>NC_092155.1:49271166-49611166 GCF_045791955.1 Oncorhynchus clarkii lewisi
TGCCCAAGAACACCAAGGTAACCTGCTTAAATGACTACTGACCCGTAGCACTCACGTCTGTAGCAATGAAGTGCTTTGAAAGGCTGGTTATGGCTCACATCAAAACCATTATCCCAGAAACCCTAGACCCACTCCAATTTGCATACTGCCCTAACAGATCCACAGATGATGCAATCTCTATTGCACTCCACACTGCCCTTTCCCACCTGGACAAAAGAAACACCTACATGAGAATGCTATTCATTGACTACAGCCCCTTAAACCACACGAGTGGTGCTTTATTAGTATGCTTAGGGTCATTGTCCTGCTGGAAGGTGAATCTCCATCCTAGTATCAAATCTCTGGAAGGTTGAAACAGGTTTCCTTCAAGAATTTCCCTGTATTTATCGGCATTCATCATTCTTTCAATTCTGAGCAGTTTCCCAGTCCCTGCCGATGAAACACATTCCCACAGCATGATGCTGCCACCACATGGCTTCACTGTAGGGATGGTGTTCTCAGGGTGATGAGAGGTGTTGGGTTTAGGCCAGACATAGCGTTTTCCTTGATGGCCATAAAGCTCAATCTGACCAGAGTACCTTCTTCCATATGTTTGGGGAGTCTCCCACATGCCTTTTGGCGAACAACAAACATGTTTGCTTTTTTTTCTTTCAGTCACTCTTCCGTAAAGCCCAGCTCTGTTGGGTGTATGGCTTAAAGTGGTCCTATGGACAGAAACTTCAATCTCCGCTGTGGAGCTTTGCAGCTCCTTCAGGGTTATCTTTGGTCTATTTGTTGCCTCTTGGATTAAAGCCCTCCTTGCCTGGTGTGTGAGTTTAGGTGGGCGGCCCTTTCTTTGCAGGTTTGTTGTGGTGCCACATACTTCTCATTTTTTAATAATGGATTTAATGGTGCTCTGTAGGATGTTCAAAGTTTCGGATATTTTTTTTATAACCCAACACTGATCTGTACTTCCCCACAACTTTGTCCCTGACCTGTTTGGAGAGCTCCTTGGTCTTCATGGTGCAGCTTGCTTGGTGGTGCCCCTTGCTTAGTGGTGTTTCAGACTCTGGGGCCTTTCAGAACAAGTGTATATATAATGAGATCATGTGACAGATCATGTGACACTTAGATTGCACACAGGTGGACTTAGTTTAACTAATGATGTGACCTCTGAAGGTAATTGGTTGCACCAGATCTTATTTAGGGGCTTCATAGCAAAGGGGGTGAATACACATGCAAGCACCACTTTTCACAGTAATTTTTTTCCACTTCACTTCACCAATTTGGACTATTTTGTGTATGTCCATTACATGACATCCAAATAAAAATCTATTTAAATTATGGGTTGTCGTGCAACAAAATAGGAAAAACGCCAAGGGGGTTGAATACTTTAAGGCACTGTACACAGCGGTTGGAACTATACATCTCAAATTTGGACTCATCAGACCAAAGGACAGATTTCTACTGGTCTAATGTCCATTGCTCGTGGTTCTTGGCCCAAGCAAGTCTCTTATTTGTATTGGTGTCCTTTAGTAGTGGTGTCTTTGCAGCAATTAGATCATGAAGGCCTGATTAACGCAGTCACCTCTAAACAGTTGATGTTGAGATGTGTCTTTTACTTTTATTTGGGTTATTTGATTTTTTGAGGCTGATAAATCGAATGAACTTATCCTCTGCAGCAGAGGTAACTCTGGGTCTTCCTTTCCTGTGGCGGTCTTCATGAGAGCCGGTTTCATTATAGCTCTTGATGGTTTTTCGACTGCACTTGATTAAACTTTCAAAGTTCTTGAAATTTTCCGGTTGCCTGACCTTCATGTCTTAAAGTAATGACGGACTGTCTCTTTGCTTATTTGAGCTGTTCTTGCCATAATATGGACTTGGTCATTTACCAAATAGGGCTATCTTCTGTATACCAACCCTACCTTTTTACAACACAACTTATTGGTTCAAATGCATTAAGAAGGAAAGAAATTCCACAAATGACCTTTTAAGAAGGCACACCTGTTAATTAAAATTCATTCCAGGTGACTAACTTATGAAGCTGGTTGAGAGAATGTGCAAAGCTGTCATCAAGGCAATCGGTGGCTACTTTGAAGAATCTCACATTTAAAATACATTTTGATTTGTTTAACACTATTTTGGTTACTACATGATTCCATTTGTGTTATTTCATAGTTTTGATGTCTTCACTATTATTCTACAATGTAGAAAATAGTAAAAATGAAGAAAAACTCTTAAATGAGTAGGTGTTCTAAAGCTTTTGGTATGGATATGTTATTTTGTATATTTCAAGGGGTCTTAAAATTCTAAATTAAATAGATAAATGATTATTGGTAATACTTTCTTAAAACAATCCCATATAGCTTTGTAGAACCCCACCCCCTCCCCCATCTTAGACTATTAAGGATTAACACCCCCTCGCAGGATTGGACCTCTAAGTAGTGGACATGTTTAAACTATTATATTAATATATTAAGTATTCACAATAATCATTATTACGCGCATGTAAACCATTGACAGGTGACACCATTGTTTTATGGCATCAATCTGTCTTAAAATAGATATTATTTTTGAAATATCTTTCAAATAATTAGCATTCAAGGGAGAGATCAGGTAATCTGGTCACAATGCGGACACAGTAAAAGTATAAGAGACACATTTTAATACCATGTGTAGATGCAACAAACCATGTTCATGCAAGGTGTAAAATATGCTTAAATGGCTACCTGGGCTGCGTTTAGAAAGGCAGCCAAATCAGATATTTTTAAATGTGTATTTTATGTAGCTCTGAAAAAGATCTGATGTGAAAAGTTACATGTAAACGCAGCCCTGGTGAGTAAAAACATCTTTCTATTCTGGTTAGTGCCAGTTTGCTCTGTTCTGTGAAGGGAGTAGTAGTACACAGCATTGTACGAGATCTTCAGTTTCTTGGCAATTTCTCGCATGGAAAAGCCTTCATTTCTAAGAACAAAAATAGACTGCCGAGTTTCAGAAGAAAGCACTTTGTTTCTGGCCATTTTGAGCCTGCAATCGAACCCACAAATGCTGATGCTCCAAATACTCAACTTATCTAAAGAAGGCTAGTTTTATTGCTTCTTTAATCAGAACAACAGTTTTCAGCAATGCTAACATAATTGCAAAATGGTTTTCTAATGATCAATTAGCCTTTTAAAATGATAAACTTGGATTAGCTAACACAACGTGTCATTGGAACACAGGAGTGATGGTTGCTGATAATGGGCCTCTGTACGCCTATGTAGATATTCCATTTAAAATCTGCCGTTTCCAGTTACAATAGTCATTTACAACGTTAACAATGTCTACATTGTATTACTGAATACTTTGAAGTTATTTTAAAGGAGAAAAAAATGTTGAACGGTAGTGTGTGTGTGTGTGTGTGTGTGTGTGTGTGTGTGTGTGTGTGTGTGTGTGTGTGTGTGTATATATATATATATATATATATATATATATATATATATATATATATATATAACGCTAGGAATGTAGGCTAAAATATATTTAGCCCTTTCCAGTGTAGGCTGGCAGTCAATTCTAAGAATTCATGTTGACTTGTTGTCACAATATGTAATGTGGAGAGCCACCAGAAGATGGTGACAGAGGCTTCTGGGGGATGTAGAACACCTTGACTTCATATTGCACTCGATGATGCAGTTTGATCACACTGGCTGGCAATGACCAAGATTATCATTTTTATCCTTGTCCCATACCTGTATGTGCTTTAGCAAACTCTTGTGATTATTGCTCCCATACATACAGTCAGAGGGGTTTGCTAATGTACATACAGATCTGGGATCAGGCTAAGTAAATGTATAGCATCTGTAGAATAGTTGTACATGACTTCCCTCTGCTATCCCTGGCTCTATATAGGGCAGATGCAGCCTAAGGGTATTTGCTCTTAGACTGCATGAGATGATGAATATGAGCTTGAAAAGCAGTGGGATTCCAATTTAAATGCAGTCTAAAGCTTTACTTCTGGTTTGAGTTATATTTTAAAGTATACATAATACAATCCGAAAATTGCTTTATTGAAAACCGCAGCACTTTTCCCTCCATTTCGCTGAGGATGTCACGCCCTGACCTTAGTATTCTTTGTTTTCTTTATTGTTTTGGTTAGGTCAGGGTGTGACATGGGTGATGTATGTGTTTTTGTACTCTCTAGGGGTTTTGTAGGTTAATGGGGTCGTTTACTATCTAGGTGTTTATGTATGTCAATGGTTGCCTAGATTTGTTCTCAATTGGAGGCAGCTGTTTATCGTTGTCTCTAATTGGGAACCATATTTAGGCAGCAGTCTTCTTTGGGTATTTCGTGGGTTATTGTCTATGTCTAGTTGCATGTGTAGGCACAGTTATATTATAGTGTCACGGTCGGTTTGTTATTTTGTATAGTTTGTTAAGTGTTCTTTGTCTCCTCCGTACAACAAACGTGACAGAGGAGCTGTAGCTTACTTGGGGTGGCAGGTAGCCTAGTGGTTAGAGTGTTGGACTAGTAACCAAAAGGTTGCAAGATTGAATCCCCTAGCTGACAAAGTAAATCTGTCGTTCTAACCCTGAACAAGGCAGTTAACTCACTATATCTAGGCCGTCATTGAAAATAAGAATTTGTTCTTGAATGACTTGCCTGGTAAAATAGAGTATAAGGGGTATGGACTAAAGCCTATTGACCAGTGTGTATGACTGTGCACATCATCAATACTGGGTGCAGACTTTCTAAATACTGGAGAACATTTCATTCAGATTAACTTTATCCTGAATTGTTTCTTATCGTTAAATCAACTGTGTCATAGGAGTCTGTCAGCAAAGAGAACAAATGGATCATGTGTGTTAACTATTGTTTTTGGAGAAGCCAATGAGCAGGACTATAACTTCAATGATATTACTCCGAAGTACAACATATTTTATAAACAAAAAGCAAATCTCAATGTGAAAACCTCCTTCCAAAGAGGTACTATCATATCGTGAGAGTATAAGTACAACATTATTTTATTGTAGACGTGAACACATTTACATACATGCAATGTACAGACAAATACACACAACAGTTAAGCATGGTACGTGATTTTCAACAACTTAACTGAATTTTACAGTAAATAATGCCGCAAACCTCTGCATAACTTTGTCCTTTTTGGAATTTGACCCAGAAATGTCCTCTTATACAGGGCAAACTAGAAAATGTGTACCAGTGTCTGGTAACTCTTGAGTACCTTTTGAGAGTCGACCACATAACATGAAGTATAGCAGAGTCAACCCCATAACAAAAAGTATAGAAGAGTCAACCCAGTCACATAAAGTGTAGCAGCGTCAACCCCGTAGCGTGAAGTGTAGCAGAGTCAACCCCGTAGCGTGAAGTGTAGCAGTGTCAACCCCGTAGTGTGAAGTGCAGCAGAGTTAACCCCGTAGCGGGAAGTGTAGCAGCGGCAACCCCGTAGCGTGAAGTGTAGCAGTGTCAACCCTGTAGCGTGAAGTGTAGCAGCGTCAACCCCGTAGTGTGAAGTGTAGCAGAGTCAACCCGGTAGCGTGAAGTGTAGCAGAGTTAACCCCGTAGCGTGAAGTGCAGCAGCGTCAACCCCGTAGCGTGAAGTGTAGCAGAGTTAACCCCGTAGCGCGAAGTGTAGCAGCGTCGACCCGGTAGCGTGAAGTGTAGCAGAGTTAACCCCGTAGCGTGAAGTGTAGCAGAGTTAACCCCGTAGCGTGAAGTGCAGCAGCGTCAACCCCGTAGCATGAAGTGTAGCAGCGTCAACCACGTAGCGTGAAGTGTAGCAGAGTCAACCCGGTAGCGTGAAGTTTAGCAGAGTTAACCCCGTAGCGTGAAGTGCAGCAGAGTCAACCCTGTAATGTGAAGGGTAGCACATTCAACCCTGTAACGTGAAGAGTAGGATAGTCCACCCCGTTAAGCAAAATGTAGCAGATTCAACCCCGTAGCGTGAAATGTAGCAGAGTCAACCCTGTTAACGTGAAGAGTAGGATAGTCCACCCCATCAAGCAAAATGTAGCAGAGTCAACCCCGTAGCGTGAAGTGTAGCAGAGTCAACCCTGTTAACGTGAAGAGTAGGATAGTCAACCCCGTCAAGCAAAATGTAGCAGAGTCAACCCCGTAGCGTGAAGTGTAGAATAATCAATCCTATGACGTCAAGTGTAGTGTGTTATGTGAACTCCATTGTTTCATCAATGTCTGCGATTAGACAACTCCATAAATGGCATCTACCAGTTCATAGGTCCCGGCGCTGACATCAATAGAATGTCTCGGTACAAATGATCTGTTGACACCTACTGGTATTTAGTTCATCAAGTCCATGCCATTGCACTCCCATCTCTGTATGAACAGTCTATTGTTTTGAGTGTGTCAGTTCAATTTCGAACTCGGTGGCCTCTAGAGGTGACCAGTAAGCCCCAGCTGGGGGTCAGTCAGTAGGGGGTGCTATACTGGAACAGGAGTGTGTGAGTGCTTATTTTCATGGTTTCTGTTGGGACTGCTGTGGAGACGTGAGGACCCTCCTGCAGACGAGAAGACAAAAAGAGAAGAAAGAGCGTTCTTTTCTTTAGACTGAATTCTTATGAAACAGCTTTCACTATCATTTTAAAAATGTAATCTTTTATGTTCTTTTATTCATTTACAGTAGTGGAAAAAGTACCCAATTGTCATACTTGAGTAAAAGTAAAGATACCTAAGGATCGTACCTTTTTTTCCAATTTTTGCCTAAAATGACATACCCAAATCTAACTCCCTGTAGCTCAGGACTTGAAGCAAGGATATTCAAATTATTGATACCATTTGAAAGGAAACACTTTAAAGTTAGTTGAAATGTGAAATTAATGTAGGAGAATATAACACATTAGATCTGGTAAAAGATAATACAATGAAATAAACATGCATTTTTTTTCATAATCTTTGATATGCAAGAGAAAGGCCATAATGTATTATTGCAGTTTAGGCACAATTTAGATTTTGGCCAATAGATGGCAGCAGTGGGTGTTCAAAGTTTCAGATTGAGCCAGTGAAGCATGGCAATACTGGACAATATTTTGTATCAAGTCTGCCCAAATGTGCTGAATTGGTCAATTGATACATTTTCAAGTACATAACTATAGAGAACATACAAAAATGATATGGTAATACAAAATGTAAGTTTACACACTCTCAGAAATGTCATACAAATCAAATCAAATTTTATTGGTTACAAACACATGGTTGCAGATGTTATTGCGAGTGTAGCGAAATGCTTGTGCTTCTAGATCTGATAGTGCAGCAGAATCTAACAATAAATAATATATCAGAAAACTAAATACTGCATAGTTTCCTAAGGACTAGAAGCGAGGTGACCCTCTCTTGCTTAGACTCCATGATGGATCATTAGCTTATACACTAACTGTCACACATCTAGATGACCGGGCGGGGTGGGGTGGGTGTAGAGCCAGAGACAGCAGGGACTCAAACTGTAGAACCCAGTTCCTACATTTGAATACAAAAATGTATTTTATCAATCAAAGCTATGCTACATTTTATCTCTGGGACCTTCAGTGTCACGGTTGTCGTTGAAGGAAGACCAAAGTGCAGCGTGGTAAGCGTACATTTTCCTTTTATTTAAAATGTCGCCAACAAAACAACAAACAAAGAAACAACCATGAAGCTTACAGGGCTATAGTGCCACTAACAAAAGTCAATTACCCACACTGAAAGGAGGGAAACAAGGGCTACATAAGTATGATTCCCAATCAGAGACAACGATCGACAGCTGTCCCTGATTGAGAACCATACCCGGCCAAAACATAGAAATAAAGAAACATAGAAAACAAAACATAGAATGCCCACCCCACATCACATCACACCCTGACCTAACCAAATAGAGAAATAAAACGGCTCACTAAGGTCAGGGCGTGACACTCAGGATGACAAATCAGAGCAAGATTACTGAATGTAAGTACATTATTTACCTTCAGAGGTGAATGTATCAAACCAGTTGCCGTGATAAATGTTTTTTGTTGTTGTGCAGTCTCCTCAAACAATAGCATGATATTTTTTTCACAGTAATAGCTACTGTAAATTGGACAGTGCAGTTAGATTAACAATAATTAAAGTTTTCTGCCCATATAAGACATGTCTATGTCCTGGAAAGTTTGCTGTTTCTTACAACTGTCATGCTAATCACATTAGTACACGTTAGCTTAACCGTCCTGGTATAGGGACACCTATCCTGTCGAGGTTATTAATAGAAAATGACTCAAGTAATAGTGAAAGTCACCCAGTAAAATACTACTTGAGTAAAAGTCTAAAACTATTTTGTTTTAAATATACTTAAGTATCGAAAGTAAATGAATTTGCTAAAATATACTTAAGTATCAAAAGTAAAAGTATAAATTATTTAAAATGTCTTATATTGAGCAAACCACATTTTTTTTGCGGATGGCCAAGGGCTCAGACATAATCTACAAACGAAGCATGTGTTTAGTGAGTCTACCAGATCAGAGGCAATAGGGATGACCACAGATATTCTCTTGATAAGTGTGTGAATTAGACAATTTTCCTGTACTGCTAAGCATTTAAAATGTAATGAGTACTTTTGGGTGTCAGGGAAAATGTGTGGAGTAAAAAGTATATAATTTTCTTTAGGAATGTAGTGAAGTAAATGTTGTCAAAAATACAGATACCCCCAAGAAGTACTTTCAAATATTTTTACTTAAGTACTTTACACTATCAAAATAAAGAAAGTCACACACTCCATGTGTAATCTCCCAGCAATTTAGTGGGTATTTACCAATTAAATTGCTGGGAGATTACACATGGAGTGTGCGACTTTATTTTGATAGTTTATAGTTTATTTGCCGATAGTCAGCACCTCCACACAAACTATTATTCTGGGTGTTCGCCAGCTAATGTTTTTTATCTACTTAAAAGTCCTTTACACCACTGTTCATATATTGTATTGCCATCTGCTTGATTTTTATCTGAAATGTCTCTGTGTGTTTTTGTATAGCGTGTGTTTTTGTATAGCGCCTTAATCAGTGGGATATTTATCCTAGTCATGCAGTTCTTAGTGTAGCACGTACTACAGTACCCATAATGCTCTGTCACATCCGTGCCTGCTCTGTCCTGTCACCTTATTAATACACGTACCTTCCTGACAGGTAGGTCCTATCCAGCCCTGTAGACAGGTGCAGCGGCCGTTCCGTGGATCACACCGTGCCCCGTTCCTACACTCACAGCTCTCAGAACAGTCCGGGCCGTATTGGTTCACTGGACAATCTGGACACAACCCAGACAGGGAAACAAAAAGTGCGACAACACTTTTACATTGTAGTGTTGTTTGGCATGTTTGAATCCTTACATTGACTTTTAGTCAAACTGCATTGATGTTAAATGGGAGACTCAGTGAACATTTTACTTAAGTGGAAGTTAGGAGCCACCCCATAGTCATTTGAAAAATGTTGATAAATCACACTACTTCAATATTAGATAAAAAGAAACAAAGAACTACTTGTGTCACAGCGCGTTCCCATCTTTCCTGTGGGGCACAGACAGTGGCCGGTTATGGGGTCACATGGGGTGTCCCCCTCGCAGTCACATGACTGGTTGCAGCCCACCCCGAAACGACTCTGCTCACACTCTGTAACCGGGAATGAGAGGGAGGGGGAGCATTCATGGCACACATGGATATGAGAATGAAAAGTAATCCCCATCCTTCAGCATTGCAGGTAAAAGACTATGCCTGGGGCATGTAACAGTCATTTTATCAGCAATTGTATCTACTAAATCTCAGCCTAATCCTTATTTCTGACTGTTAAACTGCTTTTCACCTTTCTCACAGTGGTATCCATGGTAACCAGTAGGGCAGAGACAGTGCCCTGTGCTTGGGTCACAGGGGGCGAGGCCTCGGCACTTACACTGGCGTTGACAGCGGTGGCCATGGAAACCAGCAGGGCAGGCTAGACAGAACATTAGAACATCAGACAGAATATTAGAACTTCAGACCATCAAACAGGACATAGGAACAACAGAACATAAGACAGACTGAATGGCCCTGCCTCACCATGTTCACACAGGTGACCATAGTATCCCGGGTCACACTGGCACTCTCCCGTCACTCTGTCACATGTCCCGTTGTTATGACAATCACACTGCAGTTTGCAGTTGGCTCCGTAACTCCCTGATGGGCACTCTGAATGACCAAGCAACAGAAAACACATACAACACCTTGTCATGGGTAAACGATGGAATGGTGTCACGGGCTCATGATATCAGGGGCACTCAAATGGAGTCTTCACATCAAATTCACAAAACAACACAATGAGGAAAATGTGAAATGTGAGCTGTTGACATGGTTGTCACGACAGGGGTTTAAATACTATTTGAAATAAATGAAACACTGTGTATGTGCTTGATTGAGCTTGTCTGATGCAATTGAACCAATATAAGTGTCTCTGCAAACATCACCTACCTGGCTCTCCAGGTTGGATTAAGCAAATAAGCAAAGACATTGAAAGATTTAAAATAGTATGTATAGTGAGGTCACCTGTATCACAACTGGGTCCGGTCCAGCCTAGTCCGCAGGTACAGCCTCCAGAGACCAGTTCACACACACCACCGTTACTGCAGTTACAGTGCTGGCCACAGTCTTCCCCATACCAGCCCTGGGCACAATCTGACAGACACACACACACACACACACACACACACACACTATAGAATGTCAATAAAACTTGACGGGGTGGTTTATTACATTGATTACACTCATTGTGGAGCAAGAATAAACAGAAATATGTGTGCGTGTTACCCTGTCTGCAGTCTTCTCCCCGCTGGCCCGCCTTGCACACACACCTGCCCGTCTCTGGGTCACTTCGTGCCCCCTCGCCACACAGGGCCACCCTGGCACAGTCCTGCCCATAGCGCCCTGATGGGCATGCTGGTAGAACCATAGGAACAGATAGGGGAAAGAGAGGAGACCATACCAAATGTTATATGGTACTGCTTGTGTTATAGGATCAAAAATACATGCAATTACCATTTTACTTTCCAATGTTGAACTAAATACTATGTAAATATCATTGTATTATATGTGAATGTCCACTCCTCCCCACCCTATGGATATGCCCATTCCCCTGGCACACGTTGGCACTCACTGGTGTTGCAGTCTGCTCCGATGTACCCCGATGGGCACTGACAGGTGCCCGTGGTGGTCTGGCACACACCGGCATTCAGACACTGGCACGGGCGTTCACAGTTTGGGCCATACCGTCCCATGTCACACTCTGTCAAGGCAAACACACACAGGACCTCGTTGTGGTAGTTATTATGGTGAACACATTTCCTACTGGTAAGAGCAACGTTTTGTTCTGATCAGCTGATGTCATAACTAGGGCCAAGAGTTTTTCCTGATCAGGTCACATTGTGGAAAAACCCCTGAACCTAACTATGACTATTGTAAGCTAACAAACTTTCAACAGTGGAATTCCTTCGTGACATTGGTTAAGGAAGTGTGTGGCGGTCTGTGCATGTGTGTGGGGTGGTTGCCTTGATCACAGTTGTTGCCATGGTAACCCGGGGCGCAGAAGCAGAAGCCGGTGACAGGGTGGCACAGCTGGTTGGTGCCAGAGCACTGGCACACCTGGTTACAGTTCAGCCCATATGTGCCAGGTTGGCATGCTGGCAGAGAAACCCACAACACACACATCAAGTCCCATACAACACAGGCACAGTGCATTCAGAAAGTATTCAGATCCCTAGACGTTTTCCACATTTTGTTACGTCACAGCCTTATTCTAAATAGATTCAATTGTTTTTTCTTCTCATCAATCTACCCCACAAATGACAATACAAAATCATGATTTAAAAAATGTTAGTGATTGTATTAAAAATGAAGCACCTTCGGGAGTGATTACGACATCGAGTCTTCTTGGGTTTGACGCTACAAGTTTGTTTGGCACATCTGTATTTTGGGAGTTTCTGCAATTCTTCTCTGAAGATCCTCTCAAGCGCTGTCAGGTTGGACGGGGAGCGTTGTTCCACAGCTATTTTCAGGTCTCTCCAGAAATGTTCGATAGGGTTCAAGTCCGGGCTCTGGTGGGCCACTCAAGGACATTCAGAGACTTGTCCCCAAGCCACTCCTGCGTTGTCTTAGCTGTGTGCTTAGGGTCGTTGACCTGTTGGAAGGTGAACCTTCGCCGTAGTCTGAGGTCCTGAGCGCTCTGGAGCAGGTTATCAAGGATCTCTCTGTACTTTGCTCCATTCATCTTTGCCTCAATCCTGACTAGTCTCCCAGTCCCTGCTGCTGAAAAACATCCTCACAGCATGATGCTGCCAACACAGTGCTTTACCGTAGAGATGGTGCCAGGTTTCCTCCAGATGTGACTCTTGGCATTCAGTCCAAAGAGTTCCGTCTTGGTTTCATCAGACCAGAGAATCTTATTTCTCTTGGTCTGAGAGTCCTTTAGGTGCATTTTTGCAAATTCCAAGTGGGCTGTGCCTTTTACTGAGGAGTGGCTTCTGTATGGCCAGTCTACCATAAATAACTGATTGTTGGAGTACTGCAGAGATGGTTGTCCTTCTGGAAGGTTCTCCCATCTCCACAGAGGGACTCTGGAGCTCTGTCAGAGTGACCATCGGGTTCTTGGTCACCTCCCTGACCAAGGCCCTCTCCCCGATTGCTCAGTTTGTCCGGGCGGCCAGTACTAGGAAGAGTCTTCGTGGTTCTAAACTTCTTCCATTTAAGAATGGAGGCCACTGTGTTCTTGGGGACCTTCAATGCTTCAGAAATGTATTACCCTTCCCCAGATATTTGCCTCGACACAATCCTTTCTCGGATCTCTACGGACAAGTCCTTCGACCTCATGGCTAGGTTTTTGCTCTCACATGAACTGTCAACTGTGAGACCTTATATAGACAGGTGTGTGCCTTTCCAAATCATGTCAAGTCAATTGAATTTACCACAGGTAGACTCCAATCAAGTTGTAGAAACATCTCAAGGATGATCCATGGAAACAGGTTGCACCTGAGCTCAATTTCATGGCACAGGGTCTGAATATTTCTGTTTTTTTATTTTTAATAAATGTGCAAACGTTTCTAAAAACCTGTTTTTGCTTTGTCATTTTGGGGTATTGTGTGTAGACTGATGAAGAAAAATTTCAATTTAGTTAATTTTAGAATAATGCTGTAACGTGACAAAATGTGGAAAAGGTCAAGGGGTCTGAGTACTTTCCAAATGTTCTTTATGCCTGCTGTAGCGGTAATAAGAAAACATGTATATTTACCGTCATTTCATGCAGAACCACCATTACATACAATGCATATCTACCTCATGGGCCCTGTTTGAATACTTCAGAAATGCATCCTTCCTTCCTAATTTCCTTGAGGTTATCATGGATCTGCAATGGTTGGATTGTTGATGGTGAAAGCATACTAGATCTGTGCTTACCTCAAGGAACCAAGGATACATTTCTGAACTATTCAAACATGGCCATAGCATTCAGTTCTCGATTACTCTATTCTCCTATCCCTCTGGCTCTAGCTTCTAGGCTAGACCAGAGCTCTCTCTACAGGCACTTACAGTATGACACACCACAATCTATCACCAAACGAATGCTAACTTGTTAGGTTGCATGTGTCATTGCAGAGTCTGTTATTTTGCTCAATGCAACACAAAACAAAGGGAAACAGTACAATACATCTTCACTCTCCTTCAGCTTCCCCAAGTCACTCACTTTGCTCACAGCCATTGCCAGTGAATCCAGGGGGACAGCCACATTTGCCAGACACATGGTTACAGGAAGTACCGTGGGGACAGTTACAGTCGCTCAGACAGTCATTCCCATAGGAGCCAGGTAAACAGGCTGTGGTGAACGGGGAAATTACACATGTTCAATGAAGTCAATAAATACAGTCTGTTGTGATTTACAGTATATACAGGTCCTTGTAATAAATAGTTACTATACATTCATATTTGACTATATGTCAGGACCTGTATTCATAAAGCGCCTCTGAGTAGGTTTGCTGATGTATGATCAGGTGTCCCCTTGTCCATGTAATCTTATTCATTATGATCTAAAAGGCAAGACTGATCCCAGATCAGCACTCTGGCCTTACCTCTGTCACACTTGGGTCCCCTCCAGCCAGGAGGACACACACACACACCGCTGACTTGGTCACACATATCCCCATGGTTACATCGACACCGCTCCTCACACCCTGGGCCAAACAGGCCAGCCTCACACGCTGTTTAGGACACAAGTGCACATAAAACAAAAACACTTTGAACTGCTGTCAAAGTGCTTATGCTCCTCTGCACTGCTGCTTCTCATATTGAACTGCTGGGCGTAGCTCTTACCCTTGGCTTGGAGACAAAAGCTTTCTATAGGCTACTACCACCATCACCATTATCAAAGACGATCTATTACGCTGTTGTTGCTGTTGGGATTAAGCATACACAAACACATTCACTGTTTAAAAATGTGAATTGTATTGATTGAAAAAAAAAAGCACCAGAAAGCAATGTACAGATAGCACACATCGATCTGCACAACATAGGCACAATATATTTTTAAATCTCGGTGTCACAGCGCACTGTCAAGGGTGGCGGAGTTAAGCTTAGAGGGCCCATTTCCTTTTTAAGAAGATCCTCTAGATTCCTCATTTTAGCTGGGGGAGGTGCACAGCCATCCCCATCCGTCATGGCAGCGGCACTACTAGCACCGACTCTAAGTGCTGCCCCCAGTTCCAAGTAGGCCTAGGGTTTCTTTCGTGTCCCCCATGCAATCTCTCCTGCAGCTTTTGTACCGGGGATCGAGAAGGGAGGCCTTTGACGAAAGTCCCTGTAGTTCCAGTGCTCTGTACTTGTCCTGCAATTACACTGCCCATCTTAATTTTTATATTTCTTGTGAGCTTGGAGTCGTGGGGGTTTGGAGAGAGAATTTTTCCCATTTAAAGTTGTAGAATGGGCTTAACTGTCACATAAGTCTTCCCAGGGGGACTTGAGAAGCCAATCACTGGCAATGTAATGAGCAGTCAGGCTCATGTACGGGTTCGTGGTTGCACTAGACCACATATCTGTTGTGAGAGAGAAATTGGGTATGTCCTTGAGTGCTTGGAGAATTTCTTCCATCACTTTCTCATACACATTGGGAACAGCTGTTTGTAAAAAGTATCTTCTCGATGGTAACTGTTTGTCAAGTTCCTGCAGCATTTCTTTAAATGCTGGCTTTTCAACTGTACCAAAAAGCGCCATCTCCATGACCAGTGTCGATTGTAGCATGCCAATCTTGGTGGGGAAAGCTCAACATTATTTGTGGGGTTGCATGCCAGCAAAGGCCCTAGACAACACAACTCATTTACTGCCTTTTAAAAAAACATAACTGATATTCTTAAAACAAATGTGGTTTCTACTGCCAATTGAGACTTACAAACTATGGCACAAGGGAACGATGAGCGGATACGAGCCTATCTGTAATTTTGATTAAGACATTAATGAGCGAGCTACGACGAACGTAGTCAATTTAACTATTTGTTTGGCACTTTTTAAATGTACTGCGACATAATTCAGAACGTGGGCCGTTCTTACAGTATTTTCCCTGTTCACCAACTCAGAACCGTAGGATAAATAAAGGAGCAGACAATAAAAGCTCTAAAATATTAAATTATGACATTTTTCTAAAACAGGCTATAGGCTAGATTTGCACCACCAAGTCAGAACAGAAGGCTAAGTTCTGAGAAGGAAAGAGACCAAATTATTAGGGTGAGGCACATGGGCTACTAATATCTTACTACACAACATACACTTAGTATTACTTTCTTAGCTATAGTATACGTATCCCCCTGGCATCTTGCATCACTTATGCAGCAGCATACAATACATTTTTGGACTCACAGTTGTGGCTCGGCGGTCCTTCATGTGGGCATGTTTTATCATCAAAGTCTGTCACTCTTTAGATTGATGGTGCTTTCAAGACAACTGGGAAGTCAGAAAAAAACAAGGTTGAACTATGACTTCAGTGATCTTCAGGTTGGAGCTCTAGAAAGAGGCCAGAGTTCCCGACATGGACTTCCAAGTTGGAAGACCGTTCAAAATGTATTTTCCCAGTCGGAGCTTGTTTTTTTCCGAGTTCCCTGTTGTTTTGAACTCACGGAAGTCTGAGATTTCCCAGTTCCGAGTTTTCAGTTGTTTTGAACGTGACAGAAGTCATTCTGGCTTGACAGCATGGCCGATGTATTCAACCTTGTCTGACCCATGGTGTTGCATGTGAATGTTTATATTTTTAAGCTTGGAAAAGATACCATTAAACCCAGACTTGGACCACACACACTCTCCACCGAATAGCAGGCAGGGGAAACCAAATAGGGATTGCTTTGCAACGGAGGTTCCGAGGTTCCGGACCGTGGACCGTCGCTGGAGGTTCCTGACCGTGGACCGTCGCTGGAGGTTCCGGACCTTGGACCGGCGCAGGAGGTTCCGGACCGTGGACCGTCGCAGGAGGTTCCGGAACGTGGACCATCGCAGGAGGTTCCGTAGCGTGAACCGTCGCCGGAAGCTCTGGACTGGGGATCGTCGCTGGAAGCTCTGGACTGTGAATGCACACTGGAGGCTGAGTGGGTGGAGCCGGTACAGGTGGCACAGGACTGGTGACACGCACTTCAGGCCTGGTGCGGGGAGCAGGCACAGGACGCACCAGACTGGTGACACACACTTCAGGGTGAGTGCGAGGAGGAGACACAGGACGTACCAGGCTGGGAAGGCGCACTGGAGGCCTGATGCGTGGGGCCGGTACAGGTTGCACTGTACTGGTGACACGAATTTCAGGGCGAGTGCGAGGAGGCGGCACAGGACGTACCGGACTGGGAAGGCGCACTGGAGGCCTGATGCGTGGAGCCGGTACAGGTTGCACTGGACTGGTGACACACACTTCAGGGCGAGTGCGAGGAGGAGGCACAGGACGTACCGGACTGGGAAGGTGCACTGGAGGCCAGATGTGTGAAACCAGTGCAGATGGCACCGGACTGGTGTCACGCTCTTCAGCACGCCTGTATGGCAGCATTCTCATCGCTACCACCTCTCTCCGGAATCTTTCATCAAATTCCTCATCCGACTCCCAAACAGGCTCTGGCACTCTCCGCTGCTCGACCGCCAGCTCCATGTGTCCCCTCCCCCCCAAAAAATCTTGGGGTTTCTTTGGCCGTGGTCCCCGGTGTTGTCGCTGTCCTTCCATGCTTCTTGGCGACTCCCGCCAAGGAAGGCTATCCTGTCCAGGATCTCTTCCCATCCAAGATCTCCTCCTAAGTCCAGGATACCTTCTTCTCCTGGGCACGCTGCTTGGTCCTGTTGTGGTGAGATATTCTGTCACGATCTTGGAAATGAGCGGGCCAAGGTGCAGTGTGAGTATAGTTCCACATATTTATTTAACCAGTTGAGTGTATGGGGGCGCTATTTCATTATTGGATAAAAAAACGTGCCCGTTTTAAGCGCAATATTTTGTCACGAAAAGATGCTCGACTATGCATATAATTGACAGCTTTGGAAAGAAAACAGTCTAACGTTTCCAAAACTGCAAATATATTATCTGTGAGTGCCACAGAACTCATGCTACAGGCGAAACCAAGATGATACTTCAAACAGGAAATGAGCAGAATTTCTGAAGCTCTGTTTTCCAATGTCTCCTTATATGGCTGTGAATGCACCAGGAACGAGCCTGCGCTTTCTGTCGTTTCTTCAAGATGTCTGCAGCATTGTGACGTATTTGTAGGCATATCATTGGAAGATTGGCCATAAGAGACTACATTTTCCAGGGGTCCGCCCAGTGTCCTTTGTCTAAATTGGTGCGTAATCTTCAGTTGCGGGCATTTTCTCCTGGGATTCAGGACAGAAAGCACACTTCCACGAACGATATATCATCGAAGAGATATGTGAAAAACACCTTGAGGATTGGTTCTAAACAACGTTTGCCATGTTTCAGTCGATATTATGGAGTTAATTTGGAAAAAAGTTCGGCGTTTTGATAACTGAGTTTTTTTGGTAACCAAACGTGACGCACCAAACGGAGCGATTTCTCCTAAACAAATAATCTTTCAGGAAAAACTGAACATTTGCTATCTAACAGAGTCTCCTCATTGAAAACATCTGAAGTTCTTCAAAGGTAAATGATTTTATTTGAATGCTTTTCTGGTTTTTGTGAAAATGTTGCCTGCTGAATGCTAACGCTAATGCTAACGCTAAATGCTACGCTAGCTAGCTACTGTTACACAAATGATTGTTTTCCTATGGTTGAGAAGCACATTTTGAAAATCTGAGATGACAGTGTTGTTAACAAAAGGCTAAGCTTGAGAGCTAGCATATTTATTTCATTTCATTTGCGATTTTCATGAATAGTTAACGTTGCGTTATGGTAATAAGCTTGAGGCTGTATTCACGATCCCGGATCCGGGATGGCTAAGTGCTAGAGGTTAAGTGAAACTAACAAAACAACAAAACTTACAAGGACCGTGAGGACGTAGTGCCCAAACACACTAACCAACAATTAATATCCCACAAAACACAGGTGGGGAAATAGCTACCTAAATATGATCCCCAATCAGAGGCAAAGATAAACAGCTGCCTCTAATTGGGAACCATATTAGCACCAACATAGAAATATATATACTAGATCACCCCCTAGTCACGCCCTGACCTACTACACCATAGAGAACTAAGGGCTCTCTATGGTAAGGGCGTGATGTTGACATGTCCAATCAAAGCTATGATATAACTTAGGATATAACGTGATTTGACGTCACGTTATCTGTGCCCAATTAACTTGAGCCTTCGTGGATGGGCACTTCTAATGTAAATATATGGCAGCACCCAAGGGGGCTTGAACGTTCAATCAATCAATCAATCAATCAATCAATCAATCAATAACATTTAGTTATAAAGCCCTTTTTACTTCAGCCAATGTCACAAAGTGCTATACAGAAATCCAGCCTAAAACCCCAAACAGCAAGCAATGCAGGTGTAGAAGCATGGTGGCTAGGAAAAACTGCCTAGAAAGGCAGGAACAAGGAAGAAACCTAGAGAGGAACCAGGCTCTGAGGGGTAGCCAATCCTCTTCTGGCTGTGCCGGGTGGAGATTATAATAGTACATGGCCAAGATGTTCAAACGTTCATAGATGATCAGCAGGGTCAAGCTCGCCCTGTAGATTTTGAGGTGACGTAGTGTCTCCATGAGTGACAGAACACTGAGCAAATCACGGGGCAACTAGAGAAGATTGCCAACCCCTACGCTCTGTATTTTCCATTGGCTGCCCCTCCACCAAAGAAAGCACTGAGCTAGGCTGAAACACCTGCATTTTCTAGCTGCCTTTCTCAAGAAAGCAGAAAACAAAATGAGAGACCATGTTTGTTTTTACATTGTTTGCAAACTGATATGTGACATGTATTAATTCCCCCCAAAACTTGCGAAACAGGCAACCAGACAAACAGGCAACTCCCCAAAGGGCTCGGGAGAGGCGAAGGTCGGTTCATGTGTCCTCCGAAACATGACCCACCTGAACAAAACGCAGCGCAAATTAGCTCTAACCAGAGGCGACTCTGGGATGCTGGCCTTCTAGGCAGAGCTGCAAAGTTCTAGGCAGAGTTTCAAAGAAAAAGCCATATCTCAGACTGGCCAATAAAAATAAAAAATGAATATGGGGAAAAGAACACAGACACTATAAAGAGGACCTCTGCCTAGAAGGCCAGCATCCCGGAGTCGCCTCTTCACTGTTGACATTGAGACCGGTGATTTGCGGGTACTATTTCATCGTAAGAAGCATTTCAAGGTCCTGGAGTGGCCTAGCCAGTCTCCAGATCTCAACCCCATAGAAAATCTTTGGAGGGAGTTGAAAGTCCGTGTTGCCCAGCAACAGCCCCAAAACATCACTGCTCTAGAGGAGATCTGCATGGAGGAATGGGCCAAAATACCAGCAACAGTGTGTGAAAACATTGTGAAGACTAACAGAAAACGTTTGACCTCTGTCATTGCCAACAAAGTCTGGAAGGAGAGTTTCCAGTCTAGCCAGACACCTAGGTATTTGTAGTTGTCCAAATATAATAAGTTAGAACCGTCCAGAGTAGTGATGCTAGGCGGGCGGGTGCGGGCAGTGATCGGTTGAAGAGCATGCATTTAGTTTTTAAGATCAGTTGGAGGCCACGGAAGAAGTGTTGTATGGCATTGAAGCTCGTCTGGAGGTTTGTTAACACAGTGTCCAAAGAAGGGCCAGATGTATACAGAATGGTGTCGTCTGCGTAGAGGTGGATCAAAGAATCCCCCGCAGCAAGAGCGACATCATTGATATATACAGAGAAAAGAGTCGGCCCGAGAACTGAACCCTCTGAACACTGCTGCGAGGGGTGCAGAGCTGTTGGCTGGTGTTGGGATAGCCAGGTGGAAAACGTGGCCAGCCGTAGAGAAATGCTTATTGAAATTCTTGATTATCCTGGATTTTTTGGTGGCGACAGTGTTTCCTAGCCTCAGTGCAGTGGGCAGCTAAGAGGAGGTGTTATTATTCTCCATTGACTTGACAGTGTCCCAAAACGTTGCTTCAGGATGTACATTTCTGTTTGAAAAAGTTAGCATTTGCTTTCCTAACTGACTGTGTATATTGGTTCCTAACTTCCCTGCAAAGTTGCATATCGTGGGGAATATTCGAAGCTAGTGCAGTGTTCCCCAGGATGTTTTTGTGCTGGTCAAGGGCAGTCAAGTCTGGAGTTAACCAAGGGCCATATCTGTTCTTATTTTTTGAATGGGGCATGCTTATTTAAGATGATGAGGAAGGCACTTTTGAAGAACAACCGGGCATCCTCTACTGACGGGATGAGGTCAATATCCTCCCAGGATACCCGGGCCAGGTCGTTTAGAAAGGCCTGCTCGCAGAAGTGTTTTAGGGAGCATTTGACAGTGATGAGGGTTGGTCGTTTGACCGTGGACCCATAATGGATGCAGGCAATGAGGCAGTGATCACTGAGATCCTGGTTGAAAACAGCATAGGTATTTAGAGGGCACGTTGGTCTGGATGATATCTATGAGGGTGCCCATGTTTACGGATTTGGGGTTGTACCTGGTAGATTCGTTGATAATTTGTGTGAGATTGAGGGCACCTAGCTTAGATTGTAGGACGGCTGGGGTGTTAAGCATTTCCCAGTTTAGGTTACCTAACAGTACAAACTCTGACGATAGATGGGGGACAATCAATTCATATATGGTGTCCAGGGCACAGCTGGGAGCTGAGTGGGGTCTGTAACAAGCTGATTATTTCTGGAGAGATGGATTTTTAAAAGTAGTAGCTCAAACTATTTGGGCATAGACCTGGATAGTAGGACATAACTCTGCAGGTTATCTCTAAAGCAGATTGCAACTCCGCCCCCTTTAGCAGTTCTATCTTGACGGAAAATGTTGTAATTGGGGATGGAAATTTCAGAATTCTTGGTGGCCTTCCTAAGCCAGGATTTTGACACAGCTAGGCCATCAGGGTTGATGGAGTGTGCTAAAGCAGTGAATAAAGCAAATTTAGGGAGGAGGCTTCTAATGTTAACATGCATGAACCCAAGGCTTTTCCGGTTACAGAAGTCAACAAAAGAGAGCGCCTGGGGACACACAGGGCCTGGGTTAACCTCTACATCACCAGAGGAACAGAGGAGGAGTATGATAAGGGTACGGCTAGTGCGTTCGGAACAGAGAGTAAAAGGAGCAGACTTCTGGACGTAGTAGGATAAATTCAGGGCATGGTAGGATGCGAGTACAGTGGAGGTAAACCTAGGCATTGAGTGACGATGAGAGAGGCTGCATCTCTGGAGGCATCAGTTATGCTAGGTGCGGTCTCCGCATGTGTGGGGGGTGGGGCAAGGGAGCTGACCCGAGGCATGTAGAGGGGGACTAGGGGTTCTGCAGTAAAACAAAACAATGAGAGCTACCCTAAACAACAGTATACAAGGCATATTGACATTAGAGGGAGGCATAAAGCAATTACAGGTGTTCATTGGGAGGGCTAAGACAACAACGGGTAAATAGCGATGAATGGGCAGAGAAGGTCAGTTAACTATACACAGGGCCTGAGTTCGAGGCTGGGGCCGACAGATAAACAAAATGAACAGTCCAGTATGCATCAACTGTGTAGCTGAGTGATCACAGTGTCCAATAAGCAGCAATGGACAAAACAGCGGGAGACACGACGCTCAGAGAGTTAGCAGGCCAGGGCTAGTAGCTGGGTCCTCACTGACATCAACGACGCAGAGGCCGGTTGAGAGCACATCGGCCGAAATATGTCAGCAGACCAGTTGTGATGGATCGGTGGGGCTCCGTGTCGAAAAAGGGTCCAGGCCAATTGGAAAGAGAGGTATTGTAGTTGGTGTACTTCGTTTGCTAGCTGGGAGAATGGGCCTAGCTCCAGGCTAACTAGTGCCTGCTTCTGGACAAGGGTGTTAGCCACGATAGCCACTCGGTAGCAGCTGGCTAGCTGTGATGATCCGGTGTAATGGTCCAGAGCTTGCGGCAGGAATCCGGTGATGTAGTGGGGGGAAAAAAGCAGTCCGATATGCTCAGGGCAGATATTATCCGGGTTATCCGGGCTAAAGCGGCTGGTGTCTGTGCTAAAGGTAAAGACTGCTAGCAGTGGCTAACAATGACTAAATAGCTAGTAGCTAATTAGCTAGCTAGATTCTGAAGGCTAGCTTCTGATGGAGGTTCCAGTTAGGTCTAAAAAAAATAGCTGAATATTTACACGGGACAAAAACAAACATCTTGCTGCTACGCCATCTTGGAGAATGTCATTTTACAGTAACATGGTTAGGATTCTTATTCCTTACCTGTCTGACAGTGCTGTCCTACCCAGCCTGGGCCACAACTGCATTCTCCAATGCGATGGTCACACACACCACCATTCAAACACTCACAGGGCTGAGCACAGTCCGCCCCAAACCAGCCATGGGCACACTCTGGGGACAGAGAGAGAGAGAGAGACAGGAAGAGAGACAAGAATAATTCCTCATTAATAAAGTTTTGTCACGAGAATGTTAACTTAGTTACCATGGAAACTTATTGTGACATTGAATCACATGGCTGCAGGAGACAGTTGTTCCAGAAGTGAAGTCCAGAAGTTGAAGAAAAATCTAGGTAAATATTACTATTTTTATTGTCAGTCATTTCCAAACAGGCTATAAATGTATTTAATTTGTGGTAGAATTTTGATTTTTTAAAATATGTTTTATGTATTTAGTGTAACCTACCTGTATATGCTAGCTGTAATACTTGCCAAAGCATGCTAAGCAGTCTGTCATTTTTCTCCAAAAACAGTAGAAGCATAATTTCCATCACAAACTTAAAACCTCTTACTTCTACCCCCTCCTTTTTCGAACATTCTGTTAAAAATCGCGCAACTTTTCAGCGTCCTGCTACTCATGCCAGGAATATAGTATATGCATATTATTAGTATGTGTGGATAGAAAACACTCTGAAGTTTCTAAAACTGGTTAAATCACGGCTGTGACTATAACAGATCGTGTGTTTCATTGAAAAACGCAAGAAAAACTGCTCTCTGAAAGCTAAAAATAATTTCCATAAGTCTCTTCCATGGGTTGTTAAAAGAGGACAAAATTTAATATCGACCTGCATGCAATTCATACAAATTCCACACGATGTCGCCATTGTCGTCATTTTCAATTGAATTTATTGTTGGAAAATCCATCTATCTGGCTTCCGTTTCTTCCAGTCTCCACCCGGATGTTGTTAATGTGGACATTGGCAGCCATTGATTTGCAAACGAGGAGCTATTGAATATACATCGCCCTGTAATCATTTTGATAGATTATAAACGTTTACTAATACCTAAAGTTGGATTACAAAAGGATTTCGAAGTGTTTTGTGAAAGTTTATCGTCGACTTTTTTAATTTTAAAAAATTACGCAGCGTTTAAAAACGATGTTTTTTTCTGAATGACACAGCTTCCATAGAAAGCTATTTTGGGTATATATGGACCGATTTAAACGAAAAAAATACCCAATAGTGATGTTTATGGGGCATATAGGAGTGCCAAGAAAGAAGCTCGTCAAAGGTAATGAATGTTTTATATTTTATTTCTGCGTTTTGTGCTGCGTCGGATAGGCAGAGTCTTTGTTTACGTCGCATTCAGGCATTTTCAGGTGGTGCATGCTATCAGATAATACCTTCTCATGCTTTCGCCGAAAAGCATTTTAAAAATCTGACTTGTTGGCTAGGTTCACAACGAGTGTAGCTTTAATTCAATACCCTGCTTGTGAATTTTGATCAAGGTTTGAGTTTTAACGAGTACATTTAGCATTTAGCGTAGCGCATTTGCATTTCCAGGTGCCTACTTGAGACATATGCGTCTCAAGTAGAGTCAAGAAGTTAACTGTGGTGGAAATGACAAAAATCCATTATGTTATTACTTTTTAATTTTTATTTTTTTTTTACTTTAGGCTTATCTAATCATGTTTTAAATTCCTTTAATCTAGAAAATGCTCCAAGGTGTGGACAATTGGAAAACTTAAGTATTTTTCTTTGTTTTTAGAAGATTCCACATAAAACAGCACAGAGGTTACAGACATAGAAACAAAATAAAAACCGATCCTTTACGAACATCCTGAGAAAGTATGGCCTGGTCAAAGACGCAAACAGAGAATTTGGATTTTCAGCAAAACAAATGAGGGCAAATGGAAACAGGACAACAAGTCTTCAATACTACAGGAAAGAGCAGTGTAACATGATTAGCACAGCCACAGAAGAGAAAATCACTAGATTCTATGAAAGGGATGTCAACAGTAGAGCAACAACAGGGAAAAAGAACACACAAGAAAGAAAAGCAGAAGCGCTTCTTGAATGGCACAATTCAGAACCTTTTTCAGAATTTTAAGAGGGAATATTCAGATTAAAATGTCTTCTATGAATTCCGCAAAATACGTATTTTTTAGGTTGTCAATCCAACAGTCCGGGATAGGGATACATGCCTCTGCAAAACCCACGCCAACCTCCAGTTCATGGCGGACAAACTACAGCATCACAAAGTGATCAGCTGCGGAAACAATGAGAACCTAATTGAGACTTTGTGCTGTGAGAACCTGAAGAAAGAGTGAAGAGTGAAAGAGTGCCCTGCACATGGAGACAAATGTCAATCCTGTGAAAAAAACAATCACTTCTCTACAGTTTGCAAGAGAGATCAGAGATCAGAAATCAGAGATCAGCAAGAGAAACAGAGTCCTGGCAATGGAAAATGCATCAGCTGACTCAGAGAGCGGTGAGGATGTTCTCTGCGTCACACTAGGGCCAAAGTCAGAGAGCATCAACATGGTACAGAAGAAAACCACAGACCCCAATGCAGCTCTCTTTGCAACCATGCTGGTCAACAAAAAGTTGGTTAGATTTCAGCTAGATTGTGGTGCTAGTTGTAACGTCATCCCTGCAAACCTCACAAAAGCCAGTCACCTAGAGCTCTGCAGTCAGGTATTGGTGATGTTTAACAAGAGAACTCTGACGCCACTGGGGAAATGTACACTTAAAGTGATCAATCCACGCAATAAGAAATCCTACCGAGTTGAGTTCATCGTAGTCAACAAGAATGTGCACAGGCCCATTCTAGGCAGTAAGGCTATCCAGGCAATGGAGTTTATTACTGTGCAGCATCACAACATCCTGCCCATCAAGAAAACAACAGGATCCTGGACAAAAGAGCAAATGTAACAGGAGTACTCTGATGTATTCCAGGGAGATGGATGCTTACCCGGCAAACTGAAGCTGGAAGTGAAATATTTGTCTAAACTCTCATCTGGGCCCGTCCAGCTGCCAAAGAGAAGAGTGCCAGTAGCACTATATAAACCACTCAAAGAGGAGCTCGGTGGTCTAGAGAAGATGATAAAAGCAGCTGAAAAAAAGCACAGATTGGATTAGCAGCCTGATCGTAGTGAAGAAACCGTCTGGAAAACTAAAAGTGTATTGATCCAAAATCTCTCAACAAGGTGCTCAAGAGGAGCCATTACCCACTTCCCACTGCCAGATCTGAACAGAGCACACGTGTTCTCTGTTTGCGATGTAAAAACAGATTTTGGCATGTGGAACTGGAGGAGGAATCCAGCTCTCTCACCATGTTCTCTACTCCCATGGGACACTATAGGTGGCTGTGCATGCCAATGGGAATCAGTCCAGCCCCAGAGATCTTTCAGAGGAAGTTGAACCAGGCAATGGAAGTTCTTCCAGTAGTCAAAATCATTGCAGATGACATCCTGATTGTGGGAGAAGGAGACAACGATGAAGCGGAGACTCTGGACCATGACAAAAACCTGAGAATGCTCCTGGACAGATGCAAGAGGCTCAATATCAAGCTGAATCCAGAGAAGCTGCAGCTCAGGCTGAAGGACGTGCCTTACGTTGGCCACATGCTAACATCAGAGGAGTTGAAAGTGGACCCAGGAAAAGGGACAGCCATCAGACAGATGCCTAGGCCTACAGATGTGCAGGGGGTGCAGCGCTTCCTGGGCAGGGTAAACTACCTAGCCAAGTTCTGCAGCCACGCCACGGGGCTCTGCGAGCCACTGCGACAGCTAACACACAAGGACTCACTGTGGGAGTGGTCAGAGAGACATGAACAAGCTTTCAATAAAATCAGGGATACCAGTGCACAGACCCCTGTGCTGAAATACTACAACCCAACAGAGCAGTTTGTACTACAATGTGATGCTTCAGAGAGTGGGTTAGGAGCAGCCTTGATGCATGGAGGACAACCAATAGCATACGCCAGCAGAGCCCTGACAGAGACTGAAAAAGGGTATGCACAGATAGAGAAGGGGCTGCTAGCAGAACCCTGACAGAGATTGATAAAGGGTATGCACAGATAGAGAAGGGGCTGCTAGCAGAACCCTGACAGAGATTGATAAAGGGTATGCATAGATAGAGAAGGGGCTGCTAGCAGAACCCTAACAGAGATTGATAAAGGGTATGCACAGATAGAGAAGGGGCTGCTAGCAGAACCCTGACAGAGATTGATAAAGGGTATGCACAGATAGAGAAGGGGCTGCTAGCAGAACCCTGACAGAGATTGATAAAGGGTATGTACAGATAGAGAAGGAGCTGCTTGCAGTGGTGTTTGGCATGGAGAGGTTCCACCAATTCACACATGGATGAACTGTGGAAGTGCAGTCAGATCACAAGCCTCTAGAGAGCATCATGACAAAGCCTCTCCTCAGCGCACCAAAAAGACTACAATGCATGCTCATGAGACTCCAAAACTACGAGGTCAGTCTCCGATACGTTCTGGGAAAACATATGGTGCTGGCCGACTGCCTGAGCAGGCGTACCTCACAGAACAAGACAACAGAGGCCATGTGGAGGTCGAAGTGGAATCAATCAATATGATACACTACCTCCCTGTGTCAAGCGAGAGACTAAAGCACATCCAGAGAGCCACTGAGCTGGACCGGGAGATCCAGACACTGAAAAATGTGATCCTGCAGGGGTGGCCTGAAGTGAAAGAACATGTACCCTTGGAAGAAGCCATGTATTTTCACAACAGAGATGAGCTGAGTGTGCAAAGTGGAGTTATCTTCAGAGGTGAGCGAGTCGTTGTGCCTAATGCCCCCAGGTCAGTGATAATGCAGAGAATCCATTCCTCACACATAGGAATCGAGGGATGTCTGAGAAGGGCTCGCGAGCGTGTTTACTGGCTGGGCATGAAGACATGCTGAGCAGCTGAGAAGATATATATATATATGGCACGATGTAGCACCTGCACTGCATGGGGTGTGAAGCAGCAGAAAGAGACGCTGAGGTCACACAAAGCACCAAAGCATCCCTGGGAAAAAATAGGGACTGACCTGTTCCAGTTCAACGACAGAGACTACATGGTCACAGTTGATTATCTCTCCAACTTCTGGGAAGTAGACCATTTGGAGAACACATAGTCAAAAACAGTCATTTGAAAACTGAAGACACACTTTGCACCCTACGGGATACCTGACATCCTTTACTCAGACAATAGTCCCCAGTACTCTTCAGACGAGTTCCGAAGTTTCAGCAAGGCTTGGGAATTTACACGTAAAACATAATCTCCAGGATACCCACACAGAAATAGAAAAGTGGAATATGCAGTGAAAACCAGCCAAAAGACTGATGGCAAAAGCAAAGAGAGCAGGTGCTGACCCGTACCTGGCCCTGCTGGATCACAGAAATACCCTTCACAAGGAACAGACAGCAGCCTTGCAATGGCGCTCATGGGAAGACGTAAAAAGACACTACTTATAATGAGTGAAAATCTTCTGGGACCTGTGATGGCAAACTGTCAACTGGAGAAGTTGAAAGAAAAACAGCAGAGACAGGCAAAGTAGTACGACACCTCTGCTAAGGACCTCACAGAGCTGCAGCGAGGTGACAGGGTGAGAGTTCAGCTACTCACAGGACAGAAACAGTGGTGGCAGAGGGCCACAGTAGTCAGACCTGTTGAGCGAGAGTCCTACGAGGTGAAGACAGAACAGGGACAAGTCTTCAGGAGGAACGGGAGACACCTGAGGAAGAGCAGAGCAATGGAGGAGGATTTCCCTACTGTTGAGGAGCCTGGCACAGAGCCAGTAAACAGAGCAGTAGTTGACGCCCAACGCAACCTAGAGGTGAACGCTGCACCTCAACAAGAAGATTCAAACATCTCAGGTCAAGCACCTCCTGATGTAATCAACACTCCCCACACAAAGCTTGGTAGGGCCATCCGAAGACCTATACACCTGAAAGACTTTGTGTGAAGGTAAAAATAATAATAATGTAATGGACAGTCAGAGACATTAAACAAACATTCAAATGATACAGTTTCACTTTGCTCCTTGAGCTCTTCTATGCGGAAGACCCCTCTGCAATCTGGGCTCATGAAGAAGTGAACAAGTCCCCATGTAACAAAAGAACTCCAGGAGGACAAGGTTGTTGATTCAGCTGCCTTGAGGAGGAAGATGTTCGATGTATTACATTTTTTTATTCTGTATAACTGCATAATCTGATCTTTGTGACCAATCTGGCCATAATGTAGCTTCTCTCTCGAAAACAGTGAGTTTTGAAAGAAGACGTCACACACAAGAGGCCATGATGAGAGAGCTATACTGGTACACATCCAAGCAACAGACTGTAAGCAACGTCTATGGTCAAAGACTGGGGTTGAATGCCAACATTAAAGATGAAGAGGAGAATGAGAAGATTAGATCCTGGTAATAGCATGTTTAATCTGGAGCAGTTTGCTCCTCTCAAGTTATCACCCTTCAGTGTGTGAGGTGTTAGACTATTTCATGTCACAGATCTGCATGGTTTGGCATCAACATTCTCAATGCCAATACTTGTTTTATTCTGTTTAAGGCAGTCGGTAGTTGACGTTTTTTTCCCCACAGCCCGTTGGTAAGAAATGACCCAACAAATGATATGGTTTCTCTCTTTTGCTTCCTCCATAACCCACTTCCCTTGTCATGTAAAGCCTACTTACAGTAAATGTATTTGTATAACACACCAACTGACTTGCTATTCGGATGCCATTCAATACATCGTAAAAAAGGTTGACATGCTGAATGCACCGAGGTGTCTGTTGTATACTACTAGCACACAACTCGTACACCTATGCATACCATTTTTTAAATGTATTAAACATTTAAAAAAAGGAAATATCACGTAACAAATTGTGGAGAAAGGGAAGGAGTCTGAATACTTTCCGAATGCACTGTAAGTGCTCAGTTAAGAACTGTGAATTCACCTTTGATGGCTCACATCTACACCACCACAACCGTTTGTGAGTGGAAAAACCACTTATTGCAGCCATTGTTCGAAAATATGCTGAGATACAGTACAATGGGAGGGGGAGGGGCACATACAGGAGGTTGAAGTCAGACTTCTATGAAGGACTTATTATATGGTGTCTGTATGGCATACATAGCTGTAACTCGGTCTAGCCAGCACATATAGCGGACAGATCAGCGAATCACCAGGAAAATAAATGATGTAAATCTTAACGACAGTGATTTTGGAATATCACATGATCCGTTTGAAGTGAATTACTCATCCAAAAGGTTGTTAATAACGTAATTTACCACAGGATAACACACCAACTTACTACAGCGGAAAAAAGATCACATTATCTGTTCGACATGTCTATTAGCCTACATTACCTGACAACTTATTACATTACCCTGTTAAAAGGTTATTGCATTATGACAAGTTACAACGTTATCTGCTACTGTATTATAGGGATACTGCAAGATTCTGGCAAACCGCTAACTTCCTTCATACAGAAGGCTGAGACAATCAAATGGTATCCACGAGTTCATCTGACTTTAGGTAAGTAGAACAAAGGACTTAAATGCCAGAATCTCGCAATATCCCTTTAACTATTGTAGAGGGCCTAAGTACATTGGAACTCTCCCAACCCCCCTTCTTCCCTATTTGGTCTTGGAAGTTGATCCACCACTTACCCAGTTCGCAGGCTGCCCCAGTCCACCCGTTGGAGCACGAGCAGCGCCCAGAGAACTGATCACACACCCCTCCGTTGTGACACAGGCAGTGATGCTGGCAGTCTTGTCCATAAAAGCCTTCGACACATTCTGAAAGAAAGATACACATCGCTGTAAACACAAGCTAGATTCCCACCATATTTCAAACGTACACAAGTCCATTCCATTTTGATCCAGGAAGTGGAGTGAAAAAGTTGACTGCACACATTAGGGCGAAGGGTAGAGAATCAGGGTACAGCCACTGTATTCCATGTATAATCTGTTCTATTGAATGACTGCACACATTAGGGAGAAGGGTAGAGAACCAGGGTGCAGCCACTGTATTCCATGTATAGTCTGTTCTATTGAATGACTGCACACATTAGGGAGAAGGGTAGAGAACCAGGGTGCAGCCACTGTATTCCATGTATAGTCTGTTCTATTGAATGACTGCACACATTAGGGAGAAGGGTAGAGAACCAGGGTGCAGCCACTGTATTCCATGTATAGTCTGTTCTATTGAATGACTGCACACATTAGGGAGAAGGGTAGAGAATCAGGGTGCAGCCACTGTATTCCATGTATAGTCTGTTCTATTGAATGACTGCACACATTAGGGAGAAGGGTAGAGAATCAGGGTGCAGCCACTGTCCTGTATGTATAGTCTTTGGAAAGGGAGGGAATGCTACCATTACTTAGCATCAACGATGTTCATTACTTCTTCAAGGAAATGAACAGATGTGGAGGCTTGAATAGCAGCTAAATATAGTATGCTGTTCAAATGTACTTTGCAATTTTGTAGGCAAAATAATACATTCTCTGTTACGCAGGCACACATGCATTGATATTTTAAGTAGAAATTGTCCACCAAAATGGAATTTTAACAAACACCACATGGAAAATCCAATATATCAGATTTTGAATATGAATCAAGACTTGCCAAAGTGCCAAAATTCTGTATTTTCACAACTTCGAGGAAGACTAACTCACTTAACCCCAAACTTTTGCCAAGTTTTCCCCATCATTGTAAAGCCGTAGTTATTTTTGTTGCTTTGAAAAAGTCATTTCTGAAGAATATAATTTATTTTCATGTGACAAGTGATTAATTTCCATCTCATTTTAAGACCAACCCTTTTATAAAAACTGAACTCTCGTTTTAATATGGTGAAACTATTCCTATTTTTTTTTTTTTTTTTTTTTTTTTTTAAAGAAACATTGAAAACATAACAGTAAAATCATAGTGTAAAAGCAGGTGAGCTAGTTCTGCTTTTTTGGCAATTTTCTGGGATTTTCTGGTGGAAAACAGCGCATCAAGCATAACACGTCAAGCATAACACATCAACCCTGTTGCCCATAGATAGACACAGGATAGAACATACAAAATAATACAAATGTTAAGCTTGCATGTCCCTTCCTGTAGCACACAACATGTTTCCATCCCCTTTGTCACAGGGGGATTTATGGCTGATTTAAGATGCAAGGTCAATCCTATTACGGTCAACTCTGTTACTTGAAATGGGACTTAACTGGCATTCAATATTATTTTATTTTTATACCACACACACACACGCACGCACGCACGCACGCACGCACGCACGCACGCACGCACACACACACACACACACACACACACACACACACACACACACACACACACACACACACACACACACACACACACACACACACACGCACACACTGACAGTACCTTTCTCACAGCTGGGGCCGATCCACCCTGGCGTACACTGGCACTGCCCACTCACAGGGTCACAGGTGGCATTATTACGGCATTCACAGGTGTGTTCACACCCACGGCCAAACCACCCTGCCTGGCATGCTACCACAGGAACAGGGCACAGAAAGTTAGGAGGAAAGAAAACAGCCATAACATACTGTAACTGTATACAGATACAAAGGGTGTTGTGACAGTTGTGTGCCATGCTCGGCTCTCCACACAACACAACACAGGCACATGCACAAACACAGGCACACGCACACACAGGAACACAAACAGGCGCACACACAGGCGCACACACACAGGCACAGGCCCTCCTCTTACCATTAGACAACCAAATCTTACTAAGGTCCTCCAAAAGGCTAGAGGAGGCTCTAGGCAGGGGCCTCAGACTGGCCTATACCTGGGGCCTCCAATTCACTAAGTATGGCCCTCCTGGTGGCACCCTATTACCAGTCAGAACTGAAAAATGACTATGTTGATCCAGGGGATTATGCAATGCCACATGTATGTATTTTTATTCAACCTTTATTTAACTAGGCAAGTCAGTTAAGAACAAATTATTATTTTACAACGATAGCCTACCCCGGCAAAACTCTTCCCTAACCCAGATGACGCTGGGTCAATTGTGTGCCACCCTATGGGACTCCGGTTGTGATAAGGCCTGGGATCAAACCAGCGTTTGTAGTGTCACCTCTATCACTGAGATGCAGTGCCTTAGACCGCTGTGCCACTCGGGAGCCCACACACATGCAAGCGGGGAACATGAGGGGTATTCACCAGACACGTCATTACCACTTTCTTAAATCTACTGCCACCAGTTTTTCTGTTTCTCTTTTCTTTCATCTAGTGGCTAAAGAAATCCCACGGATATTGGTTTGATGCATGTTTGGTTCTATTCAAACTGTTAAAGACCTGCTCCGGAACTTTGTCGACTACTAAGTATTTTTTAAACCTCCCACTTGGGGCTGAATGTGTCAATGTGTGGTTCATACATGCATAATCTATGAAATTATTGTCTTACCTCAATTAGCCACAACATCCCTAGTCTGAAAGCGACTGTTTTTCTATAAGCTGTGATGCGTCATTCACCCCCACGTGGGCCAGCCCCCTAGAGATTTGAGTTCTAGCCAATGAGCTTCAGCCACTTGCCATTTGAGTGACAGATAGCAAGATCCACACACAGCAGAGCGAAATAAGAGCAATTACAGTGAACATATCTGCACATATGTGACGTAGTAATACATTGTTGGGGACCACTTTTGTCTCGCGAGCATTACTTTCAGAACTACTGGCTAAAAAGTATACAAAAGTACCAGAGAATCTCTTTTAAAGGGGTGTTCCATAACATTTTCTCACACAAACAACTCTTAATGTGATGTTAGTGGAACATTTCATTATTGGAGAAATTAAAACAATCTGATTACGGTGCTGAGTCGAACTATTGAAAGTAGCTTAAATAAACTATAATGCAATAGAACAGATCTCATATGGTTCCTAACATAATTCATTTGTGTGCTTTTGTCTAGTGTGTTAAACATTTACATTTGAGTCATTTAGCAGAGCTCTCCTCCAGAGCAACTTACAGGAGCAATTCGGGTGAAGTGCCTTGCTCAAGGGCACCTAGTCGGCTCAGGGATTTGAACCAGTGACCTTTTGGTTACAGGCCCAAAGCTCTTAACTGCTAGGCTACCTGCCGTGTGTTCTGTATGTGTATGGATGGATGGTTGGGCAGGATGGAATTTGCATAGAGGACCAAGGCCAATGGGACTCACTGATGTTGCATTGTGGTCCGACCCAGCCGTCTGGACAGTGGCAGGCACCCGTCAGGTGGTCACATCGGCCCCCGTTAGAACACTGACACTGCTGCTGACACTCTAGCCCATGGAAGCCGTCAGGACATGCTTCACACACACACACACACACACACACACACACACACACACACACACACACACACATACACATTTTTTAAAATGTCACCTTTATTTATATAGGTAAGTCAATTAATTACGACCTTACACAGCTCAACATATCATGTGAGCATGCTCAGATACTCAAATTAGTTATCCAACACACACGCAAACACACACTTACATTTTTCACAGTATGTGCCGGTCCAACCAGTGAGGCAGGTGCAGGCTCCACTAACATGCTCACAGGCCGCCTCATTGGCACATTGGCACATGTGTCTGCAGCCTATGCCAAACGAGCCTTCTGGGCACTCTGTGGCAGTGCCAGGGCAGAGAGAGAGAGAGCTCAGAGAGAAACTAAAACACTTTCCCCTGCTAATGACTTTGTTAAGGCATTGTCTCCAATCCAGCTAGTGTATGTACAGTTACACACAAATTGACACACACACACATGAACGTGCACAAGCATACACAAGGATATATACTGTAAGTGTTTACTCTGTTGGCAGCGGGGTCCCGTGTAGCCCGCCTCACAGCGACATTGCCCCGTGATGAGGTCACAGCTGCCATCGCTGCCCGGGCACTCACACATGTTAGCACAGTCCGCCCCCCAGCGCCCAGCATCACATGCTGCCATGGAGACAAAGGTCAGAGGTCAACACAAGGCAGCATAGCCTAGTGGTTAGAGCGTTGGACTAGTAACCGGAAGGTTGCAAGTTCAAACTCCGAGCTGACAAGGTACAAATATGTCGTTCTGCTCCCGAACTGGCAGTTAACCCACTGTTCCTAGGCCGTCATTGAAAATAAGATTTTTTTCTTAACTGACTTGCCTAGTTAAATAAAAGTAAAATAAGTCATACATCTCATATTTTTTCCACACCTTTTCACCTAAACAGTCATGATCAAAGAAGGAACCAACTAATGAACTACAATGTTATTATAACTATTATTACAAGCTGTGGTGGGAGCAGACCTGGGTTCAACTACTTCAGCCTGCCTGGAGCGCAAGATGGGCAAGGTTTTGCAATTTTGCGACTCTTCTATTGGTTCCGTTGAGCCAAGGAATTAAGCCAAGATTTCAAATAGTATTGTATTTGAACCCAGGTCTAGTACGGACCATAAGGTACTCCAGTGAGGATTGTGGGTCACACAATCAATCATCCTTACTTACCTCTGCTGCAGCTGGGTCCAGTCCATCCTACAGGACAGGCACAGTTGCCCGTACTCGGGTGGCAGAGCCCACCGTTATCACACAAACAACGTAGCCGACAACCCAGGCCAAATCTACCCACCGGGCAGGCTACGAAAGAGAGAATGTGTGGTCAATTATACTTAGTCTGAGGAGTGGTGACTAGTGTGTGTGTGTGTGTGTGTGTGCGCGGGTGTCTCTCTCACCGCTCTGACACAAGGTGCCCATGTATCCAGGTTGACAGAAACACACTCCATTGTGTTTGTCACACACGCCCCTGTTCTGACAGTGGGGACATGAGCCTGAGCAGCCCACACCCCAACGACCCTCCTCACACTCTAACAGACATGAGGGGAGAGAGAGGGACAGAGAGAAAGAAAGTTAGAGAAAAAAAGCCTCCAAAGCTGTCCTTGTGAATGAAATGTTCTATTCTTCAAATGGGGCTAGTACTACTCAGCATTATTATTCTAACCAGTGTTCCATGAATAAAGAATGAACAGAGTACTGATTCTCATATGGCTTATTTGAAAATCTAAATCAAATCATAAAGTGCTGTGTCCCAAATAGGAAAAAACAATTTTTCAATCAAGAATTTTGCTAGGACTGTCTAGGAGTGGTTTGAGTGGGGAGAGAAAAACAGTAAATTAGCTGTAATTGGCAGAGGTTTGGAACTCTTTCTTATTGGCCTATCAACACATTTACCGCAGGGTGATGTTACCATGGAAAGCCAAAACTCCCTCCCACCAAAACGAATTGAAATTGAAGGCAGTCTTTTCAAACAGCTCTTACACTAAAACGGTATTATCATTTTCAAGATGTCACAGTGTTATTCCAACTTCATAGCGTGGAAATATATATAAAACACAGGAAAATCACGTTTCTGACTACACTGGGCCTTTAAGTACTCTCTCTTCTCTAAAACTGCCAGGCTCAATTCCATCACCTCTTCCAAGGAGCTCGTATTCCCAACAATGTCCAGGAGAATTTCAAACGGACCAGAATGGAAAAACATTAAAGATGCAATCACAGCATGTTTTCTTGGTTGTTTTACTATGGTTAGCAGTTGGAGAGAGATATGTGCCATCACAATGTTGAATAGAACACACGTCCTGCTCTTTCGTGCCCAGCCCATGTTGAATTGAAGAGAGCTTTTAAAGAGGACAGACCGTGGCCGATACTGCGGCACAGGGATTTTTCCATGCCAGTATGCCAGGAGGATATTCCTATGGGATTTGTCATTATGCCCGGCCAGCCAGAAGAGGATGGGAGGACTGGTTCTAGGAGGACTGGTTCCTCTACCTACAGTTTTCCTTGTTTTTCAAACGCCTTGGGAGGTTGAGTTTTTTTATTCAGTGACAGATTTATTTTTTGTACAGCTAATATTCTACCTACCTAGTGCCAGACAAATGTCTTTGGATAGCGTCTGCTGAAGGCCACGGCATTGACTGACGAAACGTCATGATTTGAATTTGAAGTAGATAATACAATCTCATGTTTTTATGATAGAGCACTCGCCTTTTCCTTCCTGATGTTCGTGCAGTACACGTAAAGAAAAAAGAGAAAATACTTTTTGATTCGTTGATTGGAACCCCTTGCACCCTCCGCCCAAGTTCCTCTTCCCCCATGGCCCTACACGACACGCCCAATTAGCATGTCGCCTCCCATCCTTACCAGTTTCACAGTGCTGTCCCTTCATCCCGGCAAGACAGTGACACTGTCCTGTCATGTTGTCACATGGGGAGCCAGAACAGTGGCACGATTGGTTACATCCAGCCCCGTAGTAACCCTCTGGACAGTCTTTGAAAGAAGACACACACATTTATGATTTACTGACAGATAGTAGGATGATATACAGACGGAAAACACACTATACTATTTTATGTTTACACAACTGTTTGGCTACCCTCAATTGAACTGAATTTGGATGAATATGTTTGATTAGATTAAAATGTAGGAAATATATGTGGATGGGTGTTGGATAGCATATGCGTTTCCTTTGTCAAGTTTGTCTGATATCCCCCTTTGCTTGTGAATGGTGGATCTTGAGTGGCTTGCGAAAGTATTCACCCTAGTTGGCATTTTTCCTATTTTGTTGCCTTACAACCTGAAATTAAAATAGATTTTGGGGGGGTTTGTATCATTTGATTTACACAACATGCCTACCACTTTATTTTGTATTGTGAAACAAACAAGAAATATGACAAAAAAACAGAGAACTTGAGCATGCATAACTATTCACCCCCCAAAGTCAATACTTTGTAGAGCCACCTTTTGCAGCAATTACAGCTGCAAGTCACTTGGGGTATGTCTCTATAAACTTGGCACATCTAGCCACTGGGATTTTTGCCCATTCTTCAAGGCAAAACTGCTCCAGCTCCTTCAAGAAGGATGGGTTCCACTGGTGTACAGCAATCTTTAAGTCATACCACAGATTCTCAATTGGATTGAGGTCTGGGCTTTGACTAGGCCATTCCAAGACATTTAAAAGTTTCCCCTTAAACCATTTGAGCGTTGCTTTAGCAGTATGCTTAGGGTCATTGCCCTGCTGGAAGACGAATCTCCGTCCCACTCTCAAATCTCTGGAAGACTGAAACAGGTTTCCCTCCAGAATTTCCCTGTATTTAGCACCATCCATCATTTCTTCAATTCTGACCAGTTTCCCAGTCCCTGCTGATGAAAAACATCCCCACAGCATGATGCTGCCACCACCATGCTTCACTGTGGGGATGTTGTTCTCGGGGAGATGAGAGGTGTTGCGTTTGCGCCAGACATAACGTTTTCCTTGATGGCCAAAAAGCTCAATTTGCGTCTCATCTGACCAGAGTGCCTTTTTCCATATGTTTGGGGAGTCTCCCACATGCCTTTTGGCAAACACCAAACATGTTTGCTTATTTTTTTCTGGCCACTCTTCCGTAAAGCTCAGCTCTGTGGAGTGTACAGCTTAAAGTGGTCCTATGGACAGAAACTCCAATCTCCGCTGTGGAGCTTTGCAGCTCCTTTAGGGTTATCTTTGGTCTCTTTGTTGCCTCTCTGATTAATGCCCTCCTTGTCTGGTCTGTGAGTTTTGGTGGGGGCCCTCTCTTGGTATGTTTGTTGTGGTGCCATTCTTTCAATTTTTTAATAATGGATTTAAGGGTGCTCCGTGCGATGTTCAAAGATTCAGATATTTTTTTATAACCTTAAATATAACCTAAAACCTTAAATATAACCTATAACCTAAAACTTTGTCCCTGACCTGATTGGAGAGCTCCTTTGTCTTCGTAGTGTCGCTTGCTTGGTGGTGCCCCTTGCTTTGTGGGTTTGCAGATTCTGGGGCCTTTCAGAACAGGTATATACTGAGATCATGTGACAGATCATGTGACACTTAGATTCCACATGTGGACTTTATTCAACTAATTATGTGACTTCTAAAGGTAATTGGTTGCACCAGATCTTATTTAGTGGCTTCATAGCAAAGGGGGTGAATACACATTCAAGCACCACTTTTCCGTTTTAATATAAAAATGCTGCAAAACATGTTTTGATACCCTTCCCCAGATCTGTCCCTCGACACAATCCTGTCTTGGAGCTCTACAGACAATTTCTTTGTTTTTGCTCTGATATGCACCAGCAACTGTGGGACCTTATATTGACAGGTGTGTACCTTTCCAAATCATGTTTAATCATTTGAATTTAACACAGGTGGACTCCATTGAAGTTGTAGAAACATCTCAAGGCTGATCAATGGGAAAAGGATGCACCTGAACACAATTTTGAGTCTCATAGCAAAGGGTATGAATAGTTATGTAGATAACGTATTTCTGTTTTTTAGTTTTAATACATTTGCAAAAAATATAAATATAAATAATGTACAATACATGGAGTATTGTGTGTGTAGATTTCTGAGAAAATGTTTAATTTAATCCATTGTAGAATAAGGCTGTAACATAACAAAAAGGAAGGGAAGGGGTCTGAATACATTCCAAAGGCACTGTACACAGTGGCTTCATAAAGTATCCACACTCATTACAGCAGAGAGAGAGAGAGAGAGAGACAAAGAGACAAAGAGACTGAAAGAGAGACATTTTATTTCTCACAGGCTCAGAATACAACCTTACCATGAAATGTTTACTTACAAGCCCTTAAAACCAACAATGCAGAGGTTTTTTTTTAAGAAAAAAAAAAAATATATAAAATTTACAAAATGATATATAACAAATAATAACAACAAGGCTATTTACAGGGGATACCGGTACCGAGTCACTGTGCGGAGGTACAGGTTAGTCGAGGTAATTTAGGTAATATGTACATGTAGGTAGGGTTACATCTGCATTGCTTGCTGTTTGGGGTTTTAGGCTGGGTTTCTGTAAAGCACTTTGTGACATCGGCTGGTGTTAAAAATACATTTGATTGAAATACATTTGATTGATTAAAGTGACTATTCATAGATAATAAAAAGGGAGTAACGGCACTGTAAAAAAGGTGGTGAATGCATATGGTCGGGTAGCCATTTGGCTTGGGGGTAGACGCTGTTAGGGAGCCTTTTGGACCTAGACTTGGCGCTCCGGTACCACTTCTCGTGCGATAGCAGAGAGAACAGTCTATGACTTGGTTAGCTGGAGTCTTTAATTTTAGGGCCTTCCTCTGACATCGCCTGGTATAGAGGTACTGGATGGCAGCAAGCTTGGCCCCAGTGATGTACTGGGCTGTACACATTACCCTTTGTAGTGCCTTATGGTTGGATGCCGAGCAGTTGCCATACCAAGTGGTGATACAACCAGCTCCTTTGTCTTGCTCACGTTGAGGAATATGTTGTTGTCCTGGCACCACACTGCCAGGTCTCTGACCTCCTCCCTATAGGCTGTCTCATCGTTGTCGGTGATCAGGCCTACCGCCATTGTGTCGCCTTCAAACTTAATGATGGTGTTGGTGTTGTGCATGGCCACGCAGTCGTGGGTGAACAGGGAGTACAGGAGGGGACAAAGCACGTACCCCTGAAAGGCCCCCATGTTGAGAATCAGCATGGCAGATGTGCTGTTACCTACCCTTACCACCTGGGGGCAGCCCATCAGGAAGACCAGGATCAAGTTGCAGAGGGAGGTGTATAGTCTCAGGTTCCTTAGCTTAGTGATGAGCTTTAGGACACTATGGTGTTGAACGCTGAGCTGTAGTCAACGAACAGTATTCTCAAGTTGGTGTTCCTTTTGTCTAGGTGTGAAAATGCAGTGTGGAGTGCAATAAAGATTGCGTCATCTGTGGCTCTTTTGGGGCGGTATGTAATTTGATGTGGATCTAGGGTTTCTGGGATGATGGTGTTGATGTGAGCCATGACCAGCCTTTTAAAGCACTTCATGGCTACAGACATGAATTCTACAGGTCGGTAGTCATTTTGGGAGGTTACCGTGGTGTTCTTGGGCACAGGGACTATAGTGGTCTGCTTTACACATGTAGGTATTACAGACTCAGTCAGGCAGAGGTTGAAAAGGTCAGTGAAGACAGTTGTATGCTCTGAGTACGCATCCTGATCATTTGTCTGGCCTTGTGAATGTTGACCTGTTTAAAGGTCTTACATCGGCTACGGAGAGACGTGATCACAAAGTCGTACAGAACAGCTGGTGATCGCATGCATGGTTCAGTGTTGCTCGAAGCGAGCATAGAAGTCATTTAGCTCGTCTGGTAGGCTTGCGTCACTGGGCAGCTCGAGGCTGGGTTTACCTTTATAATCCGTAATAGTTTGCAAGCCCTGCCATTTCCGACAATCGTAGACACATTCAATCTTAGTCCTGTATTGACACTTTGCCTGTTTGATGGTTTGACGAAGGGCATAGCGGGATTTCTTATAACAGTGTCCCGCTCTTTGAAAGCGGCAGCTGTAGACTTTAGCTCATTGCGGATGTTGCCTGTAATCTACAGCATCTGGTTGGGATATGTACGTTGGGTCACTGTGGGGATGACGTCATCAATGCACTTATTGATTAAGCCGGTGACTGAAGTGGTTTACAGTACTCCTTAATGCCATCGGATGAATCCCGGAAGATATTACTGTTTTTAATGTCCCTTTGGTAGGATAGTCTCGAACGGAGCTCATCCAGTTTATTCTCCAGTGATTGCATGTTTGCCAGTAGGACGGATGGTAAAGGCAGATTATCCACTCGCCGACAAATTCTCATTAAGCTCCCGGATCTGCGAATCCTGTATCGGTGTCTCCTCTTCATGGGAATGACGGGGAATTGGACCTGGTCCGAGAGGAGCCGTAAATCTTTTGCCTCCGAGTCAAAAATATTTGTCCAGCCTGAGGTGAGTAATCGCTGTTCTGATGTCCAGAAGCTCTTTTTGGTTATAAGAGACAATGGACAAAAAAATACACAGAATAGCACAATTGGTTAGGAGCCCGTAAAACAGTGGCCATCCCCTCTGGCAACTTTCTCTGAGACCCTGTACTAATTTACAGATTGAGGGTATCCTTCCCCTCCAGAGTGCCCAGAGTATCCAAATTAAATTAGAGGGGAAAGGTTGAAAAACATACCATTAAGAGAGATGCAGAAAAACAGAGCGAAATTAGAGGAGGTAGGCCAGCACGATTACCCTCGCTCCCCGATATTTCTAATTGACTGGAGATGCAAGGGTCTGATCGCTTAATGGCTTCCAGATGACAAGAAACTCACCGCCAGCTTGGTGTTTCAATTCAACTATTCTGGTTGTTTCTGTCTGTTATTGACCTACACACATAAACGGACACACATAGACACACACCCGCATGCATAGCTACATACACACACAGACACAAAACACCAATATAGGAACTCACTTATGCAGTAAGTGCATCTCCTCAAACACACACATTTTCATGGATGCAAGCATGCATGTATGTAAACACACACACACACACACGTCACCTTATTCTCCCACAGAGTTTGAGTACATTCATTACACAATGACCATCCTATTAGCCAGACACCATTGTGGGAAAGACAGAGGGATAAGTTAAAAGATGGAAGGATGGATGGAGGAAGCAGACTCAACGGACAGCCCCGGTTCCCAGACCATCCCCCTTGGAGGTATCCAAGGTCAAGTACCATAGCCCCACACATTCACATAGCTGCTTGCAAGTGTAGCCACCCACCCACAACCCAGTAGGGGAGACCGGGGTTGAGGCTCACAGGTTGGATCATAACTAGGGTGCTGTACGTCAGTTGGTGTGGGGGTGCTGTGAGCTCTGCTTTTTTCCATTGTCAAAATGTCACCCCATAATGAGCACATCTGCTCAGACCTAATGACTCCAATACAGGGGTCTCCAACTCCTGTCCTTGGGGAGCTACAGGGTGTATAGGCTTTTGTTCCACTCCAGCACTAACACATGTTTCAAATAATCAAGGTTCTGACGTGCAGCTAGTACTGCTAGTACTGGTAATTCTTCAGTCTGGACCTTGATTAGGTGAATAGTACCCTATACATTTAAAACAATTGTTTGCCTGATTCCGTTTTGTGTTTATTCCAATTCTTTCAGGTATTCACTCTCAAAATCACACTTTAATTTATAGAAAAACTAAAAAATGATGTCCACAAAAGTCCACAAAAATGTTTAACGGCCGAGTGCAGTCAAAAATGTGATATACCTGCGTTTTATATTTTATTTTATAGAGCTGTTTGAAAAGACTGCCTGAAATTTCAACTTGTTTTGGTGGGATGGAGTTTTGGCTTTCCATGGTGACATCACCATGCAGTAAATTAGTTAAATAGACCAATAAGAAAGAGTTCCAAACCTCTACTAATAACAGCACATTTTCAGATGACTCCCAGGCAGTCTTAGCAAAAGTCTTACTTGAGAAATTGCCCTTCGCTATGAAGCTTTTTGTGTTTCTTTTTGACAATGTTAATTGAAAACAATTCACAACAAGGTACTTAACTGTTACCCAAAAATGATTTGATATGGAGATAAAAACGACTGCATTGGAGCTTTAAACCACATCAGGAGACCACTTTTGAGGTCTTAGAAAAATAGAATATATGCAAGTAAGCACCAGCAAGATACCTTTGTTTGGTTAGCAATGTCTCTGTAGAGCTCATATGATCGCAAAATCCATGCATTTTCGAATAAGTTCAATACATTTAGTTGATTTTCTACTAGTTGTTTTGAATACATTTTTTTATATTGTTGAATTTAGTTTTATTTTCTGGATTCCGTGATTCTGTCCGGAACACAGATTTTATAGGGCCCTAGGTGAAGCAGGTCTGTTGGAATTGGGTTAGAACCAAACCCTGCACACCCAGGCCAGTAGCTCTCCAGGACCAGAGTTGGAGACACCCCATCCGTCTCTTGTTGATTATTGTGTAACTGCTCAGCACAAACCTCAAGAGAGGGGAAAACAGAAGACCAGTGTTGAGTACCACATCTAAAAGAAGACAAACTCATAAACAGCTGCAACTACTGTGTGTATGAAAGACTGAGTCCATGAGAAACACCATGAGAAAACTAGCAAAAACAAACATGAAACCAGTCGCTTTGGAATCTAGCCATGACAGAGAATGAGTGCAATAGACTTAGATGCCATACTGTGTATGTGTGCAAGTGTGAGTGAGTGTGTGTGTGTCTGTGTGCATGTCTGCAAGCTTTTTATGTTGTCTCGCCTGAGGGAGTTAGAAGAAACAAGAAATACACATTTCTGTTCCCAATACATGGACAAGAAAGTACTATTCTGCATTGGTCTGCGTTGGCATGCCATGCACTATACCCACCTAGGTCACAGTTGTCCCCATGGAAGCCAGGTGGGCACTGGCTCAGACACTCCCCTGTCACATGATCACAGGGTACCCCAGATGGACACTGACATGTCCTCTTGCAGGCCAGGCCATAGTATCCTCTATTACACTCTAGAGGAGAGGAGCAAAAGTGGGTTAAAGGTACTGGTTACACATTTAGGGCCCGTTTCCTGGACCGAGATCAAGCCAGATAGAACCATTCCATTGATGTATGCGTGTTGTGTTTGTTTGTGTGTCTGTGTGTGTGTGCGTGCATGTACATAGGTATATGTATATGTGAATGCGTGTGTGTGTTTATGTGTGCATGTGTGTGTATGCTTGTGTCTGGGTACGCTCATGTGTGTGTATGCTTGTGTCTGGGTACGCTCATGTGTGTGTATGCTTGTGTCTGGGTACGCTCATGCGTGTGTATGCTTGTGTCTGGGTACGCTCATGTGTGTGTATGCTTGTGTCTGGGTACGCTCATGCGTGTGTGCAGAACATCTTCTGGACCACTGACCCTCCTGGCAGTTCTTTCCCTGGTAGCCTGGTTTGCAGACACAGAGGCCATGGTTGCGGTGGCACTCTAGGGTGTTCTGTTGGACACACTGGCACTCCTCCGAGCAGCCAGGGCCGAACGCCCACTTAGGACACGCTGGGGAGAGACGGCACACCGAGCGTTAAACAGGACTGCAGGCCTGATAGGGTACACACTGCCCAACTGTTTACATGGTAGTGCAGGGGAAGAGAGGTCCGAGGCCCTTATTCATAAATATGGGTTTCATCTTATCTTGATTATTGTCCAGTCATATGGACAATATGAGCATGTCTTGCTCTTCATTGTAATCAGAAGGCTAATAGTAATACTATGCATGCCAGTCTCTCTTGGCTAAGAGTTGAGGAAAGACTGACAATCACTTCTTGTATTCATAAGAAACATTAATGTTTGTCCAAATTGCTTGCATAGTCAACTTACACACATTATTAACACACACACTTACCCCACCAGACATGCCACCAAGGGGTCTTTTTACCGTCCCCAGGTCCAGAACAAATTCGAGGAAACTAACAGTATTATACAGGTTCATGAGTGCACGGAACTCCATCTAATACAGCGCAAGTGGACAGCAAACCTGGTTTAAAAAAACAGATAAAGCAACACCTCACGGCACAACGCCTCTCCCCCATGTGACCTACTTGTTGTGTGTATGTACTGACATGTATGTGTAACTGATAGATGCGCACGCACACACACACACACACACACACACACACACACGTTAATGTTTTTAAACGTATGTAAATTGTAAAGTCTTTTGTCTGTAATGTATTTTCCGTTGTGTGTTGGACCCCAGTAAGATGAGCTCTCACCATTGACGTCGGATGACAGGGATCCTAATAACTCAAATCAAATAAAGCATCTTAGAGTTGGTGTTCTGATTTAGGATCAGTTTAGCCTTTTAGATCACATTGATCACAACAGAGGGGACCTGATCCTAGATCAGCAATCCTAGTGGCCGAACAGCCCCAGTTCACAGTAAGATCCAGATGTACCAGGAATGAGTCCTTCCTTGAGGTAATCACTGGTCCTGGCAATCAGAGAAATAGCTACAGGGAGTGAAAGGATTACATAAAGCAGTGGTTCCCAAACTGTGGAGCATGCTGGGTTTTTAAGGAACTCAGTCTGACTTTCAACTTACTCTTGAAAGTTGTAATAGTAGAATGCACAAGGTGCAATTTCTAAACTGGGTAGCGCATCATCAGTTGTCCTTTTGTCACGACAGTCATTGCAGACCTTAGAGAGCTATTTATAACTTGTCAGAAATGTCCAGATCAACTAGCCGAGGTCAGATAACGTTTTATAGCTAGGTGTTTTTGCCCATTGGTTTTGACATTCAGGGAGAAAATGTTCTAATGTTTGAGCCACTCAGATACAGTGTCACATGAACACATATAAGACATGGCAAAATGCAGAGAAATGTAGGAAATTAGCTTTAAAACCACAAAATGTTCTCTCCACCCCATATCAAAATGCATATAATTGCAGGACATTTTCTTTAAAATGGCAACAAACAAAAGCTATCCACACCATGGCAAAACATATAGAATTGCAGGAAATAAGATATAAACCTGCAAAATGTTCTCTCCTCCAACAAGAGGGGTGAGAACAGTCATGGACAGTGCTTATGCCCATAGATATAGTGTGGGATGTTCCCCTATGACAGAAGGGGGTGAATCGTTTTGGGGAACCACTGACATAAAGGAAATAGAGCGAAAGAAACTACAGGTAGAGTTAGAGAGGCAACGAGACATCATTCCACTCACTTAGATGACAGAAGCGCCCGTAGAGCCCGGGATCACACAGGCAAGCTCCATAGGTACGATGGCAGCGCCCGTTATTGGCACAGTTACACTTCTTATTGCAAAGTCTCCCATACAGGCCCTTAGGACAGCCTACAGAGCACAGAGACACAGAGGCAAGAGTAGAAAGTACAACATATTATAATGTGCACCAATATTAAGAGTTGCACTTTTAGGACAATTCCATTGGTTCAATTGTGAGCTAAATAAATTGTACATTTTTGAGAGAAAGCAATGCCATTTTGATCCAGTGCTGCATGATAACATGAATCTGTGCCAACTCACCATCCTGGCACATGTCCCCGCTGATGCCAGGCGGGCAGCGGCAGTGCCCGTTTACAGGGTCACAGGTGGCACCATTCTTACACTTACAGCTGAAGGAGCAGTTCCTGCCAAAGGTGCCCTCTGGACAAGCTGGGCAAACGGAAGGAGAGAGAGCGAGAGAGGGTGAGAGAAGCAGAGACAGAGGTAGGGCGTTATTTCTCTCAACAAAGCTATACACAGTAGATACATCATCAAAATACGAAATTTTCTGTAGGATGATTATGTCTGACAGAATGTGAACTCCATTTAAACATAAGGTAGGCCACTTTTATAGCTTCACCCAGCAATAGATAGAGAAACATTTGGTTCGACATTAGATGACTAGTAACACAACAGGGGTGTATTCATGAGTGTACACCATAGCAAACTGTTGCAAAACTTTTTGCAAAGGAAATGTTTTGCAGTCCCCTCCATGTTTACATTGGTTTCCTTTGTTTAGTTCCTAGTAAATACATTCTCAGGTGATCAGCATCACCTGTGACTTTGAGGGTTTAAACCCTGTTGATGTTTTGATGTTTTGTTTTCTCTGCATGGCTTCACTCACTCTGGTTGCAGACAACGCCTGTCCACCCATCAGGACAGTCACAGTGGCCCTCCTCCATGTCACACACGCCACCGTTGGAACAGTCGTCACACGTCAGGCTGCAGTCGTAACCAAACGTGTTGTTTAGGCACACTGGGGAGGTGGAAGAAGAGGAGTAGAAGGAAGAGGAAGAAGAAGTAAAAGAATATACAGTAGCAGTCAAAAGTGTGGACACACCTACTCATTCCATTACTTTTCTTTAGATTTACTATGTTCTACATTGTGGAATAATAGTGAAGACATCAAAACTATGAAATAATACATATGGAATCAAGTAGTAACCAAAAAAGTGTAAAACAGATCAAAATATATTTTAAATTGGAGATTCTTCAAAGTAGCCACCCTTTGCCTTGATGACACCCTTCCCCACTCTTGGCATTCTCTCAATCAACTTCATGAGGTAGTCACCTAGAATGCGTTTCAGTTAACAGGTGTGCCTTGTTATAAGTGAATTTGTGGAATATCGTTCCTTCTTAATGTGTTTGAGCCAATCAGTTGTGTTAGGGGTGGAATACAGAAGATAGCCCTATTTGGTAAAATACCAAGTCCATATTATGGCAAGAATAGCTGAAATAAGCAAAGAGAAGCCACAGTCCATCATTACTTTACAACATGAAGGTCAGTCAATCAAGGAAAACATCAATAATTTTTAATGCGCGATAGCCCCCCTTTTTTCAATTTTCGCCTAAATGTCATACCCAAATCTAACTGGATGTAGCTCAGGCCCTGAAGCAATGATATGTATATTCTTGTTACAATTTGAAAGGAAACACTTTGACGTTTGTGGAAATGTGAATTGAATGTAGGAGAATATAACACAATAGATCTGGTTGAAGAAAATACTCATGAAGCTGGCTGAGAGAATGCCTGAGTTGGTGCCTCTCCTTGTTCGGGCGGCGTTCGGCGGTCGGCGTCGCCGGTCTTCTATCCATCATTGATCCATTTTTCATTTGTTTTGTCTTGTCTTCCCCCACACCTGGTTTCAATTCCATCATTACATGTTGTGTATTTAACCCTCTGTTCCCCCCATGTCCTAGTCCGGAATTGTTTATTGTAAGTGCTAGTGCACGTTATTTCTGGTGTGCGACAGGTTTTGTACACATTGTATTGATTGTTCTAATTACGGTGATTTGTATTATTAACCTCTTGAACCTCTGGGGGCAGTATTTCATTTTTGGATGAAAAACGTTCCTGTTTTAAACAAGATATTTTGTCACGAAAAGATGCTCGACTATGCATATAATTGACAGCTTTGGAAAGAAAACACTCTGACGTTTCCAAAACTGCAAATATATTGTCTGTGAGTGCCACAGAACTAATGCTACAGGCGAAACCAAGATGACATTTCATACAGGAAGTGAGCCAGATTTTGAATGCGCTGTGTTCCAATGTCTCCTTATATGGCTGTGAATGCGCAAGGAATGAGCCTACACTTTCTGTCGTTTCCCCAAGGTGTTTGCAGCATTGTGACGTATTTGTAGGCATATCATTGGAAATTGAACATAAGAGACTACATTTACCAGGTGTCTGCTCGGTGTCCTCCGTCGAAACTATTGCGTAATCTCCAGGTGCGTGCATTTTTCCATTTTGAACAGAGGAGAAACCAAACTGCCACGAGTGATTTATCATCGAATAGATATGTGAAAACACCTTGAGGATTGATTCTAAACAACGTTTGCCATGTTTCTGTCGATATTATGGAGTTAATTTGGAAAAAAGTTTGCCGTTGTAATGACTGAATTTTCGTTTTTTTTTTCTTAGCCAAACGTGATGAACAAAACGGAGCGATTTCTCCTACACAAATAATATTTTTGGAAAAACTGAACATTTGCTATCTAACTGAGAGTCTCCTCATTGAAAACATCCGAAGTTCTTCAAAGGTAAATGATTTTATTTGAATGCTTTTCTTGTTTTTGTGAAAATGTTGCCTGCTGAATGCTAGGCTTAATGCTATGCTAGCTATCAATACTCTTACACAAATGCTTGTGTAGCTATGGTTGAAAAGCATTTTTTGAAAATCTGAGATGACAGTGTTGTTAACAAAAGGCTAAGCTTGTGAGCCAATATATTTATTTCATTTCATTTGCGATTTTCATGAATAGTTAACGTTGCGTTATGCTAATGAGCTTGAGGCTATAATTACGCTCCCGGCTACGGGATTGCTTGTCGCAACAGGTTAAACTGCGCCGTTGAAACAGAGTTTTTGCTCTCCTGCGCCTGACTTCTCTGCCGCCAGTACACACCTCTTACAGAATTACGGACCAAACTTATGGAGTCAGCAGTAGCAGGTACCCCGGGTATATGGGTGGAGGAGCGCGTCCGGGAGCACGCAGAAATCCTCCACCATCTTGGCACCGCCATGGATCGGGTTGTCTAGACAATGGACCGCTGGGAGAGACAGGGAGTTCTACCAGCGCCTCCACCAGCACAACCGGGGTCTCCACTACACGCCCTCCCTTCTCCTGGTCCCAGTGGGATTCGTCTCTCCCTTCCCCAGGAATACGATGGGACGGCTGCGAACTGTTGCAGCTAGACTTATACCTGGCAACCGTCCACCCTGCTCCTTCGGGCCGTGAGAGGGTGTCCGCCCTCGTTTCGTGCCTCACCGGGAAAGCGATGGAGTGGGCCACCGCCCTGTGGAGAGAGGGCGATGCGGCATTGGACCAGTTTGAGGAGTTCAGTCTTCGACCACCCGCCCGAGGTTAGAGCGGCGGGTGAACGCCTCTTCCATCTGAGGGAGGTCTGCGCCCATGTATTGACTATCGAGGACTGAACCAGATCATTGTGAGGTTTAGTTACCCACTACCGCTCATAGCCACAGCGAATGAGTCAATGCACGGGGCGCGCTTCTTCACCAAACTAGATCTCAGGAGAGCTTACAACCTGGTGCGTATCCGGGAGGGAGATGAGTGGAAGATGGCTTTCAGTACCACCTCAGGGCACTATGAGTACCTCGTCATGCCATACTGGTTGATAAAAGCGCCATCAGTCTTCTAAGTCTTTGTACACAAGATTTTCAGGGACCTGCATGGGCAGGGTGTAGTGGTGTATATTGATGACATTCTGATATACTCCACTACACGCACCGAGCATGTGTCCCTGGTGCCTTGGTCGCCTGTTGGAGCATGACCTGTACGTCAAGGCTGAGAAATGCCTGTCCTTCCAACAGTCCATCTCCTTCCTAGGGTACCGCATTTCCACCTCAGGGGTGGAGATGGAGAGTGACCGCATTTCAGCTGTGCGTAATTTGCCGACTCCCACCACGGTAAAGGAGGTGCAGTGGTTCTTAGGGTTTTCCAACTACTACCGGAGGTTTATCCAGGGTTTTGGCCAGATGGCTGCTCCCATTACCTCACTGCTGAAGGGGGGCCCCTTAAGTTTGCAGTGGTCGGCTGAGGCGGACAGGGCTTTTGGTCACCCGAGGGCTCTGTTTACCTCGACTCCCGTGCTGGCCCATCCAGATCCCTCTTTAGCGGTCATAGTGGAGGTGGATGTGTCCGAGGCTGGAATGGGAGCTGTGCTCTATCAGTGCTCCGGTACGCAACCGAAGCTCGGGCCCTGTGTCTTCTTCTCAAAGAAGCTCAGCCCGGTGGAGCGAAACTATGACGTGGGGAACCGGGAGCTGTTGGCTGTCATCAAGGTCTTGAAGGCTTGGAGACATTGGCTTGAGGGGGCTAAACACCCTTTTCTCATCTGGACCACCGCAATCCGGAGTACATCCGGGCAGCGAGGAGACTGAACCCTCGCCAGGCAAGGTGGGCCATGTTTTTCACCCATTTTGTGTTCACCCTTTCCTACATACCAGGCTCCCAGAATGTGAAGGCAGACGCATTGTCCTGGCTGTATGACACAGAGGAGCGGCCCATGGATCCCACTCCCATACTCCCCGCCTCCTGGTGGCCTACCTTGGCTAAGGACGTGAGGGTATATGTTTCCTCCTGCTCGGTGTGCACCCAGTGCAAGGCTCCTAGGCACCTGCCCAGAGGGACGCTACACCCCTTACCCTTTCCACAACGGCCTTGGTCGCACCTGTCTGTGGATTTTCTTACCAATCTCCCCCATGATCCTGGTCGTTGTGGATTGGTTCTCTAAGTCCTGTCGTCTCCTCCCTCTGCCCGGTCTCCGGGTCTCCGGGCAGATGGAGGAGACGACAGGACTTAGAGAACCGATCCACAATGACCAGGATCATGGGGGGGCCCTACAGACTGCAGATGCCTTGTTTACGCACGTCTTCCGGCACTACGGGGTGCCTGAGGATATAGTGTCTGATCGAGATCCCCAGTTCACGTCTAGGGTCTGGAAGGCGTTCATGGAACGTCTGGGTTCTCGATCAACCTAACTTTGGGGTTTCACCCCGAGAGTAATGGGCAGGTGGAGAGAGTAAACCAGGATGTGGGCAGGTTTCTGCGGTCTTGAACCGCAGAAAAAAAACGCAGAGTAAACCAGGATTCAACCGCAGAGTAAACCAGGATGTGGGCGGCGTTCGTGCCCTGGAACGAGATGGCACAGAACTCGCTTCGCCACTCCTCCACTAACCTCTCTCCCTTCCAGTGCGTACTGGGGTACCAACCGGTTCTGGCGCCTTGGCATCAGAGTCAGACCGAGGCTCCTGCGGTAGACGACTGGTTCAGGCGTGTGGAGGAGACATGGGAAGCTGCCCGTGTTCACCTTCAGCGGGACGTGCTGCGCCAAAAAGAGAACACAGACCGTCACCACAGTGAGGCCCCGGTTTTCGCACCGGGGGACCGGGTCTGGCTCTCAACCCGAAACCTGCCCCTCCGCCTGCCCTGCCGGAAGCTGGGTCCACGGTTTGTCGGGCCATTCAAAGTCCTGAGGAGAGTGAACGAGGTTTGTTATAGGTTACAGCTTCCCCCCGATTACCGTATTAACCCCTCGTTCCATGTGTCTCTCCTCAGGCCGGTGGTGGCTGGCCCGCTCCAGGAGCATGAGGTGCTGGAGGTTCCTCCACCCCCTCTGGACTTCGAGGGGGCCCCGGGGTACTCCGTTCGTTCCATACTGGATTCGAGGAGTCGGGCGAGGGGCCTTCAGTATCTCGTGAAGTGGGAGGGGTACGGTCCGGAGGAAAGGAGCTGGGTTCCGGTTGAGGACGTGTTGGACCCTTCAATGCTGCACGAGTTCCACCGTCTTCGTCCGGATCGCCCTGCGCCTCTTCCTCCGGGTCGTCCCTGAGGCCGGTGTCGGCGCGCGGCTCGGGGGGGTACTGTCACGACTTCCACCGAAGTTGGTTCCTCTCCTTGTTCGGGCGGCGTTCGGCGGTTGGCGTCGCCGGTCTTCTAGCCATCATTAATCCACTTTTCCTTTTCAATTTGTTTTGTCTTGTCTTCCCACACACCTGGTTTCAATTCCATCATTACATGTTGTGTATTTAACCCTCTGTTCCCCCATTTCCTTACCCGGAATTGTTTATTGTAAGTGCTTGTGCACGTTATTTCTGGTGTGCGATGGGTTTTGTACCCATTGTATTGATTGTTTTGTTTACGGTGATTTTTATTATTAAACTGCGCCGTAAACAGTTTTTGCTCTCCTGCACCTGACTTCTCTGCCACCAGTACGCACCCCTTACAGCAAACGGTGGCTACTTTGAAGAATCTATAATCGAAAATATATTTTGATTTGTTTAACACTTTATTGGTTACTACATGATTCCATATGTGTCATTTCATAGTTTTGATGTCTTCACTATTATTCTACAATGTAGGAAATTGTAAAAATAAAGAAAAACCCTTGAATGAGTAGGTGTGTCCAAACCTTTGACTGGTACAGTATACGTAAATATACTGTACATATTGGGAAAAGGACTTGGAGTAATCTTAAAAAATAACCAAATTCTACATTGGTGCAAACAAGCTGTGAAGGAACTGCTTATAAGCTGCTTGTATAGGTGTTACGACAGCCTTATGTAGATGTTACTACAGGTGTATGTATACCAAAGGTCTGGGTGAGGGTGCTCTGGGCCCGCAGCTCTCCCAGGTTGTCCTCCTCGTAGTCGTCATAACGCTCTAGCGGCTGGAAGTAATCCCCCAGCAGGGTTATCTGGGGCAGAGGGCGCTCTACTGCAATGCGACTGCTCCACTCCAATGCCTCTACTGCCCCCTCCAGGGCTGGAGGGAGAAAGTACAACAGTCATTGTCATTCTCCTTGCACACTTTCTCTCCAAACTAAAATCCAGTTGAGCATGCCACTTATTAACATAAAGCAATTTGTTGCTTGTAAACTCTGGGCCCTAGCTATAGCCTTTAACTTACTGCCAGTTATAGCCTACCACTAAGGCCCAGATTTTTTCCTAGTCAGGTTACAATCAGGTCAGGAAAACTCCTGGCCCAATGTATTATTTCTACCTGACTACCACCAAGACAGGATTCATATTTATTCCACTTACGAATACAAGAGACACGGTTCTCATCTAGCCGGTGTCCTAGGTGACAGTAGCACTGAAAGGAGCCGGCTGTGTTCTGGCAGGTATGGTCACAGCCTCCGTTGTCTACCAGACACTCATCCACATCTGCAACATCAACAACCAGAAAATGCAGATTTCCGGAAGAAAATGTATGTGCTTGCTTCAGCAGTCTAAAATATATTTCATGGTAGTGTCAGAGGTTTAAATTGTTAGAGGCAAATGTACAGTTTAAGTTGAAGCAAGCACCCTTATTAAAACAGCACAGAAAATGGCATTAAAGAGCACCATAGGTTCAGCATCATCATGACATGACATCATCGTAAAACAGCGGGGTGTCTTCCTGCTTAGAAACATCAACAACGGAACTAAAATTGGCACCATCCAATTTGCCCCCTTGTGGTGTGCAGTACACTGGGAAGAGCAAACTATTACAATCTTGACAGATTTAGATTCTGTTGATGTCTTTAAGTAAGCAGTAAGTCATAACACTGTGTAGATATATAAAAAAAATAAAAAAACATATTTGATCCAATTTTGATCAAGGAAGTTATGTTGCTTAATAGAACGTACCATCACAGCCACACCCATCCGAATTGAGATGGTAGCCAGCCCTGCAGTAGCATTCGTAACCCCCGGGATAGTTGGTACAGTCCTGCTCGCAGCACGAGCTTCCCACCTCACACTCGTCCAAGTCTGAAACATACACAGTCGTTGTTGACAAGTCTGTCTATGGAGAGATTTTAGTGCCAATTTTTTCAATAACTTTGAATTCATGTAAAATTCTAAATTATTTGCAGATAAAAATCACTCCATATCGATCAAACTGCTCTTTGCTCACCCACACATGTCCTGAGGTCGTCGTCCAGGTGGTAACCGTGGTGACAGCTGCAGACAGGTCCAAGGGTGGAGTGTTGGCACTTTTGGGAACAGCCTCCGTTGGTAGTCTCACAACCATTCACGATCTCCATCTCGATTCCTTAAGAGAAAGAAATATGGCCGCATGCCCAGAATATAGGATTATCATTGCATTGTGAAGTTCTGCTGATCTGCGCAGACATTCGAACTAGCATTAGAGTTGAATGAGAAAAATTGGGAGTTGACAAAGTGAATAACAGGACTGAGAATGAATGGGAATTGACTGAGTGAATGAGAGTTGACAAAATGAATGTGAGTTGACTGAAAGAGAATGGGAGTTGACTGATAGTGAATAACAGTTGAATGAGAGTGAACGTGAGAAGACTGAGAAAGAATGTGAGTTGACTGAGGGTGATTGGGAGTTGACTGAGTGAATGAGAGTTGAAAGAGAGAATGGAAGTTGACTGAGTGAAAATGATAGTTGACAGAGTGAATGGGAGTTGACTTACGATAGCATTTCCTGCCATCGGCACCCAACTCGTATGCTGGGTTACAGACACAGGTGAAGGAGCCCCGGGTGTTATGGCAACCGTGGGCACAAGCAGTTTTGTCGGTCTCACACTCATCAATGTCTGGGACAAACACACACACACACAACTTTGAACTACTTGCTTTTTAGCATTATCATCATAATCCTCATCACCACCATAACCAATAAAATCATCACCAGACTCATTTAGCAAATGATGGATATTTACCTTCACAGTTTTTGCCATCCTGTGCCAGTATGTATCCAGGAAGACAGTTGCACTGAGCTCTTCCTCCGTCATTCTTGCAGGTGTGCATACAGCCCCCTTTTCTGTCTGCACAGGGGTTTCTTACTGAAATACAGTTACATGGGATGAGTACACACACAAACATTGAAAGAAACATTCACACACACACACACACACACACACACACACACACACACACACACACACACACACACACACACACACACACATTTCATAATATTCACTTGTCAGCCCTTCTCTCTCTCTGACTAATAGAGACGGCCCTGAATGTCTCAGTGCTTCTCCTTCCAATAGGGCGCTTCCCTTTTAATTCCCAATTAAATAGCCAGCATCAGCTGCTCAAAGTGGGGTGGTGATGGAGAAGCGAATGAGGATGTGTTCAACCCTCAGTTCCGAAGCTTCTTTACTCCGTTTGTTTTGTTGTATTTAAAAGTGTGCTTTGTAGCCTAGTCGCAAGTTTAACCAGGATCGGATCCACTCATTGCTTCTTTTGGACTACACATCTGTTGTTCTCTGTTGGTTCTTCATGGCCTTTCACCTCTGGAGATCTGTTGGCGGATTGGATTGGATTGTCTGACTGGCCGACTGACTAGAACTATTTTGCATACAGTATTTCGTTTGTTTTAGAGTGATGTATACCGTGATGATTTAAGACGTATTGAGATGTGATATTCTTCATGGTTGTGTGGTAAAATAGTTTATATTTTGATTGTATGATTGCGACTGGGTTTACGCTACACTTTATGAACGGACAAACATTGCGTGACTAAGGTATTTTCTGGAGGAATCAGAGCTCATTATTTGTTATATTATTATGTGTGTGATCATTTATGTTGGAAATACAACCCACGCGAAAGAACACAGTTGTTTTGAAGTTATTTCCAATGTTTTAAGGGTTTATGAAAAGTGTATGACCATCCTAACTTTTACATGAGTTCTTTGTATTGGTGTTGACTTGACAGACCAGACGGGACTCATTCCCTCCCAAACCAAAAGGGAAAATCAATATTTTCTCTGGTGGGCACAACCTACCTGGCACCCCTACAAACAATAACCTCAAGTCAAAACCGTTACAACATACACAGACTGACAGATACACACACGCACTTAATTTCCTCTTGCTAGCCCTTCTCCCCTGTGGATTTAAGAGAGTAAATGGGTAATGTGGTTAAATGGGGGTGTGGTTACTTTCTCTGTGCAGAACAGGCCATAATTACTTTCATGTCTGCACCCCTGAGGAGTGAATTTACAAGGAGCTCCACTTACTAGAAATTATGCACTTTAAAACTTTTTTGATTTTTTTCTTGGTAGTTAGTTGTTGATGTATGGAAGACGATGTTAGACAGTGCACATCTAGCTAAGCAAGAAATGGAGATGGCTTCATATATTGTAAAGGGACAGAAAATCAGAAAAGGTAGAAGATGTCCACATCTGCCCATAGATAGAATTGATACAGCAGTAACAATGTTACTTTTTCACAATGCAGGTTTGTTTGAAATCCACCCTAGGTGGATAACTATTTAATGCGTTTCTATATGTCGCTTTAGGATCAGGTTCGGTAACCATAACAACAGCGGAACTCTGGTAAGCCTCCTGATGATTGCATTAACCAGTCATTCTGCTGGCACGACAGACCATTGGTCAGAGGTCGCCAAGGCGATGACGGCCTAGTCGGACTGGTCTCTCTCTCAGACCTTGGAGTCTGATACAAGACAGGAGGAATTTCAAAGCCTGCCAAAGTGCACAGTAATTTAACATATAGGGTTATTACAGTGTTCACTCCCAAATAGCTGCATTCTCTATATTACATCCTAATATATTTATATAAAAGTATCCCCCGCTTTAGTGCTAAAATTGGGCTAATGCATGTCTGGTATCAAAACCATTTAATATAACTTCAATCCTATTGGATCTACAATAACATTGACATCTCTCAAAGTGCTTTTTTTTGTTGAAAATGTGAAATTCCAAGAATATTAAATACGTCCATATGTCTTTATATTTAAAATACGACATGATATATCTGAGATCTACTTGTCGACCACAATAAGAACCGTCTGAAGTTAAAGGATCTGAGCTGCCAATGGGCTTTGGGTAAGGACTGAGGACTGCCAGGCACGATGTCTGAAGCCAACCACTACAGCACAGCTGTATCCTCTATCTACTGTATCTTTAGCAGGAGGAAATCTGGGTGCTATAGTTTGGCCTAGTAGTCATTAACACAAGCTAGTAAGTACAGTATCGATGAACATAATCAGTGCCGTCTCCAGCCTTTAAGTACGTTTGAAATTCATTGCAAGCCATGAAACGCCTTTATGCGGTCAAACGCCTTTATGCGGTCATACCAAATTGGCATGGGAAAAAACGATGGCCACATGTACATTTGAGTTTGTTTTAAAGTGCTACTTTTATGAGGATGCAGTGTTTGTCCACGGTTTTCATGAGCCTTGTTTGAGAAAATAATGTGGAGTTGGTACAGAAAACACCAGGCTGGAGTTAAAGTCACGGAATTGCATCAGGTTTATTCGGCCCCACGACAGGACAGACAGACAGACAGACAGACAGACAGACAGACAGACAGGAAGTGAGCTGTTGAAGCACAGACCACAAAGCCAACACAGTCAACACAGTCCGCACAGTCAACACAGCCAACGAAGTCAACACAGCTAGCATAGCCAGCACAGTCAGCATTTTGTAATTTCACCTCATCCCTGACATGGCAAACAAAGACAAAAAAGTTTGTGCTGCATGGAGATTCAAGGCCAAGATGGACTGAGAAATTGCGTGCATAACCACATCCACTATAAAGTTTCGGCACAACAGTGCAGTAACATTGATTTCATTGTTTTTGAAAAAACTAGCCTAATGCGACACCGCATGGTGGATCATTGCTATCAGTCAACCACAGAACACACGTGTGAGCCATGCAACACATCTAGATAAACAACCATCAACCTGATCTGTGTCTGGACATGACTTTATGATTCATATTGAACATATGGAATATTACACGGACAGAATTTTTTTTTATGGCAGTCTAGCGGCACTTACGTATGCAGTGTTTGCCGTCCTCTGCGAGCTGATAGTTGGGTCTGCAGCGACACTGGTAGTGAGCCGGGGACAGTTGCACACAGTTCTGCTCACAGCTTCCATTGCTGACGGCACAGGATCGGACGGCTGGAGACAAACACGCAGAGAGAGCGACAACAGATCAACAATTAAAGGTGATGTATAGTACACAAATAAAGTTGATTTATTATCATACGAAGAAAGAATACCTGTTTTGATGCTCTCAAAGTCTAATGCAGACAGACACAATTTGACCACTATTGTTTTTTGTTTCCGATGACCTACATTGACACAGGCCCAGAGTTTTTCATGAGAGCAGGATAAACTCCTGGCCCTAACAATGACTAGTAATTGTTATGAACATTACAAGTACAGTAGGTCTGCTTTCTCTGACAGCAGGAGCAAGTGTTCGTCTATGTTTTCTCACAAAGAGCGAGACACCACAAGTTATTTTCAAACATTGGATGTATCATAACCCAAGGTGAACTGTATCTCTTTATGAGAAGTAGATCCTCCATTTTCATTTGGATGAACTTTCAAAACAAAAACAAAAATGTACCCCATCTCCACTCCACCCTTGGAATGTGATGGTCGCAGACACAGTCCCCTCTGCTCCAATCTGTTTCCCCTTCAATTGCTATCTCGGAAGAAAAGCCCAATAACAACATGGAGAGAAATGCCGGAGATAATTCATTTTTTGCCGCTCCATCAGCGAGCCATCGTGTTGGGCCGATAAGCGTACGGACAGCAGGGGGTACTTACGTGGCTCATTGCAGTGGACCTTGTACAGAAACAACCCCTGCCGCTAACCTCTAGGCCATTGGAACCTTATGTACAGTATATCTGACAGGAATGGATAGATATAAGCAATATGGTAGTGGCTTAACCAATATTGCTTACACCTAGTCCTGTCAGATCTACTAAAGTACCTAAAGTGGTATAGGGGAAATGGGTTGTTTCTGGACAGGGCCTATGTTTATGGAGGAAAGCCATGAGATTATCAGTGGAAAGTATCAGGTCTTCCCCTGACTGGCAAAGTGCCCAGGGGAAGCCAACATGAGTCAGTGAACAATGTTGCTTGGGAAGATAGATTGCCCATTTGCTCCCCATTGTTTGTAAATCAATCAACACTCCACATAGCCAATATGTGAGTCAGGTGCGATATAGCGTTGGTCCAAGTTTCACTGATTCTCAAAGAACAATGATCATTTTCCTAATGATGGATGAGTTGGCTCTTTTGACTGTGCTAAAATCCAATGAGACTGACTGTCTGCAGTTAGCTTCTATAGTACTTGCTCCTGGTTTCAGGAGGAATCACAGGAACAGAGCTCTTAGTGGAGGGAGGCTCCAGAGCACTCTAGTGTGAAGAGGGAGAGAGACATGCTTTCCTGGCCGGTTTGGTTCATCTGGGAATGCTAGGGGAATGCTAGGGGAATGCTAGGGGACAGTTGAGACTACTTAGGGCTCATAATCTAAAAGGCCAGACGTACATGGGTCGACACTTTGTTCAGGGAAAGGGAGGACTTCATTGAAAGGAAATGAAGCATTATCAAGAGTGAGTCTTTAATTTAAACTTTTGCGAAGTAGGATCACACTACTCATGCTTTTTTCAGTAAGCCATATCACACACAGTTTGTTAGGGATATCTTATGTTTTCTACTGTTTGGAGCATCCTTGAGTTCATCAGCTGCCTTTCATTTAAAGGAGGAAAATGAGGCCTGGTGAAAAACAATGTGAGAATGACGAGGCGGTTTGTTTGACACATCACACCATCAGAGGTTTCTGTGCCTTCAAAGCAGCCTGATTAAAATCTAAATAAATAACTCTATTGATTCTGCGCTTCTGGACTGCACACAGATGATGTGCATAAGACTACAGGGGATCTAAAATGAGCGCGTGTGTCAAAGCCTCTTCAATGGTGAAAAGGGAAAGCAATGTGATTGAAAGTCTTTGTAGTTGAGCTGAGAGGACAGCATTTGGGGTGGCCAACCCTGGAAAGCTCTATGTGGTGCACATTTTGTTCCAGCTCAGCTTTAACAGTAACACAATTGTTTCTACTAAATAGCTGTAAGACCTTGATTAGCTGAACCAGGTATGTTAGTGCCAGGCTGGAACAAAAGCCTGCACACCCAGTAGCTCTCCAGGAAAAGGGGTTGGCCACCTGCACTCTAAGTCATCACTCTGCAGAATTCTATTCACAAACTGAGGTAGTGTAATGTAGGGCCCATTTGGAGTATCTCTGTGGTAATTACTCATTGAAAAATAACAGGCACACTAACATTTCATCCAGACCAGCTCTGGTCAAAGCCAACTGTGTTTCAACAGGCCTCGGGGCTTCCCACCCACTGGGCACATACTTGTTGAATAAACGTTGTTTCCACATCATTTCAATGAAATTACGTTAAACCAATGTGGAAAAGACGTTGAATTGACGTCTGGCCCGCTGTGCGGTAATGCTCCCTAATCAATCAGAGAGAGAGAGAGTTATCCTGACACGCTGTTGTTGTGTGAATTAAAATAAGCTTTCTGATGCATCACTGGAACTTGCAGAGGAAAACAGATGAGATATAAGCGAGAGAGTGACAGGGCTGCTGGGGAACAGTGGGAAAGCTTGTCTTCTGCCAGCACAACAGACTCTTTGATTCCCCCTTTTGACACAAGCAGAAGGTGGAGACCCCTCTTTCACTGCTTTGATGTGAGTCCCAGCTTCTCCCGTGGCCTAGCTTCCAGATGGTGAGGGCAACAACAGAATACATCCACGTTGGACCACATCCACCTGATTCATCCCAAACCTCCCTCACACCCTTCACCCCTTTGACCTCAGGTAACCCCTCCACACCCTCCCCTGGATCTTACCGATGCAAGTCCGGCCATCTGTGTGCAGACGGGTGCCCGGGTTGCACTCGCAGTAGTACGAGCCCCTGGTGTTGACACATCGGTGCTGGCAGCCCCCATTATAGACCTGACACTCATCAATATCTGTGGGAGAGAAATGACAAATCAGTGTAATCACTCGTTAATAGTAAAGAACAGTACATTGTGGTGGAACAGCTCTGCCTAAGCCCAAGGCCGGCATTATGAGCGGGGCTTAGGGGGCCTGGCCTGCCCTATCGTACCTTGGAATATTGATAATTTATTTGACCGAGATGCGCACCGATAGAAAGACCTATCAATCTCAGATAAATCATCCAAGCGAGCAAAACAGCGCCCCTCTGTCTCAGTATGTGTAGCCCATGTACAGTCGTGGCCAAAAGTTTTGAGAATGACACAAATATTAATTTCCACGAAGTTTGCTGCTTCAGTGTCTTTAGATATTTTTGTCAGATGTTACTATGGAATTCTGAAGTATAATTACAAGCATTTCATAAGTGTCAAAGGCTTTTATTGACAATTACATGAAGTTGATGCAAAGAGTCTTTGCAGTGTTGACCCTTCTTTTTCAAGACCTCTGCAACTTCTGGGCCACATCCTGACTGATGGCAGCCCATTCTTGCACAATCAATGCTTGGAGTTTGTCAGAATTTGTGGGGTTTTGTTTGTCCACGCGCTTCTTGAGAATTGACCACAAGTTCTCAATGGGATTAATGTCTGGGGAGTTTCCTGGTCATGGACCCAAATTATCGATGTTTTGTTCCCCGAGCCACTTAGTTTTCACTTTTGCCTTATGGCAAGATACTCTATCATGCTGGAAAATGCATTGTTCGTCACCAAACTGTTGCTGGATTGTTGGGAGAATTTGCTCTCTAAGGATGTGTTGGTACCATTCTTTATTCATGGCTGTGTTCTTAGGCAAAATTGTCAGTGAGCCCACTCCCTTGGCTGAGAAGCAACCCCACACATAAATGGTCTCAGGATGCTTTACTGTTGGCATGACACAGGACTGATGGTAGCACTCACCTTGTCTTCTCCGAACAAGCTTTTTCCGGATGCCCCAAACAATCGGAAAGGGGATTAATCAGAGAAAATGACTTTACCCCAGTCCTCAGCAGTCCAATCCCTGTACCTTTTGCAGAATATCAGTCGGTCCCTGATGTTTTTCCTGGAGAGAAGTGGCTTTTTTGGGGCCCTTCTTAACTCCATGCCATCCTCCAAAAGTCTTTGCCTCACTGTGCTTGCAGATGCACTCACACCTGCCTGCTGCCATTCCTGAGCAAGCTCTGTACTGGTGGTGCCCCGATCCCGCAGCTGAATCAACTTTAGGAGACAGTCCTGGCACTTGCTGGACTTTCTTGGGCGCCCTGAAGCCTTCTTCACAACAATTGAACCGCTCTCCTTGAAGTTCTTGATGATCCGATAAATGGTTGATTTATGTGCAATCTTACTGGCAGCAATGTCCTTGCCTGTGAAGTCCTTTTTGTGCAAAGCAATGATGACGGCACGTGTTTCTTTGCAGTTAACCATTGTTGACAGAGGAAGAACAATGATTCCAAGCACCGCCCTCCTTTTGAAGCCACCAGTCTGTTATTCGAACTCAATCAGCATGACAGAGTGATCTCCAGCCTTGTCCTCGTCAACACTCACACCTGTGTTAACAAGAGAATCACTGACATGATGTCAGCTGGTCCTTTTGTGGCAGGGCTGAAATTCAGTGGAAATGTTTTTTGGGGATTCAGATAATTTGCATGGCAAAGAGGGACTTGCAATTAATTACAATTCATCTGATCACTCGTCATAACATTCTGGAGTATATGCAAATTGCCAACATACAAACTGAGGCAGCAGACTTTGAAATTAGTATTTGTGTCATTCTCAAAACGACTGTACTGTATCTGATGCTGTCTGGACAAAATGAGTATGGCATTAGCTTGAAGGGGGGGCCCTTGAGACCCAGCAGTTCTATTTGGAAAAAAAAATGTGTGCAGCACTTGCAGACATCGGAGGTCCCATGAAAGAAAAAGTGCACCCTATTTAAATCAAATATCCTTCCAACTGATTTGTTCTGGCACCAGTCCTGCCTAAGCACCAGAAGCCCTGCAGGCCACTTACAGAGAAGCCATTGGACACACACAGAGCAATCAGCAATAAATACAGGCGCATGCCAATCTCACAGGGCCAGGAGGTAACTGGAGACAGATGGACGAAGGCCAGGACAGTTAGCAAAGAAAGTACTGGAGGGCTGGTAAACACACACACACACACACACACACACACACACACACACACAACCAGCCCTCTAACCACAGAAGTCCTACGGCATTTTGACAACGCTTGTACTTCAAGCGACCTGTCTTGTAGGACGTAGAACTCATATTAAAATTGTAATATTCCAGACCATCAGCCATTTAACAATGAAAACATACTTCCTATTTTTTATATGACTCTCCATGAATAAGGCAGAATAATTAGCTAGCTACACTGAACAAAAATATAAACGCAACATGTAAAGTGGTGGTCCCATGTTTCATGAGCTGAAATAACAGATCATAGAAATGTTCCATATACACAAAAAGCGTATTTCTCTCAAATGTTGTGCACGAATTTGTTAACTTCTTATGGCTGGGGAGAAGTATTGAGTAGCTTGCATGAATAAGGTGCCCAAAGTAAATGGCCTGCTCCTCAGTCTCAGTTGCTAATATATGCATATTAGTATTATATAGAAAACACTCTGAAGTTTCTAAAACTGTTTGAATGATGTCTGTGAGTATAACAGAACTCATATGGCAGGCAAAAACCTGAGGAGAAATCAAAACAGGAAGTGAGAAATCTGAGGCTGGTCCGTACTCAACACAGTTCCCATTGAAACCTGCTTGAGATATTAATGATGTTGCACTTCCTAGGGCTTCCACTAGATGTCAACCGTCTATAGAAATGTGAATGAGGCTTCTACTGTGTTGTGGGACTGAATGACAACAGAATGAATCAGGTGTCTGGCAGTCAGCCATTATCTGGCTGCGTGCATTGCACATGATAGCGACCTGCGTTCCATGGCTCCTGAAAACACAAAGGAATACTCCGGTTGGAACTTTATTGAAGATTAATATTAAAAACATCCTAATGATTGATTCTGTACTTAGTTTGAAATGTTTCTTTGACCTGTAATATAACTTTTTTAAGATTTTGTCTGACCAGAACGAGCGTTTGGATATGTATACCAAACGCGCTAACAAAAGTAGCTAATTGGACATAAATAACGGACATTATCGAACAAATCAAGCATTTATTGTGGACCTGGGATTCCTTGGAGTGCATTCTGATGAAGATCCTCAAAGGTAAGGGAATATTTAGCATGTCATTTATGGTTTATGTTGACTACAACATGGCAGCTATTTTGACTTGATTGTTCTGAGCGCTGTCTCAGATTATTGCATGGTTTGCTTTTTCAGTAAAGTTTTTTTGAAATCTGAGAGAGCGGTTACATTAAGGAGAGGTATATCTATAATTCCATGTGTATAACTTGTATTATCATCTACATTTATGATGAGTATTTCTGTTGAATTGATGTGGCTATGCAAAATCACTGGCTGTTTTTGGAAATAGTGAAAATAACGTGCCAATGTGAACTCAGATTTTGTTTTATAAATATGAACTTTATCAAACAAAACATACATGTATTGTGTAACATGAAGTCCCATGAGTGTCATCTGATGAAGTGGTTTTTGTGACTCCTCTCTCTGGATGGAAAAATGGCTGTGTTTTATTGTGACTCGGTGCTGACCTAACATAATCGTTTGTGGTGCTTTCGCCGTAAATCCTATTTGAAATCGGACACTGTGGTGAGATTAACAACAAGAATACCTTTAACAGGTGCAGGTGCACCTTGTGTTGGGGACAATAGAAGGCCACTTTAAAATGTGCAGTTTTGTCACACGACACAATGCCACAGATGTATCAAGTTTTGAGGGAGCAATTGACATGCTGACGGCAGGAATTCTCACCAGCAGTTGTTGCCAGAGAATTTAATGTTAATTTCTCTACCATAAGCTGCTTCCAACATAATTTTAAAGAATTTTGTATTATGTCCAACCGGCCTCAGAACCGTAGACCATGTGTATGGCGTCATGTGGGCGAGTGGTATGCTGATGTCAACGTTGTAAACAGAGTGCCCCATGGTGGCGCTGGGATTATTGTATAGGCAGGCATAAACTACAGACAACAAACACAATTGCATTTTATCAATGGCAATTTGAATGCACAGAGATACCGTGACGAGATCCTGAGGCCCATTGTCATGCCATTCCTACACACCGCCATCACCTCATGTTTCTGCATGATAATACACAGCCCCATGTCGCATGGATCTGTACACAATTCCTGGAAGCTGAAAATATCCCAGTTCTTCCATGGCCTGCATACTCACCAGACATGTCACCGATTGAGTTTGGGATGCTCTGGCTCGATGTGTAAAACAGCTTGTTCCCGCCAATATCAAGCAACTTCACACAGTCATTGAAGAGGAGTGGGACAACATTCCACAGACCACAATCAACAGCCTAATCAACTCTATGCGAAGAAGATGTGTAGCACTGCATGAGGCAAATTGGTGGTCACGCCCCTACTTTTTTTTAAAGGTATCTGTGACCAACAGATGCATAACTGTATCCCCAGTCATGTGAAAACCATAGATTAGGGCCTAGTGAATTGATTTAAATTGGCTGATTTCCTTATATGACCTGTAACTCAGTAAAATCTTTGAAATTGTTGCATGTTGCGCTTATACTGAATGATTAAACACGTTGTGACAGCGATTTAATAGTTTGCAAATTTGAGAAAAAAATGATCAAAGTGGTGGCTATCTCCTGCACAAATTCTGTGCAAGGAAGTCGGTCTCCAGTGCTGTGACTTAATCATCCAGTTCCTCTCCATAACAACCAGTTTTATCTGTCCTTCACAGGCCAGAGGTCAATGATTCCCTTACAAAAATATATTGCGGTTTTGAAACTACAGTTAAAGTGCAGTAACTGCTGTCGATTGTGGTATTTTGGACGCAGTAATTGCAGAATATCTGCAGTGTACTGCAGTTGAACTGCAGTTATACTGCACTTACTGCACTACTAACTACTAACTACAGTTACACTGCTAAATTACTGCAGTAAGAACATTTTTATTTTGGATGCAGTATTTGTAGCATACTGTGGTTATAATTCACTCACTAACTGCAGTTGTATTCCAGTGTACTGCAGTTATACTGCACTCTGACTGCAATCTTTTTTCATAAGGGTTCTCTGTGCCTCTATTAAAACTTTATCCAGAGGATCCTATGACATTAAGTGTCCTTCAGGGGCCCGTTTGAAGACATTCTCTTCTGGATATCACCGCTTCAAAGAGCACTACCATAGGGAAAATACATACTCAGCACAAACCTGCAGCTATCAAAAACGTAATAGTTTCCTGCAGAGTAGATTTAGCTCTATAAGCTACACATTTGTTCTTCTAAGGAGCCACATCCATACAATGCACAAGATACATATTGCAGAAAAAAGCAGTCATAACAAATACAGTATGTCACTATGAAGAGAGTTGCTGACTCCATCAAAGCAATGAAGTGACATTTTCTTAATAAGACGAGAGCTTCTTCCCCATTCAAGATTTATGGAGAACAAACATGGTTTCCTTAGTTTCTTTGAAATACAGCCATCGTTCCACAATGTCAAGTCCAGTAGCATTCCACGACACGCTTTACTGTTATCATTTCAAGGCACTGTGGTCACACGGCTCGCCTTTCAAGCCTATGAGAAACCATCTGTGACGCAGACATCCCCTACTTCCAACTTCAACAAAACCAGAGACCACCAAAACAAGACGAATGTCAGAATGAGAGATAGGCTATGAGGAGGTATTTGGCTTTTGAAACAAAGACCGTTGGATGTCCTCTGATGTCCTCTGTCTTCTGGTCTGGAGCTATATTAGGGTCCACTTGGGGGCAAGGCCTGAAAGAGCCTTCAGAGGACGTTACTAAAGCCGGAAGGAAAGGTCTGGCTTCGGGCCTCAAGAGGCCCAGGAGTGAAGAGTGGCCCAGTTGCCATTAAAACTGGACATTGTGATAAGCAGTAAATGCCTGAAGTGATCAGCCAAATTATGTTTACTCGATTTATCTTGGTACCATAAGGGATTTGGAGTTACAGCAAAGTTCAATCTATGTATCAATCTGTACGGAACAAAAATTTAAACGCAACATGGAACAATTTCAATGGTTTTACTGAGTTACAGTTCATATAAGGAAATCAATCAATTGAAATACATTCATTAAGCCCTAATCTCTGGATTTCAGATAACTGGGCAGGGATGCAGCCATGGGTGGGCCTGTTAGGGCGTAAGTCTACCCACTTGGGAGCCAGGTCCACCCACTGGGGAGCCAGGCCCAGCCAATCAGAATGACTTTATTACAGAAATAAATATTCCCCAGTTTCATCAGCTGTCCGGGTGGCTGGTCTCAGACGATCCCACAGGTGAAGAATCAGGATGTGAAGGTCCTGGGCTGGTGTGGTTACACGTGGTCTGCGGATGTGATGACGGTTGGAAGTACTGCTAAATTCTCTAAAACATCGTTGGAGGTGGCTTATGGTAGAGAAATTAACATTCAATTCTTTGCAGTCAGCATGCCAATTGCACGCTCTCTCAAAACGTGAGACATCTGATGCATTGTGTTGTGTGACGAAACTGCACATTTTAGAGGTGGCATTTTATTGTCACCAGCACATGGTGCACTTGTGTAAGGATCATGCTGTTTTATCAGCTTCTTGATATGCCACACCTGTCAGGTGGATGGATTATCTTGGCAAAGGAGAAATGCTAACAGGGAAGTAAACTCATTTGTGCACAAAATTTGAGAGAAATGTGCATTTTGTGCATATGGAACATTTCAGCTCATGAAACATGGTACCAACACTTTACATGTTGCGTTTATATTTTTGCTCAGTATATATTTGAACATTTGGACAAATATCAAATCCAACAAAAACCTTGCTGCCAGCCAATGCAAACAAATGTACACATGAGAGAATATTTGCATTACATGTAGAATTTGGCCAAGTAATCCACGTGGGGGGGGTCATTGCTACGGCATTTAATCACTTTCCTCCAAGAAAGCCTTGCAGCCAAGAGACTCTTAGTGCCAGACGTTATCTGTTTCACATGGCCAGGAGCGTGTAATAGTTCTGCCCAAAATGTGGAGCTCAGAGACCCATTTACAGCATGTTAATGTATAAGGATTTGAACATCTTGCTACTTTTCACAGCCAAGGGACAATTTACTGCTGAAGGGCCTTGAGACCAATTGGATAGAGAGAGAATCCAAATAAAAACAAAGATATGTCTGGATTAATTAGTGGAACGGCAAGAGATGAAAGCAGAAAAATAACACAAAGAGGGTGAGAAATTAATGGTCAGGGACCTTAGTTTCATTGCTTTAACCATCAGGAGCCAAACAAGGAGTTACTCAAAGTGAAACACTCATATTTCAAGTTGACTGACACATATCACCAACTGTTATACATATAGAATCCAATTATGGATAATAAGAAAAAACACAACGTCATGATTCTTCCATGCTCTACCATATGGCCATTTTCATACAGTATATGTAGACACTGGTATGGTGCTGGAGATAATGAATATAAGGTTGACAAACTGTGGAATATTGCCGTTTGACAGTGATGGCACGAGTGGCCTGTCTTGAAAAACACAAAGCAGTGCCAGACAACCCCATTCGGGCGATGTAAGGTAGAGGAGGGTAATGTAGGGTATAAGAGTACAGTCAATAGGGGTACTAGACTGCAGCTTTGATTAAACGTCAGTCTCCCTCTGACAGACAAAGACAAGCGTGTCCAGACAGCTCAACAGACAGTCTGGCACACTCTCTGAGGCAGCCCATGATGATAAAAGGGCTCATCAGAAGCCTTACTTGCATTCAGGACTATTGTGATGATGATTAAAGTCCTGCAAATTCTACTCCAGGAGATAAATAACTATGTCTGACCCCTGAGGTCCACCGTACTCTGATGGCGAGCAGCCTTGTGCTGATGGGGCGTCTGAGCTGATATACAGTAGGCACTACTAATTTATCTCACATTGCGCTGGAAACCCCATTTACATTCTGCCGGCAAGATATCTGGGTTGTCAATCATTGTCTTAAGGAGGTAGGCACTTTGACATGCTATATGTTTTTCTCCCCCAATCGACAAAGGCACGAGTTCCTTTTTACCAAACAAAACAATTGAGAGACTAAAAAATAAGGGAGGGGAGGGTAACCGCATGAACTTTTCTTCACATTACAACTGAACTAAATCTGCTCTAAGCGCCAGTTCCATAACCTTATATCCTCTAGATAATTACAGGGTGAAACATGAAGATGAATCTCAAACGAAACGTTGGCAGACAAAATGGCTGTTCACGGGTCATGAATGTTAAGCCTCCACAACAAAGTGGTCAGTACACATTTCAATTTGAGAGATGATAGCTGTTTCCACATGTTATCAATCATATGGCTTAGAGTAATTCTATTAAGCTGCTAGCATATGCAAGACGTGACAGGTTTTTATAAGACGCAGCCAACAGGAAGATCAAATCCAAAGCCACATCAACACTGATGGAAAATGGGGATTCATGAAACATGCCACGCAGACTTTACACACTGGCGTACACTGGCGTACCCGCTCAACACAAGTTCACTCGCAGGCACACACGCTCAGACATCACAATTTTTAATAATAAATCCCTTTTAACTTCCGGCGCCGACAGAGATGGCCGCCTCGCTTCGCGTTCCTAGGAAACTGTGCAGTATTTTTTTTTTTTTTACGTGTTATTTCTTACATTGGTACCCCAGGTAATGTTAGGTTTCATTACATACAGTCGGGAGGAACTACTGAATATAAGAGCAACGTCAAATCACCATCAATACGACCAGGAATATGACTGTCCCGAAGCGGATCCTGTGTTTTGCCTTCCACCCAGGACAATGGATCGGATCACAGCCGGCGACCCAAAACAACGACGCCGAAAAAGGGGCAAACGAAGCGGTCTTCTGGTCAGGCTCCGGAGACGGGCACATCGCGCACCACTCCCTAGCATACTACTCGCCAATGTCCAGTCTCTTGACAACAAGGTTGATGAAATCCGAGCAAGGGTAGCATTCCAGAGAGACATCAGAGACTGTAACGTTCTTTGCTTAACGGAAACATGGCTCACTCGAGAGACGCTAACGGAGTCGGTGCAGCCAGCTGGTTTCTTCACCCATCGCGCTGACAGAAAGAGATGTGGTGTGATCATAACAACATACAGAAACTCAAGTCCTTCTGTTCACCTGACTTAGAATTCCTCACAATCAAATGTCGACCGCATTATCTACCAAGGGAATTCTCTTTGATTATAATCACAGCCATATATATTCCCCAACACCACCCGATGTCACAGGAAGGGCATAAAGATCATCAAGGACAACAACCACCCAAGCCACGGCCTGTTCACCCCTCTATCATCCAGAAGGCGAAGTCAGTACAGGTGCATCAAAGCAGGGACCGAGAGACTGAAAAACAGCTTCTATCTCAAGGCCATCAGACTGTTAAACAGCCATCACTAACCTTGAGTGGCTGCTGCCAACATACTGACTCAACTCCAGCCACTTTAGTATCGGAAATTGATGTAAAAAATGTATCACTAGCCACTTTAAACAATGCCACTTAATATAATTTTTACATACCCTACATTACTCATCTCATATGTATATACTGTACTCTATATCATCTACTGCATCTTGCCATCTTATGTAATACATGTATCACTAGCCACTTTAAACTATGCCACTTTATGTTTATATACCCTACATTACTCATCTCATATGTATATACTGTACTCTATACCATCTACTGCATCTTGCCTATGCCGTTCTGTACCATCACTCATTCATATATCTTTATGTACATATTCTTTATCCCTTTACACTTGTGTGTATAAGGTAGTAGTTGTGGAATTGTTAGGTTAGATTGCTCGTTGGTTATTACTGCATTATCGGAACTAGAAGCACAAGCATTTCGCTACACTCGCATTAACATCTGCAAAAGGGGGTGCGAATCAATATTAGGAAGGTATTCCTGAAGTGTTCTACATTCAGTGTATACTAGCCTATTTCAGTGAATTAAAGGACATACTACACTGCATACAGTACAAACTGTTCATTCGGAAAGTATTCAGACCCCTTGACTTTTTCCACATTTTGTTACATTACAGCCTTATTCTAAAGTGGATTAAATAGTTTTTTCCCCTTATCAATCTACACACAATACCCCATATTGACAGAGAAATAAATGTGTTTTTTTTAAAGATTTTATTTTATAAACAAAAATATCACATTTACAAAAGTATTCAGACCCTTTACTCAGTAATTTGTGGAAGCACCTTTGGCAGCGATTACAGACTCGAGTCTTCTTGGGTATGATGCTACAAGCTTGGCACCCCTGTATTTGGGGAGTTTCTCCAATTCTTCTCTGCAGATCCTCTCAAGCTCTGTTGGTTGGATGGGGAGAGTCGCTGCACAGCTATTTTCAGGTCTCTCCAGAGATGTTCGATTGGGTTCAAGTCCGGGCTCTGGCTGGGCCACTCAAGGACATTCAGAGACTTGCCCCGAAGCCAAACCTGCATTGTCTTGGCTGTCTGCTTAGGGTTGTTGTCCTGTTGGAAGGTGAACCTTCGCCCAAGTCTGAGGTTCTGAGTGCTCTGGAGCAGGTTTTCATCAAGGATATCTCTGTACTTTACTCCGTTCATCTTTCCCTCAGTCCTGACTAGTCTCCCAGTCCCTGCCGCTGAAAAACATCCTCATAGCATGATGCTGCCACCACCATGCTTCACTGTAGGGATGGCGCCAGGTTTCCTCTAGACGTGACACTTGGCATTCAGGCTAAAGAGTTCAATCATGGTTTCATCAGACCAGAGAATCTTGTTTCTCATGGTCTGAGAGTCTTTAGGTGTCTTTTGGCAAACTCCAAGTGGACTGTCATGTGCATTTTACTGAGGAGTGTCTTCCATCTGGCCACTGTAACATAAAGGTCAGATTGGTGTAGTGCTGCAGAGATGGTTGTTCTTCTGGAAGGTTCTCCCATCTCCACAGAGGAACTCTGGAGCTCTGTCAGAGTGACCATCGGTTCTCGGTCACCTCCCTGACCAAGGCCCTTCTCACTCGATTGCTCAGTTTGGCCGGGCGGTCAGCTCTAGGAAGCGTCTTGGTGATTCCAAACTTCTTCATTTAAGAATGAAGGAGGCCACTGTGTTCTTGGTGACCTTCAACGCTGCATAAATGTTTGGGTACCCTTCCCCAGATCTGTGCCTCGACACAATCCTGTCTATGAACTTTACGGACAATTCCTTTGACCTCATGGCTTTGTTTTTGCTCTGACATGCACTGTCAACTGTGAGACCTTCTATAGACAGGTGTGTGCCTTTCCAAATAATGTCCAATCAATTGAATTTACCACAGGTGGACTCTATTCAAGTTGTAAAAACATCTCAAGGATGATCAATGGAAACAGGATGCACCTGAGCTCAATTTCGAGTCTCATGGCAAAGGGTCTGAATACTTATGTAAAGTTATTTCTGTTTTTTATTTTTAATACATTTGCAAACATTTTTAAAACCTGTTTTTGCTTTTTCATTATGAGGTGTTGTGTGTAGATTGATGAGGAAAAGTTTTTTTTAATCCATTTTAGAATAAGGCTGTAACGTAACAAAATATGGAAAAAGTCAAGGGGTCTGAATACTTTCCGAATTGACTGTAGTCTAGGGGAGACTGGGGTTAGTTGTCACAGCGGTAAATACTCCCAATCTAAATTGTGTAATATTTTTAAGGTTCAAATGTTTGAATTCTTTGAAAAAACATCCACCTGGTCAATTTGTGTTAGCATGACTAAACACTAAGGTGAGGGGAATTTATGTGTTTATCATAGAAAGAAAATAAATGCATGATTGGTATTTTCTTTGTAAATGTTTGAATTATGGGAGTATCTATGAACAATTATGTTTCTTGAAAAGAGGGAATAAAGAGCTACCTTTCCGGTCAAAAGTTTAAAATGTAGAAAATAGTCAAAATAAAGAAAAACCCTTGAATGAGTAGGGGTTCTAAAACTTTTGACCGGTAGTATATATTTGGTAGTATATATTTTGTGTGTGTGCTATAAAGAGCCCCCTTCATTTCTGTCACACACACCCACAAGTGTGCAAACACACGTATACACCCTACAAATGTTATTCTCACAGCATAAAATTCTGACTTTTGTTAGGAATATCAACAGACCAAATAAAGGAGTGGCTATTTCTAAGACTGTATGCTATAAGCTACTAGCAAACATTGTGACAGCCAACCCCATACTGTGTGACAACCAACCACGCGAGGGCACTGGTTGTTACAAGTGGACAGAGTGTGTTTGATGGCTTATAACTTCACGTTGGAATAAGATACGAGGATAAAAATCATCCCCATTTCAACCCAAGACCTTGTTCTTTATCCTAATATTGAAAAGTCAGATAGACTGGTGCTGTGAAATACACACGAGAGCAAAATGTGTGACAACCAACCTCTGTCTCCCCTAAATATTTACAGTGTATACAAAAGTGTGCCTCCCAAACAGTGTACCAATCGAGCACATGCAAACTCTACAGGCTAACGAAGACCACCTCCCCGAGAGATCGGCAAAGAATTTTAATAGCTGTGGCCCGTAGCGCTGACGGGAGGCTAAATTAATGCCCCTTGTGTGTGTGTGTGTGTGTGTGTGTGTGTGTGTGTGTGTGTGTGTGTGTGTGTGTGTGTGTGTGTGTGTGTGTGCGTGCATGCATTTGTGTCACTCACACACACGGTCAGCGAGGACATAAACAGCAGCACTGTTTCACACAGAATCATTAGAGCATGATTACACCACTGTGAGTAAAAGTGGGACATGATCTGGTATGATTGAAAAGCCAAATGTATGCAACAGCTTAGCATGGAGTAGGGGTTAAAGCATTTGCTCTGGTGCTGGAGCATTCTGGATATAGCCGAGTTAGGAAATGTATCTGGTGCACATACCTGGGGGTCAGTTGTGCATAGAGAGGTAGAGAGAGAGGTATAGAGGTCGACCGATTAATCGGAATGGCGGATTAATTAGGGCTGATTTCAAGTTTTCATAACAATCGGAAATCGGTAGTTTTGGACACCGATTTGGCAGATTTTTTTTTTTACGCCTTTATTTAATCTTTATTTAACTAGGCAAGTCAGTTAATTAAGAACACATTCTTATTTTCAATGACGGCCTAGGAACGGTGGGTTAACTGCCTCGTTCAGGGGCAGAACGACAGATTTTCCCCTTGTCAGCTCGGGGGATCCAATCTTGCAACCTTACAGTTAAGTAGTTCAACACCATAACCACCTGCCTCTCGTTGCACTCCACAAGGAGACTGACTGCCTGTTACGCGAATGCAGTAAGCCAAGGTAAGTTGCTAGCTAGAATTAAACTTATCTTATAAAAAACAATCAATCAATCATAATCACTAGTTAACTACACATGGTTGAAGATATTACTAGTTTATCTAGCGTGTCCTGGGTTGCATATAATCTGACTGAGCATACAGGCATACAAGTATCTGACTGAGCGGTGGTAGGCAGCAGCAGGCTCGTAAGCATTCATTCAAACAGCACTTTCGTGCGTTTTGCCAGCAGCTCTTCGTTGTGCATCAAGCATTGCGCTGTTTATGACTTCAAGACTATCAACTCCCGAGATGAGGCTGGTGTAACCAATGTGAAATGGCTAGCTAGTTAGCGGGGTGCAAGCTAATAGCGTTTCAAACGCCACTCGCTCTGAGACTTGGAGTGGTTGTTCCCCTTGCTCTGCATGGGTAACGCTGCTTCGAGGGTGGCTGTTGTCGTTGTGTTCCTGGTTCGAGCCCAGGGAGGAGCGAGGAGAGGGATGGAAGCTATACTGTTACACTGGCAATACTAAAGTGCCTATAAGAACATCCAATAGTTAAAGGTTATGAAATACAAATGGTATAGAGGGAAATAGTCCTATAATTCTATAATAACTACAACCTAAAACTTATTACCTGGGAATATTGAAGACTCATGTTGAAAGGAACCACCAGCTTTCATATGTTCTCATGTTCTGAGCAAGGAACTTAAACGTTAGCTTTCTTACATTGCACATATTGCACTTTTACTTTCTTCTCCAACACTTTGTTTTTGCATTATTTAAACCAAATTGAACATGTTTCATTATTTATTTGAGGGTAAATTGATTTTATTGATTTATTATATTAAGTTAAAATAAGTGTTCATTTAGTATTGTTGTAATTGTCATTATTTCAAATACATTTTTTAAAATCGTCCAATTAATCAGTATCGGCTTTTTTGGTCCTCCAATAATCGGTATCTCTATCGGCGTTGAAAAATCATAATCGGTCGACCTCTAGTAGAGAGAGAGAGGTATAGAGATTAATAATTAACAGTTTCAACATTGCTACATACCATGTTGCATTATTCAAGTGTGTTAACTTCTGTGCAGCATAAGTGGTGATACAGCCCAGACTCCCAATGAGTGCAGTGGTTCCTCATGTCAGGCTATAGCTAGCAATGAGTAAGTGGAGCAGTCAGACAAGAGGCATGAACAGTTCGCTCATGCTACAGGGGGCATCGACTGCACTGATAGACTTGATCCTCTCTCAATCAGTAGATGACGTGAGGCACATTTGACAGAAGAAAAGACAGAGAGAAAGAACAACTGCTGCAAGAGCATCAAACCACCCACTTGTGCTAGCCTAGCTGTTTACCATACAACAATCTCTGAATGTTGTATGGTGGCCATTAGTCTCTGCTGCTGTGGCCAACATCCCTCACAGTCATTCAGTGTTTATCTGGCCTCAAGTCACTGACCTCTCACCAACAGCCATGAAATTCGACTGACTAGCACAACACAACTCAGTTGTAATGTCCTAAACAGCTGCCCTGGGGTCTATCCCACACTCACAGCCAGCATCAACATGTTTGGAACTGGAACCACGACCAGAGATGGAACACACATGGCTCAGATCAAGTACGCAGTTTGGCAACCTACAAGACTGTGGTCCCCGGCATCCAATATCACAACATTTTTCAGGATTAGAGGTATGGAGTGCAGCCGAACCTTCGTTTTGGGAAGTAGCATTGGCGTGTGCGTGATTGCGGGCGTGTGTGTGCACACACGAATGTGTGTGCATGTGTGAGTGAGTTCTTGTGTGTGTCCATGCATGGGTGTGTGTGGTGCCAGGATCTCTTTGTGCTTGCCATACTCTTACTGGACAATGATAAGAGGCATTCAAAAAGCAACTGAACTCCTCCATCTGTCATAAATCAGGAGGATCACAGGAATTCACCAAGTCAAAGAAACTGCTGCATCTGCAGATTGAATATGCCAGGTAGTCTATAACTCTAATATCTAGTTGAAGGGTGTTTTCACACTTAGTCCCTTTCAGCCAATTTGTGTGGTTTGCTTAATTTTGGGGGCAGTGTGAACACTCCAAAGGAACTCAGACCCCTCAAAGAGCCCCTAAAGAGAACCGAACTGAACTGAGATCATATCGAGAGGTGGTCAAGTTCCCTTTTTTAGGGCAATGTGAAAACAAAGCCCCCCAGGTTCGCTTGTCATTAATCCTACACAACACACCTGACTACTGCAACACCTGTTCCCCTGCCATAAACCCTCACATTGATGCCACAAAAGAGAGAAGATGATGTGCATCAAGGATGCACAGGTTTTTAGTTCAAGATTACTTGTTTGCGATAATGTGATCTATAGGCTAAGAGAGCTTCATAAGCTGTGAGAAAAAAGATCACGAAGGACAACAACCACCGAGCCACTGCCTGTTCACCCCGTTATCATCCAGAAGGCGAGGTCAGTACAGGTGTATCAAAGCTGGGACCGAGAGACTGAAAAACAGCTTCTATCCCAAGGCCATCAGACTGTTAAACAGCCATCACTAACATTGAGTGGCTGCTGCCAACATACTGACTCAAATCTCTAGCCACTTTAATAATAAAAAATTGGATGAAATAAATGTATCACTTTAAACTATGCCACTTTATATAATGTTTACATACCCTACACTACTCATCTCATATGTATATATTGTACTCTATACCATCTACTGCATCTTTCCTATGCCGTTCGGCCATCGCTCATTCATATATATTTTTATGTACATGTTCTTATTCATTCCTTTACACTTGTGTGTATAAGGTAGTTGTTGTGAAATTGTTAGATGACTTGTTAGATATTACTGCATGGTCGGAACTACAAGCACAAGCATTTCGCTAAACTCACATTAACATCTGCCAACCATGTGTATGTGACAAATAAAATTGGATTTGATTTGAATAAGTAATTTTTTTAAAGCCATTTTGCCACAACTTTGGAAGTATGCTTGGGGTCAATGTCCATTTGGAAGACCCATTTGCGACCAAGCTTTAACTTCCTGACTGATGTGTTGAGATTTTGCTTCAATATATCCACATAATTTTCCTACTCATGGTGCCATCTATTTTGTGAAGTGCACCAGTCCTTCCTGCAGCAAAGCACCCCACAACATGATGGGATGGTGTTCTTCGGCTTGCAAGCCTCCCCCCTTTTCCTCCGAACATAACGATGGTCATTACGGCCAAACAGTTCTATTTTTGTTTCATCAGTCCAGAGAACATTTCTCCAAAAAGTATGATCTTTGTCCCCATGTGCAGTTACAAACCGTAGTTTGGCTTTTTATGGTGGTTTTGGAGCAGTGGCTTCTTCCTTGCTGAGTGGCCTTTCAGGTTATGTCGATATAGGACTCGTTTTACTGTGGATATAGATACTTTTGTACCCGTTTCCTCCAGCATCTTCACAAGGTCCTTTGCTGTTGTTCTGGGATTGATTTGCACTTTTCGCACCAAAGTACGTTCATCTCAAGGAGAAAGAACACGTCTCCTTCCTGAGCGGTATGACGGCTGCGTGGTCCCATGGTGTTTATACTTGTGTACTATTGTTTGTACAGATGAACGTGGTACCTTCAGGCATTTGGAAATTGCTCCCAAGGATGAATCAGACTTGAGGTCTACAAGAATTCTGAGGTCTTGGCTGATTTCTTTTGATTTTCCCATGGTGTCAAGCAAAGAGGCACTGAGTTTGACGGTAGGCCTTGAAATACATCTACAGGTACACCTCCAATTGACTCAAATGATGTCAATTAGCCTATCAGAAACTCTAAAGCCATGACATCATTTTCTGGAATTTTCCAGGCTGATTAAAAGGCACAGTCAACTTAATGTAACTTCTGACCCACTGGAATTGTGATACAGTGAATTATAAGTGAAATAATCTGTCTGTAAACAATTGTTGGAAAAATTACTTGTGTCATACACAAAGTAGGTGTGCTAAATGACTTGCCAAAACTATAGTTTGTTAACAAGACATTTTTGGAGAGGTAGAAAAATGTGTTTTAATGACTCCAACCTAAGTGTATGTAAACTTCTGTCTTCAACTGTATCTAGCTGTCCGATAACATATTCTGATGGAATGGCTTGTCCTGCACTTTGTTAAAACCCAGAATGCATTGAGTGAATGTTGAAAAAAGATATTGGTTTCTTTATAAGCATAGCAATGTGAATACGAAGATGATTCAGACCACAAAATAGCTGAAGTGAACTGGCAAAAGAGTTCAAATGCAAATGCAAGGGCAGAGTGAATACAAAGAGAACTGAGTTTGTTTGCCTTTTTTATCCCAGAGTTCACTTTAACTTCTCTAGGGCAGGGGGCAGCATTTGGAATTGTGGATGAAAAGCATGCCCAAATTAAACTGCCTTCTACTCAGGCCCAGAAGATAGGATATGCATATAATTAGTAGATCTGGATAGAAAACACTCTAAAGTTTCCAAAACTGTTAAAATAATGTCTGTGAGTATAATAGAACTGATTTGGCAGGCGAAAACCTGAGAAAAATCCATTCAGGAAGTAGGAATTTTGTTGGTGTTGTAGTTTTCTATTCAATGCCATTACAGTATCCATTGACATAGGACTCAAATTGCAGTTCCTATGCCTTCCACTAGATGTCAACAGTCTTTAGAAATTGTTTCAGGCTTGTATTCTGAAAAATGAGGGAGTAAGAGCAGTGTGAATGAGTGGACCCTGTCGTGTCACAGAGCTTTTTCATGCGCGCGACCGAGAGAGTGCCCTTCTTGTTTACCTTTTATATTGACAACGTTATTGTCTGGTTGAAATATTAGCGATTATTTAGGCTAAAAACAACCTGAGGATTGAATATAAACATCCTTTGACATGTTGCTATGAACTTTACTGATCCAATTTTGATTTTTTTTGTATGCCTGTTGTGACTGCGTTTGAGCCTGTGGATTACTGAAGAAAATGCGCAAGCAAAACGGAGGTTTTCGGATATAAAGAGAGACTTTATTGAACAAAACTAACATTTATTGAATAAATGAATGTCTTCTGAGTGCAGCCATATGAAGATCCTCAAAAGCAAGTGATTCATTTTATCTCTATTTCTGACTTGTGTAACTTTTCTACTTGGCTGGTTACTGTTTGTAATGATTTGTCTGCTGGGCTATGTTCTCAAATAATTGTAAGGAATGCTTTCGCCGTAAAGCATTTTTGAAATCTGACACCGTGGTTGGATTAACAAGAAGTGAATCTTTAAACCCATGTAAAATAGTTCTATCTTTTCTGAATTTTTATAATGAGTATTTCTGTATTTGAATTTGGCGCTCTGCAATCTCCCTGGATGTTGGCCAGGTGGGACGCCCTAGAGAGGTTAAAGAGGACTGAGATGGGTTCTTTTAAAGAGGACTAGATGTGAAAACACCCTTGACATACAGAGTGTACAAAACATTGCACCCCCTTTTGCCCTCAGAACAGCCTGAATTCGTCTGGGCATGGACTACAATGTGTCAAAAGCGTTCCACAGGGATGCTGGCCCATGTTGACTCCAATGCTTCCCTCAGTTGTGTCAAGTTGGCTGGATGTCATTTGGGTGGTGGACCATTCTTGATACACACGGAAAACTGTTGAGCGTGAAAAACCCAGCAGCGTTGCAGTTCTTGACACACTCAAACCGGTGTGCCTGCTACCATTCCCCGTTCAAAGGCACTTCAATCTTTTGTCTTGCCCATTCACCCTCTGAATGACACACACACAATCCATTTCTCAAGGCTTAAAAATCCTTCTTTGACCTGTCTCCTCCCCTTCATCTAAACTGATGTGGATTTAACATATTAGATCAATAAGGAGTCATAGCTTCAATCTGGATACCCTTGGTCAGTCTACGTCATTGAAAGAGCAGGTGTTCCTAATGTTTTGTATACTCAGTGTACATCTCACCCTCTCACCGTCCCCTGATGCTGACACAGGATACACCATCTACAGTTGGGTTAGGGCACCGACACACCGGAATTTGGAAAATGTTTCTAAAAAAATAAATAAAAAAAATACAAAAATCACCAGGATTCACCAAAACATGTATTTACTTTAGGAAATCTGTTCACCAACTATTCCCCCAAAATAAAAAAAGAGACGTGATCATGTCTCAATGTTATCAAGGTAGGAAAACTATTGTTATTTTCAAATACAATCTCTTTTTTTGGGCTCAGTTATGGTCAATTTGCAGTGTACATGTAACGTTCGTCTGAAGAAGTAGACCAAGGTGCAGCATAGAAGTGCGTAGAAGTGTTCATGATCACTCAGAACACCAAACAAAAAGAACAAAAGGAATAACGAACGTCACGTTCTGACGGCTTCACAGAGCTACACATTTTGCCATTGCTTATGACGTGTTCAAATGCTCTCTCTCTCCACATATAGATCCTCCCTGTATCTCTGACAAGTGAGAGGCTATTAAACATCTTCCAGGGTATACCCCTTAACTGCAGGAGCAGTATTGTCTCCTGATCCTTACCTGCTTTCAATGAATTTTACACACAAGTTCACTCACACCATTACAATTTTACCATTAAAGGTAATGTAGGTTAAGCCACTAATGTAGGTTCATAGCCTCACGTGGGACAATAAAGTTGCATTGTATTTCTAAGTATTTCTAAGTGTAACCGATGTGAAATGGCTAGCTAGTTAGCGGGGTGCGCTCTGACAGTGTTTCAATCGGTAACGTCACTCGCTCGGAGACCTTAAAGTAGTTGTTCCCCTTGCTCTGCAAGGGCCGTGGCTTTTGTTGGGTGATGGGTAACGATGCTTCGAGGGTGGCTGTTGTCGATGTGTGCAGAGGGTCCCTGGTTCGGGGCGAGGAGAGGGACGGAAGCTATACTGTTACATTGATGCTGTCGACCCGGATCACCTTTAGCTGCGGAAAAGGAGGAGGTCAAAAGGGGGGTGAGTGTAACCGATGTGAAATGGCAAGCTAGTTAGCAGGGTGCGCGCTAACAGCATTTCAATCGGTGACATCACTCACTCTGAGACCTTGAAGTAGCTGTTCACCTTGGGCCGCGATGGGTAACGATGCTTCGAGGGTGGCTGTTGTTGATGTGTGCAGAGGGTCCCTGGTTCGAGCCCCGTTAGTGGCGTGGAGATGGATGGAAGCTAAAGCCCACACTGATAATTTAGTGACATGTCAGATGTCAACACACACAGACGCCATGATTCAGAATTATAATCTCTCAGACTAGGGGTTCTCTTGCATTCCAGAAGATGCAAGTGACATTGTCTATCATCATACAGTACTGCCAGACTGATATACTATATCAGGGAAGGGCAACTTTGTAGGCTTAAGCCACAATTATTCTATATATTTTTTCCAGTCTCACAGTTGAGAGTTCAAATAGCAGTTTTTTCCCCTCCCCATGGCAAAATGAGTAGAATGTATTTGCTTAGGGTTCCCAAAAGGCTAGGACCGGCTCTGACTGCATCTGTGGGTATGTATGTGGGTACGCAGACCCTCAAGCCACTGCTGCCTCTCATGATGACTTCAAATTGTTTATGGCCCCCAACCCCCATCAAAGTCACTACTATGGTAGAGCACTGTGCACACAGCACATACTTCTCACTCACCTGCACCATGTGTGTGTCCCGTGTTGTAGCCACTGTATCCATAAAAACAGGTGAAGCAGTTCCTGCGCTGGTAGCGGTATCTGCCAAACCTGTTATTAGCTCCCCAACTAGGGCTTAACTGACTCCAAAAGCCCACTAGAACCACCATAAACCATCCTATGGAAGCCATGGTCTAAACAGCACTGAAAGTAAGAGATAAGTGTCTACAAAGAACTAAGAGAACTACGATGTGTAGAGAGATAGAGCCTGGACCATGCTGTCGATAGCATCGTTTCCGAAGGAGGTATGATCACCGCACCAGTTGAGTCATTTTCTTTGGTATTTCAGGCAGCATTCCCCCTTTTCTCTTTCCTCTTTCTCTCTCCCTCTAACTCTCTCAGCTTTGACAAACATGTTGTATGTGATTCTCTTTTGCTTGGGAGCTCCTCCCTCTCTCCCTCTCTCCCCCTCTCCCTCTCTCCCTCTCCCCAAAGGCAGGTCCACTCTCCTTGCTCCTTTGTTCCTCCCTCCTTCTTCCCACCTCCCTGCCCCCTCAGGTACAGTGACAGAGACACAGTTGTACAGAGGAACTCTAACAACTGGACCGCACAGGAACATTCACCGAGGTGACATCACACCAGAGAAGCCAAGCACTGTCACACCTTTCCCTCTATCCTGTAACTCCTAATTCCATAGAGAAACGTATTGTAAATCACACTGATTTCATGGCAATGGGAGAGCTTGAGTAGGCCTGTACATGTAACTGGGATTTTGACAGCTAGCTGGCTCGTCACAGGTAAGATGAAAATGCAATAAAAGGAAAATATGGAAGTATTACAGCAGAGGTCAACATATTATCTTCATGAAAAGGGATCACCGTGGAGGTATTAACCTGCCAATAAAGGATAGAGGGGGGGGGGGGGGAAGAGTAGGAGGGAGATAGAAAGAGACTGCTATTTTGGTTTTACAGCTTGTCCAGCAAGCAGAAATGAGGACATGTGAATGGAAGTGATTACTGAAGAGAACGCAGAAAGGAAGTCAACAGTAACAGCATGCCCACCTCATCTCACTACCCAATGGGGATGAGACAGAAAACCATTATCACACTGTTACTTTTAGATTCTCACACATTGGGCCTGGGGCTCTGTTTATCCCCGTTCACAACCATCCCCACACAAATAACAAAGTAAGGTAATAATCTTCCCAGGGTGATGAACGACACAGTCCAAAAGAGTTCCCAGATGTTGAATTAAACCACAATAAAAGTCTCTCTCCCTATCCTTGGCCACCTGCCGCCTTATATGTCACAACTTTATTCAACGTATTACACAGAGCTCACCAGACAGAGGTCAACCCCCCCTAGAGTGAATTGAAGTGACACAACAAAAAAATCCCCATAAATATCCTCAGTTTAAGCTAGAGATATCAGGTTTGCATTGGATTTGTCTCAATCCACCACATCTGCCAGTGTTATGGAAAGGGGAGACTCTCACGGACACCATGGTGTTCTCTGTTTAGCTCTACGACCATGTGAAGTCGGTACCGTCGACGTGCTAACTTCTGTCTGTAGCGTCTGAACCGTTTGGGTTAAAGCTAATGTCACCCCACTGTGGAAAGGGGAAATTCAATCAAACTGGGAACTTCTCAAAACCTCCAGGCGACCATTTCGTGACGTCCCAGGATGTCCGAACGACTCATTATTGTTTGCAGGTAACGATTGCATATTATATGTTTAAAAGGATGGCCTACAGACTCATTCAGGTATTTTTTAATGTGCGAGTGTGTGTGTGTGTGTGTGTGTGTGTGTGTGTGTGTGTGTGTGTGTGTGTGTGTGTGTGTGTGTGTGTGTGTGCGTGTGCGTGTGCGTGTGTGTGTGTGCGTGTGTGTGTGTGTGTGTGTACATTTCAATGTGTGCTTGTGAGTGTCTCTATGAATGAGTATTCCTGTGTGATGTGCATGAGTTTGTTTGTGTCATAATTGGCAGTGGGTGGTGGTATGTGCATCAAATTGAGGGAAGTAGTACATAAAAAACATTGATTATTAAGCTTACAGTTCAACATTTACTGGCAAGTTATTACATATACCAGGTTTATTACATAAAAACATGGAAATGTTATTACAAATAGAAAGATTTGTACATTTTCCGGTGTTATTACATTTACCGTTGTTATAGGCCTTGAAAGGAGAACGAGAGAAAGAGAGCAGAACAGAGGATCTGGAGGGAGTAATATGCGAAGAGGCAGAGATAAGAGAATCAACTCCTCGCTTCTGTCACCAGGACTGTCAGGAATACAAGGAGAGAAAGGTGACCTGTTGGATATAGTCTAGCGTCCATCCATGCTACTAGCGTACTGATGGACTGTGCATCAATGGTACTGATACAAGGGCTCCAGGCTAGAAAAGGCATGATTACTTACTGCTAATGGACCTGTAATGCCTTCCCAGTGTATTAAAGTCTCCAGAGTAACCCTTACATTGCACTCTGTGAGAGAGCACCAACTCTGTTCATTAATGGGCCATCTGAAGAGCCCATATTGCGACTGTCGGTCGCTTAGTTTCAGTCTCCCATGTAGAAAACGTAGCAACAGGGGGAACCAAGAGCCACAGAAGGGAGCTTCCAAAGCACTAACCACTGGAACATTCTCATAAGAACACACACAAAGAACACATCTATTACAAGACACTCATCTGACCAAAAAACTATAGTAGCTACCCCTGAAGGACATTACGTTTGTTGAGGACAAGACACTACACTACCTACACTGCACTAACTCAACACGGACACTTCCTGACATAAATCAAGACGTCAATGCCATTTTGGACATGAAAGGAATTGTGGGAATTGCGATTGCTATTTTTTTATGTAATCAATCATCGACTGCTGTGCTTGGATGGGAGCAGCGAGAGAAGGGCCAACTTCAGCTGAGTGAGGGAAATTATAGGTAATAGCGTGCTCAAGTGATGTGCCAGGCAAGCCATATGTGAGCTCATCTATAGAATAACAAATCCTTAAGTACACGGCTGCATGTACAGTAGGAGACTTATAGAAGAACATTGGAACTAAAATACTATTTTACAGGCTGTTCATTACCTGGAAATCACTAGCTTACTATGTCCCAGATAGCAGTCAAATCTGGGCCAGTTAAGGAAATTAACAGAAAGTTCATTGTGGTCCGAGTGCGGCCAAGTGGGATTGAAAAGTTCATACATTTGTTGAAGATGGCAGTTTTCAGGAGTGTGTTTGGTTTGAAAAGCAGTGTGTCCTGGATGAAGGAAGTTGACATCTTCAACCTCATAAGGATCTGCCCTTTACTTTAAATGTTCACCTAAAATGACATACCCAAATCTAACTGCCTGTAGCTCAGGCATTGAAGCAAAGATGTGCAAATTGTCGATACCATTTGAAAGGAAACACTTTGAAGTTTGTGGAAATGTGAAATGAATGTAGGAGAATATAACACATTCGATCTGGTAAAAGAAAATACAAAGAAAAAAACAAACAACAAATTGTATTTTTTTGTACCATCGTCTTTGAAATGCAAGAGAAAGGCCATAATATATTATGCAGCCCGTTGCAATTTAGATTTTGGCCACTAGATGGCAGCAGTGGATGTGCAAAGTTTTAGACTGATCCAATGAACTATTGCATTTCTGTTCAAAATGTTGTGTCAAGACTGCCCGAATATGCCTAATTGGTTTATTAATAACTTTTCAAGTTCATAACTGTGCACTCTCATCAAACAATAACATGGTATTATTTCACTGTAATAGCTACTGTAAATTGGACAGTGCAGTTAGATTAACAACAATTTAAGCTTTCTGCCAATATCAGATATGTATATGTCCTGGGAAATGTTCTTCTTACTTACAACCTCATCGCATTAGCCTACATTAGCTCAACTGTCCCGTGGGGGACCCACCTATCCCGAAGAAGAAAATCAACAGTCCATGAACCACTTCCCTGAATGCATACGCTTCCTTTGACGCACGTCTCTTAATAGGACATACACTCGAACACATGCCTCAAGCCTCAAGCGTTGCTGTGCTGATGATGCTGCGGATATAGCAGGCAGGCAGTATTCCCCACAATGGTGTCACACATCCTGAGGCTGTTCTTATATGGATACCGTAATGCAAATGCTTGGCTGGTGTACCATAAGTCTATGATACACACCAGGTACTCTGCGACATTTTAGACAGAGATCAGCAGCCAGTCGGACCTGATTATTAAGAGATTTGGGCTGTTCACTTCATACTGGTTCGTACCTTCCTTAATGCACCGCCATTGATTAGGCTAAAGGCCTGATTTGAAGAGAGAGCATTGAGATTTTGATAATGGCTTTGACTCAAGGATCCTCTGTCATTTCAATGGTATTGTCCTATCTTTTATAGGTGCTGTCCTCAAGCCAACAGGTCTGGACTTAACCCGTGTGTAGTCTTAACATTCTGTATACTCCCCTTGTCCTAAGGGTAAGAAATGACCCGCCTTCACTAAACCCTTAAAATAAAGCATCTTCACTGAATTTTAAACTCCAAATCTATTTTGCATGAAGATACAACCTGTCATTCACACATTTTGTGAATATCTGGGTTTTCCCTCTTCACAATGCAGAAAGACTGCATTTAATCAGTGGACACCACTCGTTTTTATTACAACACACCTGTCATAATTGTTTTCTTTAGTAAAGTAGAGGTTTATTTTTATTATTATTATTGCTAAAGGTACTGCATAGGTGTAAACATAATTTTTATTTTAGCAAGAGAGCACTTGTATAGCCTTAGAAAGTAGCAGAAATGTGCAGAAAGTAGTTTTGAATGCATTGTATTGAAGGGAAACAATAACAGTCTTGAACTTTTTTGGCAACATAGAGATATACACTTATATACCGTACAATGAGGAATTCAACTACAAAATACTAGTCCCATTTTTTAACCATTGCCCCCACCCACAAGGTGTATAAACAACATCAATAAATACGAATGAAATAAGATAATAGATCCAAAACAAAAAACGTGAAGAACATACATCAATCAACTCTAATTGGCTCGTGTGATGAACATGTAGAATGTTGAGGCGATGTCCTGGGCAACTGCATGTCTTGTGGGCCCTGGGGTCATCCTTATGACATGTTGTGCTGCCATCCTGCCCTGGTCGTCATATGGTGACAAGGACCATGTTATTCTGCTGTTCTTTGACAAAAATGTCTCTTTTTCAGCTTGGGGGATTTCTTCTTCATCTGAAGATGATGCATCGTGCTCTGGGTTGTATTCTTCCCCATCTCCTCCTCAGATACCTCCTCCGCTCCTGAATCATTGTTCTCTTGTTCCTCCTGGACATCTGAAAAAATCAGATCTACGACCTGTTGGGCACTGAAAAGTGCACTCATGGCTTCAGCAAAGAGAGAACTCAGGGGACTGTCATCTGCATCACCTTTATTGCCCCTGACTGCATTTCCCATTAGGTAACAATGCTTTCAAGACGTTTTTATTTTGTAGGAAATGTTGTTTATCTTGTCTGAAATGTTGTTTATTTCGTCTGTGAACTTGAGTCATGTGTGTGGTTGTGGAGGGGAGATGCTGCACATGCACAAGAAAGTTTCAGTTTTGTCTGAGTTCAATCAATTTCTCATTGTGTGTGTGTGTGTGTGTGTGTGTGTGTGTGTGTGTGTGTGTGTGTGTGTGTGTGTGTGTGTGTGTGTGTGTGTGTGTGTGTGTGTGTGTGTGTCTTTGTGGTTTAAATTATTTTATAACTGCCGGGTCAAAAATGACCCTAAGATAATCCTTGTACCCTGCTGGTGTACAGCTTTAATGGAAATATTAACAAATGTGATGTTTCACATCTTCTAATGTTGGGGTCACTTTGAAAAGTCATCCAATTTCAAGTTGAAAAAATAACATATAGGAGTTTTTCTCTGCTGTTAAACATAGTGGTGAGTCATCTTTGACCCTTTTTTTTTACTAGGCAAGTCAGTTAAGAACAAATTCTTATTTTCAATGACAGCCTAGGAACAGTGGGTTGTTCAAGGGCTGTTCAAGGGCAGAACGACAGATTTTGTACCTTGTCAGCTCAGGGATTTGAACTTGCAACCTTTTGGTTACTAGTCCAATGCTCTAACCACTAGGCTACACTGCTACACTTTGACCCTTAAGACAACACAAGGGTTAAATAGGACACACAAACACACACACGTGCAAACACACACACACACACGATCATTGTAGCACCAGTACATCTCTACTATGGCTATAGGCTCAGTATAGATTGTTCCCCACAGTGATCCCCCACAAATGATAAATTCCTTGCCGTGTGTGTGCCTGCTTGCGCATGTGTGTGTGTGTGTATACATGACTACATGTGTGCATTACTCTCTCACACACACCTACATACAAACCCAAACCCACACACAAACACTCCTGCTTCCTGTAATAGAGTACGGCACATGGACACAGCTCCTGAAGGCTTCTTTTGATTAATGAGGCCAAGGAAAGAAAACTTTGCAGTTCTTTCAACCCCAAAAAGCCAAGAGTTAATGTAAACCAGACAGGACATTCTTAATTTTAATGGCTTACAGCTTTTCAAACCTTTGCCTTTTTTAGATGGATGTTGGGATTCCTACTGTTGGGATTCCTATTTTTCCTACTGTAATAGAGCAATATTTTTGGTGTCACAGATTGTTCTGACAATTCCCACCATTTTTGAGAAAATCTTGATGAAAGTGGCTATTTTAGGCCCTTTTTAAACCTATATGGACTATAGCAGTGGTTCCCAACCTTTTTTTGGTTGTACCACCAACTGAATTTTGCTCTGCCTGGAGTTTGCCTGAAGTACCCACTCATGTGCATTTTACCAGTAACCCCATGGACTCATGAGTCTTTTCAAGTACTCCCATGGGGTCCTAGTACCCTTGGTTAGGAACCGCTGGTCTATATGTTTATATTCTACATGTACATAACTCCTGCAAGACCCTATAATCCGTGAGCCGTACATGGTACATAGAACATCTTGTTTTCATTATACCCCTTATAGTGCACTCTAAAATATGGAGTATGTCTACATTCATTTATTAAACATGAACCGCATCTTGATTTAGCTTACTTTTAGACATTGTTTGGAACAATTTACTCTTAATTTAAAACACATAACATTTCAAGAGTGTGCTCTCTAGTACTTTTAAAGAAATTATCCATTTGATATCAGGGAAATTACATTATAGGTAATTAACCGATCACATCCCTATTGTAGGATTGCATATTCAGCAAAACACCAGCAGAGGGAGTTCCCTTTGAATCCATTTTCACATTCACAGTATTGGTTGTGCTTATAAAATGTATCATAACTTTAAAAGCAGCAGAGAGCCCACTCTGGAAAGTGGATTTACTTGTAGAGTGTAATGCTTAAAATAATATGTCACAAAATTAACTAAATCAAAAATTAGTACTTTTTAGACATTAACATTAATAGTTTTAATGTTTAATAAATTTGCATATAAAATTGTATTACGGAATCTATAAATACTTGTCGCGTTCGTCGTATAGAGGAGACCAAGGTGCAGAGTGATTAGAATACATTCTTCTTTTATTAACGAAGAACACTTAAACTAACCAAAAACAACAAAACAAACGTGACACTATAAACAACGAGTGCTGAAACAGGCAACTACACATAGACATAACAACACACAAAATAAACAAGGAATATGGCTACCTAAATATGGTTCCCAATCAGAGACAACGATAAACAGCTGCCTCTGATTGAGAACCAATCTAGGCAACCATAGACATGTAAACACCTAGACTAGAAAAACCCCTAGACATACAAAACCCCCTAGACGATACAAAACTAAACAAACCACCCTTGTCACACCCTGACCTAACCAAATAATAAAGAAAACAAAGATAACTAAGGTCAGGGCGTGACAATACTCCATATTTTAGAGCACACTATTGGGATTATAATGACACCAAGGTGTTGTCTGTATCATGTACGGTTCACAGATCATAGGGTCTTAAAGTAGGCATGTACAGTACCAGTCAAAAGTTTGGACAAACCCACTCATTCAAGGATTTTTCTTTCTTTTTACTATTTTCTACATTGTGGAATAATAGTGAAGACAACAAAACTATGAAATAACACATACGGAATCATTGTCATTCCCTGACCATAGAGAGCCTTTTAATTCTCAATTTTGGTTAGGTCGGGGTGTGACTAGGGTGGGTGATCTAGTTAATTTATTTCTATGTTGGCCTGGTATGGTTCCCAATCAGAGGCAGCTGTTTATCGTTGTCTCTGTTTGGGGATCATATTTAGGCAGCCCTTTCCCCACTGTGTTTTGTGGGATCTTGTTTTCGTGTTGATGCCTGTGAGCTCTACAGAACGTCACGTTGCGCTGTATTGTTTTTGTGAGTTTCGTTTAATAAACATATGGAAATCTACATACGCTGCACCTTGTTCCGAGTATGATTACCACGACGATCGTGACAGAAGATCCCACCACACCAGGACCAAGCAGAGTGCACAGGAGGAGAGGGTGTCCTGGGCCTGGGAGGATATCCAGGAGGTAAGGACATTCTGGACTTGAGAAGAGATAATGGCAGGAGACGAAAGCCTTCCATGGAAGTAGACGCAAGCGGTGAAGGAAGGACACCATCTGTGCCAGCTCTACGCACCAGGTCTCCAGTACGCCTCCAGTACGCCTCCACAGCCCAGTACGTCCAATGCCTCCTCCTCGCACTCTCAGGTGTGCTTTGCTTAAAATCCATTTGTGGAATTTCTTTCCTTCTTAATTCATGTGTTTGAGCCAATCAGTTGTGTTGTGACAAGGTAGGGGTGGTATACAGAAGATAGCACTATTTTGTAAAACACCAAGTCCATTAATGAGGGGATCGTATCGCTGGAGCCAGGAGAAACCCAATAGCACGGGAAGCTGAGGGGACATGATGAGCAGGAACTGGATAGCCTCGCTGTGGTTCCCTGACACACGTAGGTTGATGGGAGTAGTGTTGTGGGTGACTCGGCCTATAAAGCGCCCGTCCAGCCCTCTAACGTCCATGGGAATGGAGAGGGGCTGAGTGGGGATGTTAAGCTCGAACCCCAGGGTAGCGTCCAAAAAGCTCTCGTTGGCCATGGAGTCATTGAGAACCGCGAAAGATTTGGACTGGTCTCCCCACAGCAGAATGGCTGAAAAGGGGTGTGAGCAGGGGAAGCAGGAATGTTCTCCATATGGCCCACCAGAGTACTCGCTCCTACCGGTGAGCCTGTTTTTTTAAAGGACAATAGGACACAAAATAACCAAGAGTCCCGCAATACAGATAACTCTTCGTGTCGATCCTGTATTGCCTTTCTGCTGGCGATAACCCAGCTCTGCCTAGTGGCATTGGCTCAGGAAGCGGTGACTCTGCCGTCTTCATCAGCCCTCGGGGCAAGTTGGGAAGCATCGGGTTCTCTGGGCATCGAGACTGTCGGGAGATTCCGGGATGACTCGAAGGCAAGGTGGGATCCCTGGGCGTGCGAGCAAAATCCAATTTCCTCTCCCTCCTTCATTCCCATAATCGGCCATCGATACGGATGGTCAAAGCAATGAGGGAATCGAGCTCTGTAGGTAACTCCCAGGGTGCAAGCTGTCCTTGACCTCATCCGAGACATGGTGCAGGAACATATCGAACAGTGCATTTTGATTCCAAGCACTCTCCGCTGAAAACATGAGGAAATCCACCGCATTATCAGTTACACTGCGGGATTCTTGCCAAACCTGGATTAGCGTGTGGGCAGCCTCTCACCCAGAGAACGGGGCATCAAAAACCTTTCTCACTTCACCCACGAAACCCCTCCAAACTAGCGCAAATGGCCGGCTGTTGTTCCCACACGGCAGTAGCCCAGGTGAGAGCCCTCCCAGACATCAGCGTGATGAGGTAGGCTATATTGGAGCGATCCGAGGGGAAGGAGGAGGGCTGAAGCTCGAAGACAGGAGCTCACTGAGCTACGAACGCCCAACAGGTGCTCGGCTCTCCATTGAAGCGTTCCGGAGGAGGTAAGTGGGGCTCCTGAGAAGGTGGAGTGACCGATGAGACCGTGCTGCTAGCAGCTGAGTCGCTGAGGAGCTGTGGGGGTTACCACCATGGTAGCCGGCCTCCCAGCCAACCCGTGGAATTGCTCCAGCAAACTGTCCAACGCCCGTCATGGCGTTCAGCCAACGTTTGGACCCCCTCCATAAGACCACAAAGCAATTCCTCGTGCCTACCGATGGTGGTTCCCTGGGTGGAGATGGCGTTGTGCTGCTGGCCCGAGTCTGTTGGATCAGTCATGGCCAGTTCGTACTATCAGGAATCAAGGTAAGACCCAGATGCAGACACGTCAAATTGACAATGGTTTAATATTCCAACAGGGGCAGGCAATATACAGGTCAAGGCAAGCAGGAGTCAGTAACCAGAGGTGGGGCAATGGTACCGGACGGCAGGCAGGCTCAGGGTCAGGGTAGGCAGAGTGGTCAGGCCGGTGGGCTCAGAGTCTGGACAGGCAAGGGTCAAAACCAGGAGGGCGAGGAAAAGAGAGCATGGGAAAAGCAGAAGCTGAGAACAAAAACGCTGGTTGACTTGACAAACAAGACGAACTGGCAACGGACAAACAGAGAACACGTATATAAATACACAGGGGATATTGGGGAAGATGGGTGACACCTGGGGGGGGGGGGGGTTGGAGACAATCACAATAACAGGTGAAACAGATCAGCGTGTGACAGTGGGGATGTTTTTCAGTGCCAGAGACAGGTAGACTAGTCAGGATTGAGGGAAAGATTAACGGGGCAAAGTATAGAGAGATCCTTGATGAAAACCTGCTCCAGAGCACTCAGGACCTCAGACTGGGGCAAAGGTTCACCTTCCAACAGGACAACAAACCTAAGCACACTACCAAGACAACACAGGAGTGGCTTTGGGACAAGTCTCTGAATATCCTTAAGAACCCAATTGAACATCTCTGGAGAGACCTGGAAATAGGTGTCCAACAACGCTCCGCATCCAACCTGACAGAGCTTGAGAGGATCTGCAGAGAAGAATGGGAGAAACCCCCCAAATACAGATGTGCCAAGCTTGTAGGGTCATACTCAAGAAAACTCGAGGCTGTAATCACTGCCATAGCTGTTTCAACAAAATACTGAGTAAAATAGTCTGAATACTTATGTAAAGGTGAATATAAAAACATATATATTGTACATTTGCAAACACTTCTAAAAACTTGTTTTTGCTTTGTATCAATAGTGTATTGTATGTAGATTGATGAGGAGAAAAAACTATTTGATAAATTTTCGAATAAGGCTGTAACGTAACAAAATGTGTAAAAAGTCAAGGGATCTGAATACTTTCCGAATGCACTGTATACAGGGGGTACCGGTACCATAACCACCAATACCTTTCTGATGCATTTTAGTCACTTCAAACTACACTGTCTTCAAATTGAAATACTGTCAAAATGCTGTCAGACTGATAGCTTGTCATGGCCCAAATAAAAAAAGTAAACATTACCTAACTTTTTTTACATGATGGGTTCACAAGAAAATGTTGATATGAAACTGGGGTCGCGGACCATAAAGGTTTGGGAATCCCTGGTTTTGGGAGTTTGTGAGTAGGGCCCAGAGCTTTGCTGACCATGTGACCTGACCAGGAAAAACTCTGGGCCTTCAATATAGGTCATAAGACTTCTGAATAAAAGTAATTTTTTTTATGCTGAGTCGTGGTCAAAGTCAACTCCTCGGTCCTCAGCCTTGATCACACAGATTATTACAATACTGCTTTTCCTACCGTATATTTCACAGGGAAATTTGCTATTGTACATCCTTGGAGGTCATTTTGAAAATGGATTAGTTCAAACAGAAACATCTTGTACAGTAACGAGGACTATCCAATGCCAGATAATAATAGACAAAACTCAATGGCAAATAGCTTCCATAAACAACTTTGAATCCTGGCAAATGACTTAAACCGTTTCATTCTATTTCAAGAATCCCACCACTGGCGATGGAAACGACAGACAGCGATCTGAAAAACCACAACCTCCAGTTAGCTGGCGCCAATTCCTGACCTTTTCAAAGTAGATGACAGAGAAATGGCTGCACGGTGCACATTCCATTTTCCAACATTAGGAGCAAATATTTTCCAGCTCGTTTTATCGAACCATTAGGAAAAAAACATATCTGTTTAATATGTGCATGACTGTAGAATAAATGAGCACAACTGTTTGCTTAAATCTGTGCATTCTGCCACTTGTCTAAGCTGCATAATCAGAAGGGAACACATCCATAGCTCTGTTATTGAATATTGATGTCTGTAGGATTCAATGGTCAGGGAAGTTTGGTAATTCAACAGAGAAAATCCATTGAGAATGCAATACTGTATAATTTACTTTATTTCAACTTTATTTAACCAGGTAGGCCAGTTGAGAAAAAGTTCTCATTTACAACTGCGACCTGACCAAGATAAAGCAAAGCAGTGTGACAAAAACAACAACACAGAACTACACATGGGATAAACAAACACACAGTCAATAACACAAGAGAAAAAGTCTATGTACAGTGTGTTCAAATGTAGTAAGATTAGGGAGGTAAGGCAATACATAGGCCATAGAGGCGAAATAATTACAATTTAGCATTGTGCAGATGAGGATTTGCAAGCATCGATACTAGGGTGCAAAAGAGCAAAATAAATAAATAACAATATGGGGATGAGGTAGTTGGGTGTGCTATTTACAGATGGGCTGTGCACAGGTACACTGATTGGTAAGCTGCTCTGACAGCTGATGCTTAAAGTTAGAGAGGGAGATATTCAATTTGTTCCAGTCATTGGCAGCAGAGAACTGTAAGGAAAGGCTGCCAAAGTAGGTGTTGGCTTTGGAGATGACCAGTGAGATATACCTGCTGGAGTGTGTGCTACGGGTGGGTGTTGTTATCGTGACCAGTGAGCTGAGATAAGGCGAGACTTTACCTAGCAAAGACTGTGACCTGGAGCCAGTGGGTTTGGCGACGAATATGTAGCGAGGGCCAGCCAACGAGAGCATACAGGTCGCAGTGGTGGGTGGTATATGGGGCGTTGGTGAAAAAACGGATGGCACTGTGATAGACTACATCCAATTTGCTGAGTAGAGTGTTGGAGGCTATTTTGTAAATGACATCGCCGAAGTTAAGGATCAGTAGGATAGTCGGTTTTACGAGGGTATGTTTGGCAGCATGAGTGAAGGAGGCATTGTTGAGAAATAGGAAGCCGATTCTATATTTAATTTTGGATTGGAGATGCTTAATGTGAGTCTGGAAGGAGAGTTTACAATCTAAACAGACACCTAGGTATTTGTAGTTGTCCACATATTCTAAGTCAGAACCGTCCAGAGTAGTGATGCTGGACGGGCGGGCGGGTGCAGGCAGCAATAGGTTGAAGAGCATGCATTTAGTTTTACTAGCATTTAAATGCAGTTGGAGGCCACAGAAGGAGTGTTGTATGGCATTGAAGCTCGTTTGGAGGTTTGTTAACACAGTGTCCAAAGAAGGGCCGGATGTATACAGAATGGTGTCGTCTGCGTAGAGGTGGATCAGAGAATCACCAGCAGCAAGAGCGACATCATTGATATATACAGAGAAAAGTGTAGGCCCAAAATTGAACCCTGTGGCATCCCCATAGAGACTGCCAGAGGTCCAGACAACGGGCCCCCCAATTTGACACACTGAACTTTATCTGAGAAGTGGTTGGTGAACCAGAACCATTCATTTGAGAAAGCCTTGGCCAGGTCGATGAAGAAGCTTGAGGGAGCAAAAGTGTATTTTAGTTTCATATAGTCCAACAAACTCTGATGTACAATATCATAGTTTTCCAGGTGGCTCAATTGACTGAAATATGGTGCTGGCAACATCAAGGTCAAGGGTTCAATCCGAACATTTGCGACATATCACTGTTCAGCGTGTTAGCTAACGAGGACAAGTGTATACAGGAACTGTACGTTGTTAATGAATGTAAAGCTTTCTAAGCATAAGGATTGAAGCATGTGTATCTCTGCTACTGCTCCTAGCTAAGGTCCCTCTGGTATCACTAATGATAGATTCTGTAAGCAACCAGATCCATCAACATTCACTTGATTAAAGCGTAAATTGTTCACTGACGACTCAGGCCAAAGAACTTGAATGGTCAAAATGAAATTGCTGTTGTTCAAGAACGTCCCAGCCATAAAAGATTCCACAATGCCATAGTAGAAGGGAACAAGGGAATCTTACAGCCAGTTCTCCAGGACCCAAACCTATACTGGTGGACACATGTAATAAGACAGGTCTGTGTTCCTGGCATGCACACACAAGTACACGCCATAAGAGGTTGGTGGCACATTCATTGGGGAGGACGGGCTCGTGGTAATGTCTGGAGCGGAGTTCCTGGATGTCATACTCATTTAGGCTTTTCATCTAGTAGAATTCGATGCACAGAGAATTGTCTTTTCACACTCAAGTGTGTTCGACAACAGCTGCTAATCAGAATAGCACTCTACAAAAATGAATGAATGGCGGGGAACAAGCGCAATTGCTCATTCGATGACGCCTTCTATGTGACCAATACAATTTGATTTGATGATGCCTTCTCAGTGTGGATGAGTAGCCTGTTGATATTTGTTGTACTAAACTGTCCCTTCTAAATAGCATGTAGTACGATTAGTACACAGTATACATTTTAAGTGATGTAAGCAGTAGACAAGCCAGATTTGGGACACGGCCACAAACACAGAAATCAAATGGAACAGAATGTACCTCACATGCCGGCCCAAAATATATTCCTCCAGTCTAGTTTGGATAGCAGTATGTTCTTTATCTCCCAAACAGGTCACACTATCAGGTCAGTGCAAGGTAATGCAGAGACATGCCAAAGCACACACCAAAATGATCTATGTCTCACTGAAATGCATACACACACACACACACACACACACACACACACACAGAGAGACAGAGACAGTGCGCAGACAAGTGAACCCAGCTTCAAACCCAGTCGGTCACATTTATCAAGATTGATGTATCGCTATAAAATCCTTTTAAAGGGGTTCTCACAGTGGCTGATATTACAACAAAAGTTGATACTACCCGGTTTAACAAAGAATATAACATAAAAAGAATACATGTACATCACAGGAGGTTGGTGGCACCTTAATTGGGGAGGACGGGCTCGAGGTAATGACTGGAGCAGAATACGTGGAATGGTATCAAATACATCAAACACATGGTTTCCAGGTGTTAGATGGCATTCTATTAGCTTCGTCCCGGCTATTATTATGAGCCGGCCGCCCATCAGCAGCCTCCACTGATATACAGCACTAAAGTCAATGACACCTAGACGGAGGGAGGAAAATATGGACTCTTTATCAATGCAACCGTTTATTTTGGTCTCTCTATGCAATAACTCTTACTTTGTGCCATGACTCTTTACTCTTTGAAATAACTTCCACCTCGGCATAACATTTCTCTACAACATTCAGTTAGCACTGCGGGGAACAGAAAGCAATCAATTCACATTTTAAGTAAACACAGTCCGAGCAGGTCTGCATTCATCACAGCAAAGATGTCCTGGCACTGGTTCGGGCCTGGCGTCATAAAAATACAGTAGGGCTTTGTCTAGGAAACATAATATAGCTGCATTGCTTTCCTGGCACCCAAAAGCTCAACAAATCCACTAGTTACTTTGATTTATCGGGGGAAACATGCATGAGCTGCATAGACCTCCTGGGCTATGTACATGTGATATCGCTTTCATAAGCTACGCTAGGAGGAGAGTGTGGAGAGTGAGTTATGGATGTGTATGGATATGTAGAAGTAAATTCCAGTGCACAGGTTTGATGTTATCCTCTGCTCAATAAAGGACTTGTGTGAAGGGCCCAAATTAAGTGTGAGGCCCATATAAATCATAAAACGTTTTACATGGTAAAACACTTCCACACTGAATCGTCTTATGGGGTTAGAGTATAGAAGCCAGTTTATAAGAGTGTTTCATTCAGTTCCATGGGATGTGGTGATCAATGTTCTGTACCGTCTTACGTTTAAAGGCCCAGTGCAGTCAAAATTCAGTTTTCCTGAATTTTGTATCATATTGTACAACGGCTGATGAAACTAACACTGTAAAAATTTGAAAAAGCAATCAGTGTTATTTCCTGATAGCATAGCTAAGATGCGTAGCATCTTTATGTCATGGCCAGACATGCATTAACACAAAATAACAACTCATCCTTCTACTTTTCGGACGAGTTGCATACGTAACACACACTTACTCCATCTGTAATTCTCGCACACAAAATACCAATGTGGCCACGGACTTATTACAAAACCATCAAACTTGTCAAGGGGTGGGCATGATTTCACTCATTAGCCACCACTAAAAAAAAGTGGAAGAAATCAACATAAGTCCACTGGGGAAATAAGATCAAACTACTGAAGATTAGGGTAATTTAGAGTGTTCTACTAAAACCTTAACATTTATGAACAAAACTTTATAAGTTTGTGCCAGAATCTACCCAAGGCTGATTAGTCTGGAATTTGCAGAGCACTGATGTGAGCTTGATCACACGGAGTGTGACTTTCAGTTCACTAATACTGTATCACAATACTGTTCTTGCAACTGGAATAGTTTCCAACAAGTATTTGAAGAAGTTTGTATTTGTGACTGAGAAGTATGTGACTATTCCTTTTGTTGTTTGTATATGGTATGGCATTTGTTAATAAAGTTCATTTGAAAACTGGACTGAGCCATCTCCACGTTGTCCTGTCCCAGGCCAAGCCAAAACCAGTCTTTCCTCTCTCCCTGTGCCTAAAATCAACCCTGATGCACACTTCCTGTTGGAATAAATGTCCCATTAATGGGACTGTGGGCACTGCCAGTGGGCTTAGTCAGTGGAAGCCCTATAATAGAACCAAATGGGATCTGCCTTTTTTCATTTGTGAGTCAGAGTCTGTCTGGCCTAGAGGAGTTGCTCTAGCTCAGAGTCATTCATAGTGTCAAAAGGATTGGATTGCTGAGAGAGAGAGAGGACAGTTGGTTTGAATTTCAACGGCCATTACATGAGTCAATTTAGAATGTATACTTTCTAGATGAGCATGCGACCTATAAGAACATATTCTCTGTTCTGTTCAGTATATTTAAAATCTTTAACTGTTTGAACCTACATTCATTTGGAATGTACTGAAAGGGTGCCTTGTCGTGCGGTGCAGGAACAATTTAATCTTTCTGCAAATTGAGGGAAAAATTTGTATTAGCACTACTTTAAATGATTGGTATGTACAATCCTGTTATTCTGTTTGTGTAAGTTGCTGTTTTCACCTAACTCTGTACCTAATCCACCACGGCTGTGCACATCTCGTGTTCTTACCCCCACCCTCTGTATTCTGAAACTTGCATGTTCGGAGCGAGGTATCTCTGTTCCGAATGAAGTCTACTTATGTCTATTCTAAGAACAAACCGTTTTTAGTACTCACAGGAGAACACAGAGGACTCCGAATATGGCCAGCTGATCCAGTAGATATCGGTTGGTTCGACACATTGAGACGGTTGTGGTGGATTAAGGAAATGTATCAGGGTTGGGCTATACAAGACAAGCCCAGACTCTGAATCGCTGAGCTCTCAGTCTATTCACTTGTGTGGGTGGTGTGACCTGCTCCCTTAACACTTTTTGAATGAAGAAATAACTTAATTGCTGACTGCCCCTTGTCTCGCCTCATTAATGAATTTGAATTTCCACGACAAAAGCGGCTTTAACAATTGAACCGGTCCCTATGGCTCTGTCACAGTAGTGTGAGTGAAGTGGAGTAACATGAGTCAAGTTTAAACTAAACCTCAAAGGGTGCTTTTCCTATTAATGAGTTATAGTAATAACCAAATCCCCTTTTTTTGCCAACTAATGTAGTTAATTTGGAAACTGTTGTAACTCTGGAATATAAAACCAATGGAAGGTATGGGTACATTTGCAGAACACTCATTTCAAGTATAAATATAATAAATCACATGCTGCCCAAAACAAACTACCCACAAATGCTGGGTAGCCAAAATTACAGCCAGTAACAAGGGCATGACAGGAACTTGACAAATGCAACAATCATATTTAGTTCTGTGGTTGTCTGTTTTCCAAATTACTGTAAGCTGTCAGCCATATTGCCTCATAACCTACTTTACGATCAATTGGTGAGATTACAAAGTTTCAACATGATCACTAAAGAGAGCTTTTTTACAGCAATGTACTGCAAAATATTGTGTCACCTACAGTGTATGACCTACAGTGTATGACTTGCCTTCAGAAAGTATTCACACCCCTTGACTTATTCCACATTTTGTTGTTACAGTCTGAATTCAAAATGCATTCAATATTTTTTTTCTCACCCATCTACACACAATACCCCATATTGAAAATGTAAAAACATGTTTTTAGAAATTTGGGAAAATGCATTGTAAATAAATAGAGAAATATCTCATTGACATAAGTATTCATACCCCTGAGTCATTACTTTGTAGAAGCAACTTTGGCTGTGATTACAGCTATCGATCTTTCTGGGTAAGTCTGTAAGAGCTTTAAACACCTGGATTGTAAAATATTTGCATAATGTTTTAAACATTCTTCACGCTCTGTCAAGGTGGTTGTTGATTATTCCTAGACCGCCATTGTCAAGTCTTCCCATAGATTTTTAAGCCGATTTACAGTACCAGTCAAAAGTTTGAAGACACCTACTCATTCAAGGTTTTTTCTTTGTTTTTGCTATTTTCTACATTGTAGAATAATAGTGAAGACATCAAACGTATGAAATAACACATGAAATAATATAGTAACCAAAAAAGTGTTAAACAAATCCAAATAGATATTAGATTTTAAATTCTTCAAAGTAGCCACCCTTTGCCTTGATGACCGCTTTGCATACTCTTGGCATTCTCTCAACCAGCTTCATGAGGTAGTCACCTGGAATGCATTTCAACTAACATGTGTGCCCTGTTAAAAGTTAATTTGTGGAATTTATTTTCTTCTTAATGTGATTGAGCCAATCAGTTGTGTTGTCCAAACCTTTGACTGTACTGTATATTTTGACTTGTTTATTATGTTATTATCCTGCTGATGACAAGCGTACCCATAACATGATGCAGACACCACCATGCTTGAAAATATGAAGAGTGGTACTCAGCAATATATTGTCTTGGATTTGCCTCAAACATAACGCTTTGTATTCAGGACATAAAGTTAATTTCCTTTCCATTTTTTTTTGCAGTTTTACTTTAATGTCTTATTGCAAACAGGATGCATGTTTTGGAATATTTATATTCTCTGTAATTTAGGTTAATATTGTGGATTAACTACAATGGTAATATTGTTGATTATCTACAGTACATCCTCAGTTATCTCCTATCACAGCCATTAAACTTTGTAACTCTTTCAAAGAGCCTCATGGTGAAACACCTGAGCAACACCTCTCCGGCAACTGAGTTAGGAAGGACGTCTGTATCTTTGTAGTGACTGGGTGTATTGATACACCATCCAAAGTGTAATTAATAAATTCACCATGCTCAAAGAGATATTCAATGTCTGTTTGTTTTTTTTACCCATCTATCAAAAGGTGTCCTTATTTGTGAGGCATTAGACAACCTCCCTGGTGTTTGAAACTCACTGCATGACTGAGATCTTATCACTCCCCTATCTTAGACACATAGGCTGTGAGAACTGGTTAGAACCTGTTTTAATGTTTTAATGCTTTAAGGGTGTAGAGCTAAGTACCCCTGATATCTCATGTACTGTAACCTTTCCACCCTCTTTGAGGGGTAAGCAGCTATTTGTGCAGATTAAGTATAAAAAGATCCTCTCCAGTATGTCCTGAGAGTTCCTATCCGGTATATCCTGAGAATTCCTTTCCGATATGTCCTGAAAGTGAATATCCTGGTTCAGGATATTTCCTTAGTATCTCCAAGGAAAGCATCCACAAACACTCTGACTGTGTTGGCAAAATGACCTACATTTGTGTCTTTCTTCCATCACCATGGCCACCGACAAAAATGTTATCACTAGAACTGCTGATGAGGTCATTTGGACTGCTCATATCATTATTTATTTTTATAAGTCATGCCCCCCCTCCATCCTTGACTTGTCCTAAATAAGTCTATATAAACACACTGTCGTTGTTAGAATCTTAATATCACAAACAAAACTGGAGTTGTAACCAGTTTCCCCCCCATTGCCCCTCCTTCTCCCGACAGAAAGGCCTTCTGAAGGTGCCATGCCACGTTGATAATAACCCCGATAAATGCCTGGAAACTGAACATAAACTACACTGAAACTCATTTCACACATATAAACAACATATGAAATAAATGAAGCAAACTATGATGGGGAGAAAGGGGGAGAATGGGTGAGTTGATGAGCGAGGGGATGTAATCACCAATTGCGAATGAAGAACAGGGCAGCAAGTCTATTCTAGTGATTTATTCTAATTATAATCTAAAAATGGTATGTACCCTATATCAGTCCACCAAATTCAAGCGTTCATGTCAGTCTACGCTGGCCTACGTGGAGTACACAGTGAGAGAGTGGGTAATTTACAATGGCAAGAAGACCAAAATGAATGGATGCACATGCTGTGTTAGTGACGCTACAAAATCTGAATGAAAACGACTCAGATGTTGTGGAAGAAATGACTCATCACATCGCTGATGATTATTGATATTAAGATTCCCTCGAGGCCCAGCGGTTCTTGTTTTAATGACAAAAGACAGCAATTTCCATTGCAAAAGTAATGCTTAGTTCGTTGATCATATTTTCATCCATTAGACGGCACAAAATAACACGCTACACAATCAGCCATACTAGTGAGAGCATGTGAGTGGATAATAGCTGGGATACAGGTGCAGTTGGATTGAAGTAAGGGGTGGAGTGTGCATAATTTGTCTGGAGCGTGAAGCAGATTTTTAAAAAATGTTAGATTATCGGCCTTCTCTCTCATTCCAATTTCGCTCCAGTACCGGTCAGTCATAAGGTATGGGCATGTTTTGCCCAGCATTTTTTGTTCCCTTAATCACTATAACATTAATAAGGCCTATTTCTGTTGTATTGATTTAGCCTACCCCACACCACTAGCAATGCGCAGAGATATGAGTCGACCAAAGAAATATGTTACTGACAGCCTGTGTAATTGATGATGGCAGGACAATGAATGAGTGAATGCTGCAACACCGGCAACGTTTTAAATTCTACAGAGGATATTGTTAATAATGTGGATAGTCTAAAGTTGTCTGTAAAAATGTTGCACAGCAGAGCCAGTTACAACTGAAGTGTTTGATCATCAATGGATTAGAGACAAGGGGATTTGTTTTTTAACACAGTGGTCGCATATCATCATGTATGCTCTTGCAGCATTTTCATATAGGAAAATGTCATTTTTAAATGTATTATATTTTAATCCATTATATTGTTAATCAAGAATATTTATGTTGATTGTAATTAGGGTATGGGAATATAAGAACGTCTACTAGGCTAAATTAACTAAAACACTAGGCTATGCTGGATGACATTGCGCAGTTATGGTGTTTCTAAAAGTGAACTCAAAGGCACTGTAGACTGTAATAATAAGGCATTTTTCTTTATAAATTGTTCTTAAATTCAAAGTATATTTTTGCATTTCATTTTATACAGCCTAAAGGCCCGGTTTAAAAGCTTTGTAGTTTAAATAAATTCTGAGTGATTGTGCTGCATATAGCGTGTCGCAAATGCTTGAAAATGTATTTATTTATTTATTAAAATGGTAGACTATAAAAGATGAATGGAGCGAATTTGGAGCGGCAGTTTTTTGTTCCTGTGAGCGAAGAGGGATTTTTAGTGGAAAGGATGCTCGGTGAGCGATGAGTGGGATTTCCAATCAAGCGGAAATGGAGTGAATGCAGGATAGTGGAAAGAGAGTGTTGAATGCGTGGGTCCATCACTGCATCTACTACATATGCTATGCTCAATGTCATGACAAATCGCTGGAGTATTTCCTATAGGCGTCATCTCTCTCAGTTCTTCAAATGAAAAAACATCTCCAAAACTTCCTCAAGACGGCCGAGCCAACGGCCAAGTGCTGCAGGACCCGAGAGTCCACAAGGGAGTCTGGTATTGATTCGCTGTACTATACATATATAAGTATCATAGCTAGCGTTTCCAGACAAGATGAGTCAAGCCAACATTAGACAGACTCACTGTAGCTGTAAGTGAATAAGAGTCCTCCACAGATTGGTCTATTTTGTGTAAGTCTATGATCATATGATATGGATAATGTGGAAGCTGGATAACGCAATAAAGCCTTGCCAATCTTACAGTAATTTCAACATCATAAAGCAAATGTTAAATGACATAAAGAACATTCTTCAACACTGATACATTGTCACCCATTCCTATACCTTTGGCATAGATTCTACAAGTGTCTGGAACTCTTGGAGAGATGTGACTATTGGAGAGATGTGACAACATTCTTTCATGATAAATTCAATAATTTGGTGTTTTGTTGATGGTGGTGGAAAATGCTGTCTCAGCTACGGCTCCAGAGTCTCCCATAAGTTTTTAATTGGGTTGAGATTTGGTGACTGAGACACACACAAACACCCTTGAAACCCCCTATGCTCCTTTGAGACCCATTTTTATGGGCATTTTCACACATTTTTCTAAACTATAGTTCGAATCAGAGTTAGATTATTTGTCACATTGTATTTTTTTCTCATTTGTTCCGGTTGGTTTCACAATGCCACAAACTAAACTGACTAACTAAAATGACTTAACAAAACCAAGTGTCCATGCAAGTCACTTGTTTATCACATTAAATCCATCTACGATTATTAACCTGTATCCAAAACGTAATATTACAATTTTCAATAACATAAGGGAGCAAACAATAGCTGCTTGAACTGCAATGTTAATAGCCTATATTCAGTTGCCTACAGCACATTCGGAGAGTATTCTGACCCCTTGACGTATTCCACATTTTGCTACATTACAGCTTTATTCTAAAATGGATTCAATTACTTATTTTCCTGATCAATCTATAAACAATGTCCCATAATGACAAAGTGAAAAAAGTTTTTTAGAAATGTTTACTTACATAAATATTCAGACCCTTTGCTTTGGGACTCAAAATGGAGCTCATGTGCATCCTGTTTCCATTGACCATCCTTGAGATGTTTCTACAACTTGATTGGAGTCCACCTGTGGTACAGTACATTCAATTGATTGTACATGATTTGGAAAGGCACACACACCTGTCTATATAAGGTCTCACGGTTGACAGTAAATGTCAGAGCAAAAACCAAGCCATGGAGTCAAAGGAATTATCCTTAGAGCTCCAAGACAGGATTGTGTCGAGGCACAGATCTTGGGAAGAGTACCAAAACAATGCTGCAGCATTGAAGGTCCCCAAGAACACAGTGGGCTCCAACATTCTTAAATGGAAGAAGTTTGGAACCATCCAGACTCTTCCTAGAGCTGACCGCTCAGCCAAACTGAGCAATTGGGGTAGAAGGGCCTTGGTCAGGGAGGTGAGTAAGAACCCGATGGTCACTCTGACAGAGCTCCAGAGTTCCTCTGTGGAGGTAGGATAACCTTCCAGAAGGACAACCATCCCTGCAGCACTCTAGGCCTTTATGGTAAGATTCCCTAGTCTGTTGAAACCAAGCGTCACATCTGGAAGAAACCTGGCACCATCCCTACGGTGAAGCATGTTGGTGGCAGCATCATGCTGTGGGGATGTTTTTCAGCGGTAGGGACTAGTCAGGCTCCGACTTGGGGGCGCGGCACTGCTGCCAGACCCTGAGCTCACCTGCGTGAATTATTTGTTTGTTTATAGTTATATCGCTCAATTTAGTTTTGTTTTGTCTAAATCCAAGTGTGTCGCAAGTTTGAACTTACTCATAAAGCTGTGACGTAACAAAATGTGGAAAAAGTCAAGGGTTCTGAATACTTTCCGAATGCACTGTGTATCCCCGTCTCCCCTAATCTGCATTGGATGCACTCATAACATAAATGTGCTGCTACGCTACTCACATAATGTTTCAGAGATATCAAGTTATGGTAGCCTAACTGTGTGCATTTCATTAAATGCTTAGTCATGGTTCTTTTTCTGTGTTTGGTCCGGACTGCGTTCTCACCTGCAGCAAATCGCACCACAGTACAAATGTAATCGGACCTAGACCACCTTTTGTGAGCGAACCACGGTGCGTTGTTTAGTAAGCTTCCAAGTGCGGTTCGAGTGTTCACACCAGTCCAAACAAACCGAAACCGAACAAGGGGGTCATTTGAAAAACCACTCCAAACCAATTTGGTGTGAAAGCCCTCAACATCACAGAGATCTTTTTTTCTAGCCATGGTAGCCAAAATAATAGGCAACTGGGCATTTTTATACATGACCCTAAGCATGATGGGATGTTAATTGCTTAATTACCTCAGGAACCACACCTGTGTGGAAGGACCTGCTTTCAATATACTTTGTAATCCTAATTTCTCACGTTTCCTTCATTTTACCTGAACAACCAAACATTGTCTTTAAGCTCAGTGGACCAATGGCAAACAGTCCTGTATGTGTGAAAAAAACGTGATGCTTGTTTGATCTCTCCTATGAGAACTGCATCAACATGGACTTCCCTTTGAGCACTGTGATTGTGTACACACACTGTGTGTGTGTGCGTACAAGTGTGCGTTGTTTTGGGCATAGAAACCCAGGATGCACCATGTTCCTGCAGGATCCAACCAATAGGCATCTAATCAGATACAGATGTGCATTATAGCCCAAGTCAACAGTAATTTTGACTAGTATGATGTTGTGCTGCACTAAATTATATTACAGAAGCATAGATGTTCCTGAGACAGTTGGCTTTAACCTTCTGGGCAGTGTTTGTATGTTCTGAGTCTACCTCTGGCATTTGGAAGGTTTCACAGAGCCCTGAGGCAAGGTTAGGAGACAGACAGGAATGTCAGAATTCCCAAATTACTGCTATGGCTTCTTTCTACAGGACCTGCTCCAAAACAACTTAAATTTAACAGCTACTTTTGTGTACATTGAAAAGCATGTTTCCACATACACACTGGTTTGTGCCTAACGTGATAGTAGACGGCTTGTGGAAGTATGTGACAAGTTTGTGTGTGTGGGCATGTGTTCTACAGGGATTTGAGGACCTGCTGTACCCACCCCCCCACCCAATTTCCAAGAACAAATCAACTGTAAAATCTCCTCCAAAAAAAAGCACACAAGCTTAACCTTCCTTCCTGACCCCCATAGTGATCAACAAGTTCAAGAAGAACACATCCAAACAGAGTGCCTGACGGGTGGCATTGTGTGGTTAGTAGGAGTAGGTCACCATTTAATCCCCATCCTACAGTACATACAGACAGGATAGTCTCCTTGGACCAGGTGCGGCAAGCCAGGGTTGTGTTCAGTGCGATCTATATCACCCAGATGTCCTCTAATCCCATCCAGCACATAACATTTTGGGAACCATACAGTGAGTTCAGAAAGTTGACTTAATCCACATTTTGTTGTGCTACAGTTTGAATTCAAAATGTATTACATTTATATTCCCCCCCTCACCCATCTACACACAATACCCTATAATGACAACGTGGAAAACACATTTTTACAAATGTATTGAAAATGAAATACAGAAATCTCATTTATATAAGTATTCACACTAGAGGTCTTCACGGGTCCAAAAAGTTGTTTTGGGTATGTCTGTATCAGCTTTGCACAGCTGGATTTGGGGATCTTCAAGTTTTTACAAAGATTTTCAATGAGATTCACGTCTGGGCTTTGGCTGGGCCACTGAAGGACTTTCACATTCTTGTTCTGAAGCCATTCCAGAATTTCTTTGGATGCACGCTTTGGGTCATTGTCCTGTTGGAATGTAAATCTTCACCCCGAGTCTAGAGTTGTTTGCACTCTGAAGCAGATTCTCATCAAGGATTTGCCTGTATTTGGCTCCATTCGTTGTTCCCTCTATCCTTACCCGTCTCCCAGTCCCCACCGCTGAAAAGCTTCCCCATAGCATGATGCTGCCACCACCATACTTCATGGTAGGGATGGTGTTAGACAGGTGATGAGCTGTGACTGGTTTTATTCAAAGATAGCGCTTTGCATTCAGGACAAAGAGTTAGATTTTTTGTCTCAGAATATTTTGCCACATAATACACTGCTCAAAAAAATAAAGGGAACACATCCTAGATCTGAATGAATGAAATATTCTTATTAAATACTTTTTTCTTTACAAAGTTGAATGTGCTGACAACAAAATCACACAAAAATGATCAATGGAAATCAAACGTATCAACCCATGGAGGTCTGGATTTGTAGTCAAACTCAAAATTAAAGTGGAAAACCACACTACAGGCTGATCCAACTTTTATGTAATGTCCTTAAAACAAGTCAAAATGAGGCTCAGTAGTGTGTGTGGCCTCCACGTGCCTGTATGACCTCCCTACAATGCCTGGGCATGCTCCTGATGAGGTGGTGGATGGTCTCCTGAGGGATCTCCTCCCAGACCTGGACTAAAGCATCCGCCAACTCCTGGACAGTCTGTGGTGCAATGTTTGGTGGATGGAGCGAGACATGATGTCCCAGATGTGCTCAATTGGATTCAGGTCTGGGGAACGGGCGGGCCAGTCCATAGCATCAATGCCTTCCTCTTGCAGGAACTGCTGACACACTCCAGCCACATGAGGTCTAGCATTGTCTTGCATTAGGAGGAACCCAGGGCCAACCACACCAGCATATGGTCTCACAAGGGGTCTGAGGATCTCATCTCGGTACCTAATGGCAGTCAGGCTACCTCTGGCGAGCACATGGAGGGCTGTGCGGCCCCCCAAAGAAATGCCACCCCACACCATGACTGACCCACCGCCAAACCGGTCATGCTGGAGGATGTTGCAGGCAGCAGAACGTTCTCCACGGCGTCTCCAGACTGTCACGTCTGTCACATGTGTTCAGTGTGAGCCTGCTTTCATCTGTGAAGAGCACAGGGCGCCAGTGGCGAATTTGCCAATCTTGGTGTTCTCTGGCAAATGAAAAACATCCTGCACGGTGTTGGGCTGTAAGTACAACCCCCACCTGTGGACATTGGGCCCTCCTACCACCCTCATGGAGTCTGTTTCTGACCGTTTGAGCAGACATATGCACATTTGTGGCCTGCTGGAGGTGATTTTGCATGGCTCTGGCAGTGCTCCTCCTGCTCCTCCTTGCACAAAAGCGCAGGTAGCGGTCCTGCTGCTGGGTTGTTGCCCTCCTACGGCCTCCTCCATGTCTCCTGATGTACTGGCCTGTCTCCTGGTAGGGCCTCCATGCTCTGGACACTACGCTGACAGACACAGCAAACCTTCTTGCCACAGCTCGCATTGATGTGCCATCCTGGATGAGCTGCACTACCTGAGCCACTTGTGTGGGTTGTAGACTCCGTCTCATGCTACCACTAGAGTGAAAGCACCACCAGCATTCAAAAGTGACCATAACATCAGCCAGGAAGCATAGGAACTGAGAAGTGGTCTGTGGTCCCCACCTGCAGAACCACTCCTTTATTGGGGGTGTCTTGCTAATTGCCTATAATTTCCACCTGTTGTCTTTTCCATTTGCACAACAGCATGTGAAATGTATTGTCAATCAGTGTTGCTTCCTAAGTGGACAGTTTGATTTCACAGAAGTGTGATTGATTTGGAGTTACATTGTGTTGTTTAAGTGTTCCCTTTATTTTTTTGAGCAGTGTATTTTGCCTTATGCTTTGAGTCTTTCACATGCCAGATGTGCTGTCATTTGCATTTTTCACAGGATTGTCTGCCATCTGGCCACTCTCCCATAAAGCCCAGATTGGTGAAGTGCTGTAGAGACTGTTGTCCTTCTGGCAGGTTCTCCCCTCTCAGCCAAGGAACTCTGTAGTTCTGTCAGAGTGGTCATTGGGTTCTTGGTCACATCCCTGACCAAGGTCCCTCTTGCTCGGTTGCTGAGTTTGGTCAGACAGCCAGCTCTAGGCAGAGTCTGGGTAATTTCATATTTGTTCAAATTCCCAATGATGGAGATCACTGTGCTCTTGGAAACTCTCAACACTAGAAATGGTTTTATACCCTTCTCTGAGATCTACGGACAGTTTCTTGGACTTCAAGGTATAGTTTCTGCTCTGACACACACTGTCAACTGTGGGAGCTTATACAGAAAGGTGTGTTTCTTTCTAAATCATGTCCAAACAATTGAATTGGGTACAGGTGGACGCCAATCAAGTTGCAGCAACATCTCAAGGACGATCAAAGGAAATTGGATGCACCTGAGCTCAATTTGGAGTGTCATAGCAAAGTGTTGTGAATACTTATGTCAATGAGATTTTTCTGTATTGTTTTATCTTTGTCATCATGAGGTATTGTGTGTAGATGGGTGTGAAAATCTATTTAATCCATTTTGAATTCAGGCTGTAACCCCAAAACATTTGGAATAAGTCAAGGGGTATGAATACTTTCTGAATGCAGTGTATGTTTCTTAGAGCTTGGTGAGAGTGTGGTTGTCCTGTGATTATTTTACACACAACCTTCATATAACAGGTTAGCTCATGGTTCTAAAGTAATGTTCTCAATTTGTTCCTGAAAATGTTAAGAAACAACGTTTTTCTGTGGGAATTTCAGTTATTCAGCATAACATTTTCTGCAGGTTCTGCATGGTTCTATTTAAAGGCATGTTCCCAAAATAAAACTTTGCATAAAAAGCATTCATCCTCCCTCCTCTCCTCTATAACTATTCCCCAGTTCGTTGCTGTAAATGAGAACATGTTTTCAGTCAATTTACCTGGTAAAATAAGGATTAAAATAAAATAAAACATTAGTAACGTTCAACAAACGTTATTTAAAAACATATACATTCCGTTCTCAACGTCAACAAAACTCTCTAGCCACTATCTACTTCTTTTGGCCGGGGGCAGTATTGAGTAGCTTGGATGAATAAGGTGCCCAGAGGTGCCCAAAGTAAACTGCTTGCTACTCAGTCCCAGTTGCTAATATATGCATATTATATTATATATATGCATATAGTATATTTGGATAGACAACACTCTGACGTTTCTAAAACTGTTTGAATGGTGTCTGTGAGTATAACAGAACTCATATGGCAGGCAAAAACCTGAGAAAAAATCCAACCAGGAAGTGGGAAATCTGATTGGTCGATTTTCAACTCATTCCCTATTGAAGATACAGTGGGATATTGGTCATGTTGCACTTCCTAAGGCTTCCACTAGATGTCTACCGTCTTTAAAAACGTGTTTGAAGCTTCTACTGTAAAGGAGGGGCTCATAAGGGCTCTTTGAGTCAGTGGTCTGGCAGAGTGCCACAAACTCGTGACGCTCGTTCACGTGAGAGGTAGCTCCCGTTCCATTGCATATCTGAAGACAAAGGAATTATCCGGTTGGAACATTATTGAAGATTTATGTTAAAAACATCCTAAAGATTGATTCTATACATCGTTTGACATGTTTCTACGGACTGTAACGAAACTTTTTGACATTTCGTCTGCTCCTAGTGAACAGGCTTTGTGACTTTGGATTTGTTTACAAAACACGCTAACAAAAGTAACTATTTGGACATAAATTATGGACATTATCGAACAAAACAAACATTTATTGTGGAACTGGGATTCCTGGGAGTGCATTCTGATGAAGATCATCAAAGGTAAGTGAATATTTATGTTATTTCTGACTTCTGTTGACTGCACAATATGGCGGATATCTTTTTGGCTTGTTGGGTCTCTGAGCGCCGTACTCAGATTATTGCATGATTTGCTTTTTCCGTAAAGCTTTTTTGACATCTGACACAGCGGTTGCATTAAGGAGAAGTTTATATAAAGCTCCATGTATAACACTTGTATTTTCATCAACATTTGTAATAAATATTTCTGTAATATCTCTGCAAAATCACTGGATGTTTTTGTAACTACTGAACATAACGCGCCAATGTATACTGAGATTTTTTGATATAAATATGAACTTTATCGAACAAAACATACATGTATTGTGTAACATGAAGTCCTATGAGTGTCATCTGATGAAGATCATCAAAGGTTAGTGATTAATTCTATATATATTTCTGATTTTTGTGACTCCACTCTTTGGCTGGAAAAATGGCTGTGTTTTTCTGTGACTTGGCTCTGACCTAACAAAATCGTTTGTGGTGCTTTCGCTGTAAAGCCTATTTGAAATCAGGCACTGTGATGGGATTAACAACAAGATTACCTTTAAAATGGTATAAGATACTTGTATGTGTGAGGAATTTTAATTATGAGATTTCTGTTGTTTTAATTTGGAGCCCTGCACTTTCACTGGCTGTTGTCATATCAATCCCGTTAACGGGATCTCAGCCCTAAGAAAGTGTGTTCAGGTGTGTTGGCCACCCCCACTAATTGGCCACAGCTGATCTTAATGAGTGCTTGTTTCCTTTGAAACAGGGTCTGTTTGAATAGACTAAAATGAACAGCTTTGTGTGAGTTAAAAAATACATGTCATGCTAGCTGCATCCTGTTGGCGCAGTGCACTAATTCCATGGATAAAGAGCAGAAGATCATAGGTTTGCATCTCACTGGTGCAATGCCACAACAATAAAGAAATGTGTTTGAATGATTAATGCCTAAGGAAATTAAGTTCCATCTGTGCTTGGTGTTCAAAACAGTTAACCTAAGCTAAATAGTTAACATTCCCAAAACCTAAGCTAAATAATTAATATTCCCAGAAAAGGTGACATTTTCACTTCCATTCTTAGAATGTTTAGAAAACTGTTAGGAAACGTATGGCTTTGTTCCCAGAACCAATTGGAAACAACAACAAAAACATACATTCCCACAACTTCCAAGGAACCAAATGTGCTACCTGGGATGTTATTTTGTAATTTTGGTCAAAGTGCTGGATGAGTTACTTTGTTGGCTAGGTTGAGGAACTTGGAAATGCTAATGAATATAAAGGCTTTATTGGAAGGCATCGGACCATGAGGGAACTCTGACACATAGTTTGGTCCTCGATTACATTTTTTACTTTAGAAGTATTGAGACAGTCTTCAAAGGCATCTTTGAATTATATATTTGGGAATTACTGTGGTAACTCTTCACAATGAATACTTTGACCTGGTAACTAGGGTTATCATTATCCAGATTTTCAAATCGTCATACCGTCCTTCCCTCATTGTGGGCATTTATGGTTTTACCAGCTTAGTACACAAGGGGACGCTGAAAACACCAAGGCCATTGGGAGTATATTACCAGAATGTTAACAAATTTAGCACAAGTAATGGCACATTTCCATAGAGGCTGCTAGCTAAATATGCCAATGAGCGCAAATGAAAAATTAACTAAATTGCAAAGACAGGTAATCCAGCTTATAAAGTTATACATATACTTAACAAAAATATAAACGCAACTTGCAAGAATTTCAACGATTTTACTGACTTTAAATAAAGTCCATTTAAATAATCTATGGATTTCACATGACTGGGAAGGGGCGCAGTCTGGGAGGGCATGGGCCCACCCACTTGGGAGGTCCGGCCAACAGAAAGAGTTTTTCCCTACAAAAGCGCTTCATTACAGACAGAAATACTCCTCAGCTTCATCAGTCGTCCGGGTGGCTGGTCTCAGATGATCCCACAGGTGAAGAGGCCAGATGTGGAGGTCCTGCGCTTGCATGGTTACATGTGGTCTGCGGTTGAGAGGCTGGTTGGATGTACTGCCAAATTCTCAAAAAATTACTTGGAGGCAGCTTATTGTAGAGAACAGTGGACATTCCTGCAGTCAGCATACCAATTGCACGCTCCCTCAACTTGAGACATTGTGTGACAAAACTACATTTTGGAGTGGCCTTTTATTGTCTGCAGGTGCACCTGTGTAATGATCATGCAGTTTAATCAGCTTCTTAATGTGCCACACCTGTCAAGTGAAATAGATTAGAAATAGAAATAGATTGTCTTGGCAAAGGAGGAATGCTTACTAAAAGGGAAGTAAACAAATATGTGCACAACATTTTAGAGAAATAAGCTTTTGTACATATGGGACATTTCTGGGATATTTTATTTCAGCTCATGAAACATGGGACCAACACTTTACATGTTGCATGTATATTTGTATGTTTTACTTTTTACCTCTTTTTCTCCCCAATTGGTAGTTACAGTCTTGTCCCATTGCTGCAACTCCCGTATGGACTTGGGAGAGAGGCGAAGGTCGAGAGCCATGCATCCTCTGAAACACAACCCTGCCAAGCCGCACTGGTTCTTGACACACTGCTCGTTTAACCCGGAAGCCAGGTGAGTACTCTTAACCAAGAGTACTCACTGGAATTTGAGATAGTGATCAGCATGAAGTTTGTGTATTGTTTCCATAAAATATCATTTTCAAGCATAAACTAAGCAGTTACAAGACAGAATGGGGTGAGTTGCATGCTTAACATGTTTTGAGCAGACAAGACTTTCAAGTCTAAACCTGAAGTGTGAAACTGTGTGATTCCTATAGTATGCACACTGGTTCAACCACATATTAGGAGAGATTCAAATTCCAGATGAGATTACAGGACTAATCACTGTCCACAATACCTCATCCCTGTGCAGTACCTGCCCTAAGCAGGGAAGTCCTGGCGCAAGGAGGGATATTATTTCCATAATATGTGGGCTAAAACATGGGTGGTTATTTTTTCTTAACCACCTATATTGTACATCTGCTGTACACTGCATGTATCTCTGAAATCATCAATATACTGTATCACAATCTACAGTGTATTTGATGTATGACATAGCCTGATGTGGTTAGAGAGAGGTATGTGGCAGGGTCTACAGTCAATCACGGACTACAAGAAGAAAACCAGCCCAGTCACGGACCAGGATGTCTTGCTCCCAGGCAGACTAAATCACTTTTTTGCCCGCTTTGAGGACAATACAGTGCCACTGACACGGCCTGCAACGAAAACATGCGGACTCTCCTTCACTGCAGCCGAGGTGAGTAAAACATTTAAACGTGTTAACCCTCGCAAGGCTGCAGGCCCAGACGGCATCCCCAGCCGCGCCTTCAGAGCATGCGCAGACCAGCTGGCCGGTGTGTTTACGGACATATTCAATCAATCCCTATACCAGTCTGCTGTTCCCACATGCTTCAAGAGGGCCACCATGGTTCCTGTTCCCAAGAAAGCTAAGGTAACTGAGCTAAACGACTACCGCCCCGTAGCACTCACTTCCGTCATCATGAAGTGCTTTGAGAGACTAGTCAAGGACCATATCACCTCCACCCTACCTGACACCCTAGACCCACTCCAATTTGCTTACCGCCCAAATAGGTCCACAGACGATGCAATCTCAACCACACTGCACACTGCCCTAACCCATCTGGACAAGAGGAATACCTATGTGAGAATGCTGTTCATCGACTACAGCTCGGCATTCAACACCATAGTACCCTCCAAGCTCGTCATCAAGCTCGAGACCCTGGGTCTCGACCCCGCCCTGTGCAACTGGGTACTGGACTTCCTGACGGGCCACCCCCAGGTGGTGAGGGTAGGCAACAACATCTCCACCCCGCTGATCCTCAACACTGGGGCCCCACAAGGGTGCGTTCTGAGCCCTCTCCTGTACTCCCTGTTCACCCACGACTGCGTGGCCACGCACGCCTCCAACTCAATCATCAAGTTTGCGGACGACACAACAGTGGTGGGCTTGATTACCAACAACGACAAGACGGCCTACAGGGAGGAGGTGAGGGCCCTCGGAGTGTGGTGTCAGGAAAATAACCTCACACTCAACGTCAACAAAACTAAGGAGATGATTGTGGACTTCAGGAAACAGCAGAGGGAACACCCCCCTATCCACATCGATGGAACAGTAGTGGAGAGGGTAGTAAGTTTTAAGTTCCTCGGCATACACATCACAGACAAACTGAATTGGTCCACTCACACAGACAGCACCGTGAAGAAGGCGCAGCAGCGCCTCTTCAACCTCAGGAGGCTGAAGAAATTCGGCTTGTCACCAAAAGCACTCACAAACTTCTATAGATGCACAATCGAGAGCATCCTGGCGGGCTGTATCACCGCCTGGTACGGCAACTGCTCCGCCCACAACCGTAAGGCTCTCCAGAGGGTAGTGAGGTCTGCACAACGCATCACCGGGGGCAAACTACCTGCCCTCCAGGACACCTACACCACCCGATGTTACAGGAAGGCCATAAAGATCATCAAGGACAACAACCACCCGAGCCACTGCCTGTTCACCCCGCTATCATCCAGAAGACGAGGTCAGTACAGGTGCATCAAAGCTGGGACCGAGACACTGAAAAACAGCTTCTATCTCAAGGCCATCAGACTGTTAATCAGCCACCACTAACATTGAGTGGCTGCTGCCAACACACTGACTCAACTCCAGCCACTTTAATAATGGGAATTGAGGGCCTCCCGGGTGGCGCAGTGGTTAAGGGCTAACCACCCGCCGCAACCGGGAGGTCCGTGGGGCGACGCACAATTGGCCTAGAGTCGCGCGCCAGCGACTCCTGTGGCGGGCTGGGCGCAGTGTGCGCTAACCAAGGTGGCCAGGTGCACGGTGTTTCCTCCGGCGCATTGGTGCGGCTGGCTTCCGGGTTGGATGCGTGCTGTGTTAAGAAGCAGTGCGGCTTGGTTGGGTTGTGTATCGGAGGACGCATGACTTTCAACCTCGTCTCTCCCGAGCCCGTACGGGAGTTGTAGCGATGAGACAAGATAGTAGCTACTACAACAATTGGATACCACGAAATTGGGGAGAAAAAGGGGTAAAATTCAAAAAGAATAAAATAAAATAAAATAATGGGAATTGATGGGAAATGATGTAAAATATATCACTAGCCACTTTAAACAATGCTACCTAATATAATGTTTACATACCCTACATTATTCATCGCATATGTATACGTACGTATATACTGTACTCTATATCATCTACTGCATCCTTATGTAATACATGTATCACTAGCCACTTTAACTATGCCACTTTGTTTACATACTCATCTCATATGTATATACTGTACTCGATACCATCTACTGTATCTTGCCTATGCTGCTCTGTACCATCACTCATCCATATATCTTTATGTACATATTCTTTATCCCCTTACACTGTGTATAAGACAGTAGTTTTGGAACTGTTAGTTAGATTACTTGTTGGTTATTACTGCATTGTCGGAACAAGAAGCACAAGCATTTCGCTACATTCGCATTAACATCTGCTAACCATGTGTATGTGACAAATAAAATTTGATTTGATGATTTGATTTGATTTATGGTTATGACATGAAGGTTATGACATCCTCCTTTCAGGGGTTTATAATGGAAGCAGATTAGATGCTAGCAGAACCAACCCACAATGAAGTGCATGCTAACCACCAGATGTTGTACAAAAACAATAATTGAGTAAAATGATGCCTTCTCCAGTGTGGCCAAGGAGTTTGTAACTGTGAGATCTTGTGTTCTTTGGCTCTCCCAAACCATCCATTAGCAAAAGCATGGAAGATACGTGGGAGATGCCTCCAAGGTCAAGAACATGAATCAATATAAAACAGTCAAGAAGGAGATTTGTTATTTCCATGGTGCTTCTGGTTCTAATTCAGTTTGGGCAGACTTTGCGCCTTTCCTACACACTTCTGAGTAGTTAGTATTGAGACTATTTATTCCTTGTGTTATTATTTTTCATTTTTTCACAATTTCATTTCTTTCTCTCTGCATTGTTGGGAAGGGCTCGTAAGCAAGCATTTCACTGTTAGTCTACACCTGTTGTTTACGAAGCATGTGACAAATATAATTATATTTGATTTACCTTGTGCAGGCGCGTAACGGGCTTTGAAGGAGTGGTTCCCTTGCGCTCGCTGAATAAATGTAATTCAACAGCTGAAAAGTGTCCCACTTCCTGGCCAATAGATTTTCTTGTGGAGTTTTCATTCAATAGGTTTTTCAGTACATGTATCTAAAGCCATCCTTTTAAAATTTGGTGTACCTTTAATTCCAATTTTCTCGACAGACTCACTAGAATATATTGAGAGAACAGTTCAGAATATTAATTGATCAATGAAAGAAAGCCATGTAAATACAGACATATTCATCTTCTTTTCAGCACCAATTGGTGAATAAAAAAAATACTCTGATCTTGTATATTATTTAGGGTTAAAGTATTTATGAATAATAATGAATGAATAATAAAAAAAACTGGTTTGGAGAGCCATTAGGCACTAAATACAGTGGGGCAAAAAAGTATTTAGTCAGCCACCAATTGTTCAAGTTCTCCCACTTAAAAAGATGAGAGAGGCCTGTAATTTTCATCATAGGTACACTTCAACTATGACAGACAAAATGAGAAAAAAAATCCAGAAAATCTCATTGTAGCATTTGTAATGAATTTATTTGCAAATTATGGTGGAAAATAAGTATTTGGTCACCTACAAACAAGCAAGATTCCTGGCTCTCACAGACCTGTAACTTCTTCTTTAAGAGGCTCCTCTGTCCTCCACTTGTTACCTGTATTAATGGCACCTGTTTGAACTTGTTATCAGTATAAAAGACACCTGTCCACAACCTCAAACAGTCACACTCCAAACTCCACTATGGCCAAGACCAAAGAGCTGTCAAAGGACACCAGAAACAAAATTGTAGACCAGCACCAGGCTGGGAAGACTGAATCTGCAATAGGTAAGCAGCTTGGTTTGAAGAAATCAACTGTGGAAGCAATTATTAGGAAATGGAAGACATTCAAGACCACTGATAATCTCCCTCGATCTGGGGCTCCACGCAAGATCTCACCCCGTGGGGTCAAAATTATCACAAGAACGGTGAGCAAAAATCCCAGAACCACACGGGGGGACCTAGTGAATGACCTGCAGAGAGCTGGGACCAAAGTAACAAAGCCTACCATCAGTAACACACTACGCCGCCAGGGACTCTAATCCTGCAGTGCCAGACGTGTCCCCCTGCTTAAGCCAGTACATGTCCAGGCCCATCTGAAGTTTGCTAGAGAGTATTTGGATGATCCAGAAGAAGATTGGGAGAATGTCATATGGTCAGATGAAACCAAAATATAACTTTTTGGTAAAAACTCAACTCGTCGTGTTTGGAGGACAAAGAATGCTGAGTTGCATCCAAAGAACACCATACCTACTGTGAAGCATGGGGGTGGAAACATCATGCTTTGGGGCTGTTTTTCTGCAAAGGGACCAGGACGACTGATCCGTGTAAAGGAAAGAATGAATGGGGCCATGTATCGTGAGATTTTGAGTGAAAACCTCCTTCCATCAGCAAGGGCATTGAAGATTAAACATGGCTGGGTCTTTCAGCCTGACAATGATCCCAAACACACCGCCCGGGCAACGAAGGAGTGGCTTCGTTAGAAGCATTTCAAGGTTCTGGAGTGGCCTAGCCAGTCTCCAGATCTCAACCCCATAGAAAATCTTTGGAGGGAGTTGAAAGTCCGTGTTGCCCAGCAACAGCCCCAAAACATCACTGCTCTAGAGGAGATCTGCATGGAGGAATGGGCAAAAATACCAGCAACAGTGTGTGAAAACCTTGTGAAGTATTACAGAAAACATTTGACCTCTGTCATTGCCAACAAAGGGTATATAACAAAGTATTGAGATAAACTTTTGTTATTGACCAAATACTTATTTTCCACCATAATTTGCAAATAAATAAATAAAAAATCCTAAAATGTGATTTTCTGGATTTCTTTTTCTCATTTTGTCTGTCATAGTTGAAGTGTACCTATGATGAATATTACAGGCCTCTCTCATCTTTTTAAGTGGGAGAACTTGCACAATTGGTGGCTGACTAAATACTTTTTTCCCCCACTGTATCTCTCTGATTTGGTCCTGCCGTACATACCTACGCGTACGCTAAGGTCAAAAGACGCAGGCCTCCTATTTGTCCCTAGATTTTCTAAGCAAACAGCTGGAGGCAGGGCTTTCTCCTATAGAGCTCCATTTTCACCCATGTGAGAGACGCAGACTCGCTCTCAATCTTTAAGTCTTTACTGAAGACTCATCTGTTCCGTGGGTCATATGGTTGAGTGTAGTCTGGGCCCAGGAGTGTGAAGGTGAATGGAAAGGCTCTGGAGCAACGAACCGCCCTTGCTGTCTCTGCCTGGCCGGTTCCCCTCTTTCCACTGGGATTCTCTGCCTCTAACCCTATTACAGGGGCTGAGTCACTGGCTTACTGGTGCTCTTTCATGCCGTCCCTAGGAGGGGTGCATCACTTGAGTGGGTTGAGTCACTGATGTGATCATCCTGTCTGGGTTGCCCCCCCCCCCAGACAGGATTACTCTGAAGGAACCTTCCCAGCTCCTGGTTGGTCCTCTCCACCTGCCCTTTGGGCTGAGGCTGGCATCCAGATGTGAGGCTGGCCATGGCCCCCAGCTTCTCCAAGAAGGCTCTCCATACTCGAGACGTGAATTGGGGGTCACGGTCGAGACGATGCCTTTCGGAAGGCCATAGTGCCAGAAGTCCTGCTGGAACAGTGCCTCAGAAACCTGGAGAGCAGTAGGGAGACCAGAGAGAGGGATAAAATGGCAGGATTTGTAGAATCTGTCCACAACAACCATAACAGTGGTGAAACCATCAGACGGGAGAAGATCAGTGATGAAATCTATAGACAGATGGGACCAAGGCCGCTGAGGCATGGAAAGGGGAAGGTTTCCCTGCTGGAGTGTGGCGGGCAGATTTGGTTTGGGGCACATACGGAACAGGAGTTGATGCAGCGAACAAAGTCCTGCGCAAAGGTGCCCACCAGTACTTTGCGGAGATGGAATGGAAGGTCAACAGTCGATCCCTTGCCTCCGTGGGGACGTAGGTGCGCGCCGGAGGGCAGGTAGCAGACTCCAGTTCCCTCTCTAGAGCCTGGAAGATGTCCACGTCTACATCCCAAAGCACAGGGCAATGATTCGGGCGGAGTGATGGGCGCACTCAGGACAGGAACCTTTCCTGAATCGTGGAGACGGGACAAGGCATTGGCTTTGATGTACTTTGAACCTGGGTGATATGACAGGGTGAAGTTGAATCGAGTGAAGAAAAGGGCCCACCTTGCTTGGGGCGGGTTCAGCCGTCTCACGGTCCATATGTACTCCAGGTTCCGATGGTCCGTAAGGATGAGAAATGGGTCCTTGGCGCCCTCCAGCCAGTGTCTCCACTCCTCTAATGCCAACTTCACCGCCAGGAGCACCAGGTCGCCGACATCATAGTTCCTCTCTGCAGGAGAGAGTTTCTTAGAGTAGTATGCACATGGATACAATTTCTGTTGGTTACCTTGGTGTTGGGTCAGGACGGAACCCATGCCCCCTTTTGAGGCATCCACCTCCACCACAAAGGGCAGCGTAGGATCTGGGTGTTTCAGCAACGGGGCTGATGTAAAATACCCCTTCAGTAGGCGGAAGGTCTCATCTGGTGCAGGACTCCACACCAATTTATGGCACAGGACTTGAATAGAGAGGTAAGAGAAAGGGAATGGAGCTGAAGTTTTTAATAAAGTGGCAGTAGAGGTTGGCAAACCCCTAAAACCATTGTAGTCCATTTATGGTGGTTAGGACTGGCCATGACCTGACTGCCCTGACTTTCCTCTCATCCATCACCTCCCTGATTACTTGTTCTGCTCTCTCTTAGTATTGCGGTTGATTTCCGCCTACAGTCCCGTTAGGAGTGCTCTCATTGGTCATGGTCTTACTGGCCTAGAGGTGATGGCAGATAACTGACACAACTGACTGTCTGTCTGCTAGCTTGCCTGCTGTTGTTGAGATGCATGTTAGATTAGTCCCGGTATTCCTGGGAGAAGGTTCTTGGAATTCTAAAGAAAAACATCCTGTCCTCCCTATAGCAGGCCCAGAGGAAGTCAAAGACGAACCTCAAAGTGGATCACAAACCCCCAGACTTTCCACATATTTGAAGTACTCCAGCCAGCACTAGCACACCTTTTCAGGAGACTGAAAATATTTGCATGGGTCCTGAGATCCTCAAAAGGTTCTACAGCTGCACCATCGAGAACATCCTGACTGGTTGCATCACTGCCTGGTATTGCAACTCCTCCGCCCCCAACCACAAGGCACTATAGAGGGTAGTGCATACGGCCCAGTGCATCACTGGGACCAAGCTTCCTGCCATCCAGGTCCTCTATACCAGGCGGTGTCAGAGGAAGGCCCTAAAAATTGTCAAAGACTCCAGCCACCTTAGTCATAGACTGTTCTCTCTGCTCCATCACGGCAAGCAGTACCGGAGTGCCAAGTCTAGGTCCAAGAGGCTTCTACCCCCAAGCCATAAGACTCCTGAACACCTAATCAAATGGCTACCCAAACTATTTGCATTGCCCCCCCCCCCCCCCCTTTACACTGCTGCTACTCTCTGTTGTTATCATCTATGCATAGTCACTTCAATTGCTCTACCTACATGTACATATTACCTCAACTAACCGGTACCCCCGCACATTGACTCCGGTACCCCCCTGTATATAGTCTCGTTATTGTTATTTTACTGCCGCTCTTCAATTACTTGTTACTTTTATTTCTTATTCATATATTTTTTTAACTGCATTGTTGGTTAGGGGCTCGTAAGTAAGCATTTCACTGTAAGGTCACACCTGTTGTATTCGGCGCACGTGACTAATTCAATTTGATTTGATTTGATTCAAATAATCAACATATCAAGACCTTGATTAGTTGAATACATTTTGCTATTGTTTGGGATTAACAAATATGTGGACTGCTGAGGGTCGGTCGTGTTGGTCTCCAAGGACCAGTTTAGGAAACACTGGAGTAACTTGATCAAAGCTGTAATCTAAGGTCAGTGACCACTGCTGAACAGAGTGATGGAACACATTCCCCAAATACACACACATACACGCACCCCCCATTCTGCTGAGGACTTGCAGCTGTGGAAGAAGTGGACGTCTCACGGCCCCCGTGACACCTCATATAAAAGTGTGGCACTTAAAAAGGCAGAGCGCTAGCTAGGCTAGCTGCCTCCTCAGACCCTGGCTTCATACCAGGACCTCTTTCTCACACACTTTCATAGAGAGAGAGACCATCAGGGAAAACACGGACCAGCATCTTCTGAGGAAAAGGACCATTATCATCCTGTTAAAACCCATCCAGAGTACTAACAAAGACTGTTACAGGGGAACACTACAGAACATCTCTGGTACACATTTGTTCACTTTGCTTTTACACTGAGTGTTTCAATATGGAGCTGCAATCCATATTTTCTAGAGTTATATATACGGTATTTGTGACCGACCATCTCTTTTCAGTCTTATGTTCCAACATTTGAAATGGCGTTTTTTACATTGGATTTTAGCACAGACTCAGAGCTTCAAAATGGTATATCATACATACACTGTAGTTGGAGGAAACATGGGGAAGTAATGTTGGTTTAAATGTTGATAAATGTATAATCACATTTTGGGTAAAAAAGACATTCAAACATTTTGCTGTGATTTTCTCACTTGCTCTACTTTAATCTTTAGGAAGCATATATTTCGAAAAGGAATACTTTCACCAAATTGCTAAAAATGGATTCTCTGAAAAGGATCTCACCAAGTTACCCATGTAGGCAAACCATTTACAGTATTACATTTGCCTATTACTGTATAATAAAGATAACCTTTCACATATAACAGCTACAGTGCTGCTCTTTGTTTACGCCCATTTAGCATAGTTCACACCCTCTAAAGCCTTAGACCCGCCCATCTCTTAAAATAATTCACATTGGAACACATGCGACTGTGGCCATGTACTAAAGCAGTGAGGTAGTGCTTAAAAAACAATTAACTATTTGAACTTCAAGTATTTAAGGTAGTAGCCTACAATGAGGAAAACATTTAAACATACAAACACATGAAGGCTTAGGTAAAAACACTATCTACACGTAGGCCTAAATCATAAGATCCTTTGAGTAACTTTGGTTCAGGTCATGTTATGAACAAAGGAATCTAGCCTGAGAGCATATTTCTGTCCTGCTCTTTGGCTTTTTCATTGCAAAAGTCCTGATCTTCTAAAAAAATACACATGTTTACCGGGGTTGTATCCAGTCCAGGGGATGCTTTTACATCTCTGGGAGGAAGGATGTCAGCATTGCACAGCAGCAGAAAATGGCTCTGAGTGAAAGCTCCTTGCCACAACAAACATTTTCACGCGTGAGTTCCAAATATCTCTGACGGTCACCCCAGCGTGAGTTGTTTTATGCACCTGATATCAGAATGCACTCACTGTTCCAAAATGTGATTGTTACGCAACAGGATAGTTAACCCACGCTGCCTGCTAGTTATCTATAGGCTATGTTTATTTTCTAACCAGTTTTATTTTCTAACAACAGTTTGAATTGAGGTGTGTTCCGCCTCATTAATTCACATAGAAGTAGCCCATTTCACTATTGCGAGATCAAGTATGCAGACATTTGCGTGGTCTTTCACAAACCTTCTCCCCCTGGCACATTTTCTGGCTGGCACTCACATTGCCTTCATTGTTGTTTGTGAGTTCCTACCATAGTAAGTGCCTTATTTTCTGTATATTGTGTTATCGTTTTTACTGTAGCATATAGTATGTATGTATGTAGCATAATGTAGTTACAGTTTTATTCAAATGTTTTGAAATACTGGTGACAAATCATACATTATGATTATTGCATAGATTTTAATGGACATTTACGTGTGTAAAATACTTTTTGAAGGTTGCACTGATTATGAGCTAATGATAAGCTATTTGCCAGATATGCGTGGTGCCATGTTTGTTGACATTATACAATGCATTCTGGGTGCCACGTAAATGTCTGTCAGACCAAAGATATTATAACAAAATGAGGCAAAGGAATGGCTCATAAACCTCCGGAGGTGAATGAAGGGAAGTGAATGATCATAGACTACACACCCCCTTCAACATGCATACTGCAAACAGACCAAATTCATCTTGTCTCCTCTTCTTATCTTTGGTTTATGTGAAAAAAACAAACATGGTGGCGCGCACACTCAATCAATCAAATGTATTTACATAGCCCTTCTTACATCAGCTGATATCTCAAAGTGCTGTACAGAAACCCGGCCTAAAACCCCAAACAGCAAGCAATGCAGGTGTAGAAGCATGGTGGCTAGGAAAAACTCCATAGAAAGACCAAAACCTAGGAAGAAACCTAGAGAGGAACCAGGCTATGAGGGGTGGCCAGTCGTCTTCTGGCTGTGCTGGCTGGAGAGTATAACAGAACATGACCAAGATGTTAAAATGTTCATAAATGACCAGCATGGCACAAACTATCCATCATCGGATTACTTTCAATTCTTAGAAAGTGTTTTACTCAATTGTTTTGATCAATGGTGAGCTCACCCGTGATGTGATGAAATGTAAATAGTAGTTGCTATTAGCTAATTCATACTGTCGTTTCTGTCATTCAAGAGTTAGCTAAATATGACCGCTTGTGTTACTTCAATCTTTCCTCAGTTAGCACTAGGACTAATGTAGCCTACATTTTCTGGTTTGTATGATTGTGTAATGTTGTCGCTACTTCTGTGAATGTTTGAACATTGCATTCATAAATAAACGGGTCACATTTAGGACATAACTTTGTAAGGACTGTGTTTGTGCAAAATGTTTCTGTGAAAAAACAGTGTGGCCATCTCAAACACTGACTGTTGCGTCAGTCGGAAATGGACGTTCTAAATAAGCATTCCAATCACACCGGCTTGAGCTTACGCTGCAGGAACCCCTGTAGAATGATCTCACTCATTTGTTGGTCTGTGTCAAAGGGTTAAAGCTGTAAAAGAGGAAAGCAGACAAAAATAGACAAGACATAAAAAATGTGCATACCAGCAATAACATTCATTGACCCCCAAGTTAAAGCAATAGCTAACTAGCTATATAGCGAGCAATGAAAACAACTTTTTTATACAGTTGAGACAATAACGTAGGTATCTTGGCATTTTAACTGTAGATTATGTGGGATTATGATGATTCATGGCAGACCGAAGCACTTTACTTTCAAATGATCCTTCCCACTCGGCTTCAACCAGTCCAGACTGCTTTAGTCACAGAAGACAGAGCTGTGTCGATGCCAGCAGCTTTATTCAGGACAACACTGGTACTGAAAGCTGTAGCTACACAGAACATCCAATGGATCTTTCAAATATCCGCGGTAGCAGAGAGCAGGATGTGACATTTGACACAGAAGCCTTGAGTGACAGAATGGACTCGCATTCTCTTGAATGTCCCAGCCCTGTCTAAACAGCTTCGTAATTTCAAATTGTATTTATATTTACAGATTACACACAAGTGTGTTATTAAGGCACATGAAAGTTCACAAGAAGGCATTTATTTAAAAAAATAAACATTTTTTTACGAAAACACTTAATTTTTTATTTTATTCAAATGCCTCTCCTGTGAAATAGTGACATGCGTTATACACCTTGTTTTCTGTAACGGGTCACATGTATTATGTCTTCGACTCCTGACTGTGCAACGAATTTCCCTGTGGGGACAATAATATTTTAATTGAATTGCTTCCAGATTCCATGAAATGCTAGCCTTCTAACATCTCTCACTAATCCTGATTGGTTGAGAGGCCAGAGTACCCAGTTAGCACATAACGTTCTGAGAAACATATGTTTCTTAGAGCTTAGTTGTCCTAAGGTTATTTTGCATACAACAAAAAGTTTTCTGCAGATTTCCTCATGGTTCTATTTAAAGTTATGTTCTTAGAACATTTAGAAAATGTTCCATAAAAAACACAAGAAAACATTAGTAACATTCAAAGAACATTCCTTTCCATCTTCCCCCTGCCCATGCCTACAAGGCAGGTTGAGCTGTGCAGCATTGGTCAGATAAAGCAAACTCTGATCAGACTGAGCCCATGTAAAGCGTGTAGGCCTGATGGCATTCCAACCTGGCTACTAAAACGCATGCAGAAGATCTAGCCCCTGTCATCACACACACAACTTCTACTGGCAAGGGACTGTTTCTGCTGCCTAGAAGATTGCTAGTGTGTGCCCCCTACCTAAAGTGTCAAAACCTTGTACGAGTGACTGGAGGCTGTCTAATTTCATGTTTAGGAAAAAACCAGGAAAGCTTCATAAAAAAAAACTAATGCAAACAGTTATATCTGAGTGCACAAATCCGTATGCCTAACTACCAAAGTACAGCACTACTACCGCCCTTGTGAAAGCCACACACTCCTGGTTGACAGCTACAGACTCCAAAAAAACCTCAATGGTGCGGGTGTTACTTGCTGATATGTCCAAAGCCTTTGATCGAGTAGATTATGCAAAGCTCCTGCAACATCTATCTAACATTGATCTGTGTCCAAGGTTACTAGCCTGGCTCCACAGCTACACCACCGGAAGAAGGCAGAGGGTGATGGCAAATGGCACTTTTAGCCCTTGGTCAGAGGTCACCTCTGGTGTGCCACAAGGGGGAGTGGTTTCACCATATCTGTTTCTCTTTCACATGTCCACCCGAAAAGTTGTCTTCGGTGACACTCTGGACACTGGGTATGCAGACGATGTAGGGCTGTCGCGAGCCATACCATTAACCAGCATCAAAGAGGACACTTCCATGGGCTTGGAGGCTAAGTAGCTGGAAGAGTGGGCCACATCCAACAACATGCTTCTGAATGGGAACAAGCCTCTGGAAATTCAGATATGTTTTTCTAGAGACCGTCGACAACCTGCACCACTAGGAGCAGGAAGTACCAGTGGTAACAACAACTAAGTATATTGGTTTTCATCTAGACTCTAACCTCAGCGGTGACACATGTCTGTAATACCAACATTTTTTCAAGCAGACCACCATAATCCCTTGGCCAAGAACATTAAGATACAGTGCCTTGCGAAAGTATTCGGCCCCCTTGAACTTTGCGACCTTTTGCCACATTTCAGGCTTCAAACATAAAGATATAAAACTGTATTTTTTTGTGAAGAATCAACAACAAGTGGGACAATATCATGAAGTGGAACGACATTTATTGGATATTTCAAACTTTTTTAACAAATCAAAAACTGAAACATTGGGCGTGCAAAATTATTCAGCCTCCTTAAGTTAATACTTTGTAGCGCCACCTTTTGCTGCGATTACAGCTGTAAGTCGCTTGGGGTATGTCTCTATCAGTTTTGCACATCGAGAGACTGGAATTTTTTCCCATTCCTCCTTGCAAAACAGCTCAAGCTCAGTGAGGTTGGATGGAGAGCATTTGTGAACAGCAGTTTTCAGTTCTTTCCACAGATTCTCGATTGGATTCAGGTCTGGACTTTGACTTGACCATTATAACACCTGGATATGTTTATTTTTGAACCATTCCATTGTAGATTTTGCTTTATGTTTTGGATCATTGTCTTGTTAGAAGACAAATCTCTGTCCCAGTCTCAGGTCTTTTGCAGACTCCATCAGGTTTTCTTCCAGAATGGTCCTGTATTTGGCTCCATCCATCTTCCCATCAATTTTAACCATCTTCCCTGTCCCTGCTGAAGAAAAGCAGGCCCAAACCATGATGCTGCCACCATCATGTTTGACAGTGGGGATGGTGTGTTCAGCTGTGTTGCTTTTACGCCAAACATAACGTTTTGCATTGTTGCCAAAAAGTTCAATTTTGGTTTCATCTGACCAGAGCACCTTCTTCCACATGTTTGGTGTATCTCCCAGGTGGCTTGTGGCAAACTTTAAACAACACTTTTTATGGATATCTTTAAGAAATGGCTTTCTTCTTGCCACTCTTCCATAAAGGCCAGATTTGTGCAATATACGACTGATTGTTGTCCTATGGACAGAGTCTCCCACCTCAGCTGTAGATCTCTGCAGTTCATCCAGAGTGATCATGGGCCTCTTGGCTGCATCTCTGATCAGTCTTCTCCTTGTATGAGCTGAACGTTTAGAGGGACGGCCAGGTCTTGGTAGATTTGCAGTGCTCTGATACTCCTTCCATTTCAATATTATCGCTTGCACAGTGCTCCTTGGGATGTTTAAAGCTTGGGAAATATTTTTTGTATCCAAATCCGGCTTTAAACTTCTTCACAACAGTATCTCGGACCTGCCTGGTGTGTTCCTTGTTCTTCATGATGCTCTCTGCGCTTTTAACGGACCTCTGAGACTATCACAGTGCAGGTGCATTTATACGGAGACTTGATTACACACAGGTGGATTGTATTTATCATCATTAGTCATTTAGGTCAACATTGGATCATTTAGAGATCCTCACTGAACTTCTGGAGAGAATTTGCTGCACTGAAAGTAAAGGGGCTGAATAATTTTGCACGCCCAATTTTTCAGTTTTTGATTTGTTAATAAAGTTTGATATATCCAATAAATGTCGTTCCACTTCATGATGGTGTCCCACTTGTTGTTGATTCTTCACAAAAAAATACAGTTTTATATCTTTATGTTTGAAGCCTGAAATGTGGCAAAAGGTCGCAAAGTTCAAGGGGGCCGAATACTTTCGCAAGGCACTGTAACCTGACTAAATGACTACTGACCCGTAGCACTCATGTCTATAGCCATACAATGATTTGAAAGGCTGGTCATGGCTCACATCAACACCATTATCCCAGAAACCCTAGACCCACTCCAATTTGTGTACCGCACCAACAGATCCACAGATGATGCAATCCCTATTGCACTCCACACCTGGACAAAAGGAACGCCTATGTGAGAATGCTGTTCAACACATTCGCCACGCTGATCCTAAACACGGGGGCCCCTCAGGGGTGCATTCTCAGTCCCCTCCTGTAATCCCTGTTCACTCATGACTGCACTGTGAGGCACGCTTCCAACAACATCATTAAGTTCCTTGGTGTCCACATCACCAACAAACTAACATGGTCCAAACACAGCAAGACAGTCTGGAAGAGGGCACAACAAAACATATTCCCCTTCAGGAGACTGAAAAGATTTGGCATGGGTTCTTAGATCCTCAAAAGGTTTTATAGCTGCACCATCGAGAGCATCCCGACAGGTTGCCTGGTATGGCAACTCGGCAGTTGCAGTTACTTTTTTAAAAACTTTTATTTTTTAGGTATTTTCTTAACTGCATTGTTGGTTAAGTGCTTATAAGTAAGCATTTCACTGTAAGGTCTACACCTTTTGTATTCGGTGCATGTGACATCAAATTTGATTTGATTTGATGTGATGTGGAGCAGTCAGTGAGAAAGGCCTCAAAACGACTGCACTTTTTGACTGTTCTTGCCAGAAATGGCCCACCCACTGAAGATCTGGTCATAGTCTATACTGCACTGGTCAGGCCTTGTCTGGAATACGGTGGAATGCTGTTAGTTAGATACAGTAAAAAGCAGCAGGCCCCACTAGACAGGGTGCAGAGGAGGGCCTTGAGGATCATCTCCAGAGGTGGAGCAGTCCAGCCAGAAGCTAGCCAGAAGCTAGCCAGTTTACTGGCTAACGTTAGTATTCAGCTAACCACGGTTGGTGGTCATCAGCTATCCTTTAGCTCGAAAAGCTATCACCAGTTTTGTACAACGCGACTCAGACCAGAACATACCGGACCTATTTTTCTCTCCATATCCCCGGATTTCTACCGCAAGCTCTGGACATTTACACCTGGATCTTGCAGCTAGCTAGCTGCTATCCGAGTGACTATTGGCTTACATCGGTCCCGGAGCAAACATAAATTATTCCGGAGCTAGCCAACTGAAGAGTTCCATCAGCCACTCCTGGGCTACATTCACCTATCCGGACCCGTTTTACTGCCGATGCGGAGCACCACCGGACCTTCATAACTGGACTACCGACGTTATCTGCCCGAGGGAGTTATCCAACTGGCCCCTCCGTCGCGACGTTACCTGAACGCCCATCTTCGGCCCACTAATCGTTAGCTGTCTTACCGGCTGCTATCTGAATAGGTCTATCGGACAATTTTCTTGGGTCACTATAACTATATCTATTTTGCCAATTGGATTGGTCCCCGCTACCACATGGAACCCCACTAATCTACCGACGGAAACGCACGAGGTGGCTAAAAACAGACCTCCATCTTCTACTAGCTTGCTACCCATGGCTCGGCTAGCTGTCTGAATCGCCATGACCTCAACCACTCACTGGACTCTTATGATCACTCGACTAAGCATGCCTCTCCTTAATGTCAATATGCCTTGTCCATTGCTGTTCTGGTCAGTGTTTATTGGCTTATTTCACCGTAGAGCCTCTAGCCCTGCTCATTATACCTTATTATACCTACCTTTCAGTTCCACCACCCACACATGCGATGACATCACCTGGTTTCAATGATGTTTCTAGAGACAATATCTCTCTCATCATCACTCAATGCCTAGGTTTACCTCCACTGTATTCACATCGCCCCCGGAAACCTCCTTTTACTCTCTGTTCCGGACGTTCTAGACGACCAATTCTCATAGCTTTTAGCCGTACCCTTAGCCCTGCAGTGCCTAGCTACACTCCTATTCCCCAGGTGCTCTCTTTTGATGACTTCTGTAACCGTAATAGCCTTGGTTTCATGCATGTTAATATTAGAAGCCTCCTCCCTAAGTTTGTTTTATTCACTGCTTTAGCACACTCTGCCAATCCGGATGTTCTAGCCATGTCTGAGTCCTGGCTTAGGAAGACCATCAAAAACTCTGAAATCTCCATCCCTAACTACAACATTCATTTTCAGACAAGATAGAATGGCCAAAGGGGGCGGTGTTGCAATCTACTGCAGAGTTCTGTCCTACTATCCAGGTCTGTACCCAAACAATTTGAGCTTCTACTTTTAAAAATCCACCTCACTAAAAACAAGTCTCTCACTGTTGCCGCCTGCTATACACCACCCTCTGCCCCCAGCTGTGCTCTGGACACCATATGTGGACTGATTGACCCCCATCTATCTTCAGAGCTCGTGCTGCTAGGTGGCCTAAACTGGAACATGCTTAACACCCCAGCCATCCTACAATCTAAGATTGATGCCCTCAATTTCACACAAAATATAAATGAACCTACCAGGTACCACCCCGTAGCCATAAACATGGGCACCCTCATATATATCATCCTAACCAACTTGCCCTCCAAATACACCTCTGCTGATTTCAACCAAGTTCTCAGCGATCACTGCCTCCACTCATCACTGTCAAATGCTCCCTGAAACACTTCAGCGAGCAGGCCTTTCTAATCGACCTGGCCCGGGTATCCTGGAAGGATATTGACCTCATCCCGTCAGTAGAGGATGCCTGTTTTTTTTTAAATGCCTTACTCACCATCTTAAATAAGCATGCCCCATTCAAGAAATGTAGAACCAGGAGAACTTGGTTCTCTCCAGACCTGACTGCCCTTAACCAACACAAAAACATCCTATGGCGTTCTGCATTAGCATCGAACAGCCCCCGTGATATGCAACTTTTCAGGGAAGAAACCAATATACACAGGCAGTTAGAAAAACCAAGGCTAGCTTTTTCAAGCAGACATTTGCTTCCTGCAACACAAACTCAAAAACGTTCTGGGACACTATAAAGTCCATGGAGAATAAGAACACCTCCTCCCAGCTGCCCACTGCACTGAGGATAGGAGACACTGTCACTACCGATAAATCCACTATAATTGAGAATTTCAACAAGCATTTTTCTACGGATGGCCATGCTTTCCACCTGGCTACCCCTACCCCGGTCAACAGCACTGCACCCCCCACAGCAACTCGCCCAAGCCTTCCCCATTTCTCCTTCTCCCAAATCCAGTCAGCTGATGTTCTGAAAGACATCTGAGATTCCCAAAGATTGGAAAGCAGCTACGGTCATCCCCCTTTGACACTCTTGACTCAAACTGCTACAGACATATATCTATCCTACCCTGTCTTTCTAAGGTCTTCGAAAGCCAAGTCAACAAACAGATTACCGACCATTTTGAATCCCACCGCACCTTCTCCGCTATGCAATCTGGATTCAGAGCTGGTCATGGGTGCACCTCAGCCACGCTCAAGGTCCAAATGATATCTTAACCGCCATCGATAAGAAACAATACTGTGCAGCCATATTCATCGACCTGGCCAAGGCTTTTGACTCTGTCAATCACCACATCCTCATCGGCAGACTCGATAGACTTGGTTTCTCAAATGATTGCTTCGCCTGGTTCACCAACTACTTCTCTGATAGAGTTCAGTGTGTCAAATCGAAGGGCCTGTTGTCCGGGCCTCTGACAGTCTCTATGGGGGTGCCACAGGGTTCAATTCTTGGGCCGACTCTCTTCTCTGTATACATCAATGATGTCGCTCTTGCTGCTGGTCAATCTCTGATCCACCTCTACGCAGACGACACCATTCTGTATACATCTGGCCCTTCTTTGGACACTGTGTTAACAACCCTCTAGACGAGCTTCAATGGCATACAACTCTCCTTCCGTGGCCTCCAACTGCTCTTAAATGCAAGTAAAACTAAATGCATGCTCTTCAACCGATCGCTGCCTGCACCTGCCCGCCCGTCCAACATCACTACTCTGGACGGTTCTGACTTAGAATATGTGGACAACTACAAATACCTAGGTGTCTGGTTAGACTGTAAACTCTCCTTCCAGACTCGCATCAAACATCTCCAATCCAAAGTTAAATTTAGAATTGGCTTCCTATTTCGCAAACAAAGCATCCTTCACTCATGCTGCCAAACATACCCTCGTAAAACTGACCATCCTACCGATCCTCAACTTCCGCGATGTCATTTACAAAATAGCCTCCACTACCCTACTCAATAAATTGGATGCAGTCTATCACAGTGCCATCCGTTTTGTCACCAAAGCCCCATATACTACCCACCACTGCGACCTGTACGCTCTCGTTGGCTGGCGCTCGCTTCATACTCGTCGCCAAACCCACTGGCTCCAGGTCATCTACAAGAACCTGCTCGGTAAAGTCCCCCCTTATCTCAGCTCGCCGGTCACCATAGCAGCACCCACCTGTAGCACGTACTCCAGCAGGTATATCTCTCTGGTCACCCCCAAAATCAATTCTTCCTTTGGCCGCCTCTCCTTCCAATTCTTCTGCCAATGACTGGAACGAACCACAAAAATCTCTGAAACTTGAAACACTTATCTCCCTCACTAGCTTTAAGCACCAGCTGTCAGAGCAGCTCACAGATTACTGCACCTGTGCATAGCCCATTTATAATTTAGCCCAAACAACTACCTCTTCCCCTACTGTATTTATTTATTTTTCTCCTTTGCACCCCATGATTTCTATCTCTACTTTGCACATTCTTCCACTGCAAATCTACCACTCCAGTGTTTTACTTGCTATATTGTATTTATTTTGCCACCATGGCCTTTTTTTTGCCTTTACCTCCCTTATCTCACCTCATTTGCTCACATTGTATATAGACTTATTTTTCTACTGTATTATTGACTTTGTGTTTGTTATACTCCATGTGTAACTCTGTGTTGTTGTATGTGTCGAACTGCTTTGCTTTATCTTGGCCAGGTTGCAATTGTAAATGAGAACTTGTTCTCAAATTGCCTACCTGGTTAAATAAAGGTGAAATAACTAAAAATAATAATAAAAAACCACAGCTCCCCACACTGCAGAACAGGCGAGAGCAGGTTGCAGTACATCTGGTGAAGGACATGCACACTCTTGACCATCCACTGAATGACCTGCTCCCTCCAAAAAGAGGTAACTGCACCACCTCCTGAGAAACAGCCATGAACTGTCCTGTATAACTGTCCGTACGAACTGCCACTCTACCCACTGCCATCAGACTGTATAATACCTCTAGCAGTTAAATGGTTCTCCCAAAAATTATATTTTTAAAAATCACTTTTAATAGTTAAATTACCATCATGAAAAATGTCCTGTAGTTTTTTCAATTGTTCAATATTCTATTTATGTCACGTATTATGTGTTATGTATTTTAAATGAGTGTTTTGAAATTATTAGTAATGTAAATTCTGTGAGCAAGAATAAATCAACTCAAACTCAAACTCATGTTCAGGTATGTTGGCCACGCCCACTAATTGGCCAAACCTGATCTTAATGAGTGCTTGTTTCCTTTGAAATGGGCTCTGTTTGAATAGACAAACATTAACAGCTTTGTACGAGTTGAAAAAATACACGGCATGCTAACTCCATCCTGGTGATGCAGTAGACTAATCCCATGGATGGAGAGCAGAAGATCATAGGTTCAACGCCATGCCACAATACAAAATACATATTTTTATGATTAATGCCTAAACAAATTAATTTCCATGTGTCCTATCGGTGCTTGAGTTTGAAAACAAACTAAGATAGCAGTGTTATTAAAAGTATTTTTGAAACATGTTCTCGGAACATTATTTAAATACATTCAACTAACTTATAATTTCAGTTCTCAGAAAGTTCATAAAACCGTTTGCATTAAAAATATCTTATGGCTTGAATCCCGCTAACGGGATCGATATGACAACAGTCAGTGAAAGTTTAGGGCGCCAAATTCAAAACAACAGAAATCTCATAATTAAAATTCCTCAAACATAGAAGTATTTTACACCATTTTAAAGATAAACTTGTTGTTAATCCCACCACAGTGTCCGATTTCAAAAAGGCTTTGCGACGAAAGCACAGCAAACGATTATGTTAGGTCTGCACCTTTTACAGAAAAACACAGCCATTTTTTCAGCCAAAGAGGAGTCACAAAAAGCAGAAATAGGGAGAAAATGTATCACTAACCTTTGATGATCTTCATCAGATGACACTCATAGTACTTCATGTTACACAATACATGTATGTTTTGTTCGATAAAGTTCATATTTATATCCAAAAATCTGAGTTTACATTGGCGCGTTATGTTCAGTAGTTCCAAAACATCCGTTGATTTTGCAGAGAGCCACATAAATTTACAGAAATACTCAATAAAACATTGATAAAAGATACAACTATTATGCATGAAATTATAGATACACTTCTCCTTAATGCCATGGCTGTGACAGATTTAAAAAAAGCTTTACCGAAAAAGCACAACATGCAATAATCTGAGTACAGTGCTCAGACAACAAAAACAAGCCATACAGATATCCGCACTCCTCACATGCCGTTTGGTGTACGTTTTTTTTATTGGTGAGATGAAACTGCCAAAACTCTGAAAGGGAAAGGGGGATACTTAGTCAGTTGTACAACTGAAAGCATTCAACTGAAATGTGTCTTCCGCATTTAACCCAACCCCTCCGTATCAGAGCGATGCGGTGGGCTGTCTTAATTGACATCCACGTCATTGGACAGTGGGTTAACTACCTTGCTCAGGGGCAGAATGACAGATGTTTACCTTGTCAGCTCGGGGATTTGATCTAGCGACCTTCCGGTTACTGGCCCAACGCTCCGACATATTATTGTATGTCAGAATTGCAACACAAAATGTGTTCAAGTCTAAAATGTTAGTCCGTAATCGTATCATGGTGTTTGTATGGTCACAGAAGAAATTTTGCATTTATGAATCAAGTTTCACACGCATGGAATTTTTTTACAATCCTAATGATATGTACGTTCAACCTTTTGGCAGCTATCTGGCTCCATAAAAAAGTTCTGTGACTTTCAATGTGTTGAGTGGATGAAGAAGCAACTATTTTGACGAGTCAGAAAATTGCTAAAGACTTGGTTCAAAACTAATTGGACAATATGGAAAAATGCACTTACTGTACTGTGAGTCCCATTATGTACTGTATATTTAGGATAAGTGGTATGGCTTGAAATTTGAGTGAATACACAGGCATACACGTGACGAAGTGATAGAAACCAATGTTAATTATTGCAATCGTATTAAAGACTACTGTAACGGATGTCGTCTGGAGATAGAGAGGAGGACCAAGGTGCAGCGTGGGAAGTGTTCATGTCTTTTTTAATGAAACAAACTGAACACTGAAATACAAAACAATAAAGTGAACGAAGGAAAACCGAAACAGTACCGTGTGGACCAAACACTCACACAGGAAAACAAACACCCACAAATCAAAAGTGAAACCCAGGCTACCTAAGTATATTCTCAATCAGGGACAACAATTGACAGCTGCCTGTGATTTAGAACCATACTAGGCCGAACTCAAAAACCAACATAGGAAAAACAAACAGACTGCCCACCCCAACTCACGCCCTGACCATGCTAAAACGAAGACAAAAACAAAGGAACTAAAGTCAGAACGTGACAACTACGCTTTTGCATGTTTTATTAGGGTATTATAGTACTCCTACAATGTAATAGAATCTATAAAGTATTATTCTAGGAGGTTTCACCTTTAACACTATTATTTGACTAGCCAATGCTGCGTCAACAAATAGAATGGCACACAACACGCTCCGTTGTCTGTGAGTCACAAGGTTATTCAGGGGTGAAACACATTTATCATTCTAGTATTCATCGACTTTCCATAGACTTAGAGCATTGGCCTAGCATGCTAAATACATTGCAAGAAAGGTGTTGCTTTGGCCATGTAGATTTACACACTTCTTAAGGAAGCCTTCATCCACTGAGGGACATCACTCTACTAGGAAAGGTGTCACTTGAAGCCCACTGTTAGTAAACCTAACTGTGATTGGCCTAGGGGGGTGAAGAGTGAAAGGATGTTAGGATGAGGATTAAAGCCACATGAAACAGCATGGTGGAGAGTTTCAATCAGCTACAAGCATTTGTAGGGAGAGGAAATGTCCATGGCCGTTGTATTTAAAAGTGCTAGAACCAAACACCTTGTCTTTCACCACAGATTTCCACTCATGGGCCCCGTCCAGGCAAAGACATCTAGGGAGTTGTTTGTCTGACAGAGTAAGTCTAGGCAAACATCACACCTGAGGGAAGTTACTGAGTGATAGCAACAGCTTCAGGCAGAGCTTGGAAAGCTGTCTCAAGGTGTGTTCCAGAAGTCAGGTCAATTATTCTCAAGAGTCAAGAGGTGAGCTATTGGGATCGGGGCATGTTGTTTTCTCCAAGTGTCCTCAGCTGTACAAATCCCCGGTGTGGAAATGATGAACAACATGGAATGTGTGATATGGCTTAATCAATGGTTTGAGTGATGCTCCATTTAAACGGGATAGTGTGTGTGCACGCGTGCGTGTGTGTCTGACAAATAATGAATCTGTTTCAACTTTATTAATCCAGCATGTTAGGAAGTTGTCTGAATAAGAAAAAAAATTCTGGATTTTCTTTACAGCTGTGAGATCACACTTATATTAAACAGCCTGTCCCTCGTTCACTGGCTCTAAGTCTCATATTTGAAATTATTCTCCCATGGACATCAATGCATGACTAAGTGACAAAGTGAAAAAGTCAAACATTTGGAAATGATCAACTATGACCATCCCAACAGGGATCAATGGCCCAGCTAACAGTGATAAGCGTTCAAATCTACAAAAAAAGACCCACAGTTTGAGCTAGAAAAGCAAGGACATGGAAATGTGGCTGTTAAAGGTTAGAATGATTTATTTTGGCACCCAAATAAATGGAACTAGAACAACCGGAGCCATCACCATCAGAACCTCTCCCATTGTTCTAACAATCCCAGTATTCCGGTATCCATTCTCTGAACTCGGTTTAGGGACAGAAAAACTGGAGCAGCACTTTGTTGTTCCGTCAGCAGTCCAAACTTCCTTATCGCCACCATTCCCATTGATAACATTGTTGGCTGTCTGCAGAATTGATGACGGCCCCCGTCAACTGACAAGGGAGTTTACTCATCAAACCTTGATAATTCAAGTTCCAGGGAGTGTCACAATTACAAGAAACTTTGATGACGTGGCAGCAAGGTCTTAAGCACTGAGATTTCTGTCATCAAACTACACACACAGTACAGACATGTTGAGTACAGTGGCAGAATTTAACCACTGTTTTAAATGGAGGTGTTTGACTCAGAGAAACCCTGTGGACACCACTATCTAGTGACGTGTGTACTCAGCATACTGGCATCTGGGTCCGTTGAATCCTGCAGGGCAATCACAGAGCTACGACGAGTCCTCTTGACACTGGCCATCGTTAAAGGACTCTCCGGAACTGCAGACAGATGGGGGAGAGAGAAAATTATTATATAAAAAAACGTTTAAAACTTTTGCCCTCAGAAAAGCCTCAATTCGTTAGGGAATGGACTCCCCAAGGTGTGGAAAGCGTTCCACAGGGATGCTGGCCCATGTTGACAACAATGCTTCCCAAAGTTGTGTCAAGTCGGCTGGATGTCCTTTGGGTTGTGGACCATCCTTGATACACACGGGAAACTGTTGAGCATGAAAAACCCAGCAGCGTTTCAGTTCTTGACACAAACCAGTGTGCCTGGCACCTACAGTACTACCATTCCACTTTCAAAGGCACTTAAATCTTTTGTCTTGCCCATTCATCCTCTGACATGTCTCGATTGTTTCATGGCTTATATTTACTCAAATGTATGTCATACCAATAGAGCAATTTGAATTTGTGAGAGAGAGATTCAGTTTCAACGTCTTTTACAGGGTTGCAGGTGTGATTGCAGGGAACAGTGAAAATCTTAGGCTCATGCAGGATTAAGTGAAATAAAATAATGAAAATGGTAATAAAAAACAATAGAAATTGAAATTACATCATAACTGTAGCAGTGCTGAATAAATAAATGTCCATTGGGTTGGAGGCAGAGTGAAGACTGTTGAGGGGGTGGTCTGGAAAACCCAAACACATACCTATAAATAGTAAAACCAGTGGTTTCCCAGAGCTGTATATATTTTTTTGCTCTGAGAAAGCTGGACTGCAGTATGTAGACCTTGCCAAGTTGCTCTGTAATGATTATTTAAATGACTTTTCTCTCGTCTCCTGTCTTTGTATTGGATTTTTTTTTGGGGGGGGGGGGGTTGGGGGCAATAAAAATTATTGCTTGATGGAAACGCAGACTCAGTTCTTTGTGTGCACTGTGAACCAAAGTACTTTGTACTAAAATGTAGAGTTTTAATCTTGTTAATAAAATAAAACCTGATTCTGGTATGTATCAGTGTGTAATAAATTTGATTAGATTGAACTACACCACAAGTAGAAGAAAGGCTGTAAAGTCTGTGGCACACAGCTCTTCTGTACGTTGTCAGCACTTGATCAAAATGTTACAGGCTTTGGTTTTTCCATTTGTTTTAATTCAATTTGAGTTATTAGGATCCCCATTATCCAACGCCAATGGCGACAGCTCGTCTAACTGGGGTCCGATGTATAACAAAAAAGACATTACAGACAAAATACTTTACAATTTACATACATTTAAAAACATGTAGTGTGTGTGCACATCTCAGTTACACATACATGTCAGTACATACACACAACAAGTAGGTCACATGGGGGAGAGGTGTTGTGCCGTGAGGTGTTGCATTATTTATTTTTTTAAATCAGGTTTGCTGTTCACTTGCGCTATATTAGATGGAAGGGAGTCCCATGCAGTCATAGCTCTGTATAATACTTTACATTTCCTTGAATTTGTTCTGGACCTGGGGACTGTGAAAAGACCCCTGGTGGCATGTGTGTGTGTGTGTGTGTGTGTGTGTGTGTGTGTGTGTGTGTGTGTGTGTGTGTGTGTGTGTGTGTGTGTGTGTGTGTGTGTGTGTGTGTGTGTGTGTGTGTGTGTGTGTGTGTGTGTGTGTGTGTGTGTGTCTGTGTGTGTGTGTTGACTAGGCAAACAATTTGGAATTGCCAACACGATTTTCTTATGAAAACAAGAAGTGGCACAGTCAGTCTTTCCTCAACTCAAGAGAGTGGCATGCATAGTATTAATGTTAACTCCCTTATACTTTGCTTGAAAAAATGAAAAACAAATACCCTACTATCTAACACCACGCTCACTAAAATAAAACATTTAATAAAAACCACCCTACTCCACTATTGAAATCTATTTAGTCCTACCTCAGGCCAGCACTTAACACACCCTGTAACTCTTCTGACATCAAGTCCCGCACAGCCATACTTAGCCAAATACTTATTTTCCACCATCATTTGCAAATAAATTCATTAAAAATCCTACAATGTGATTTTCTGGATTTGTTTCTCTCATTTTGTCTGTCATAGTTGAAGTGTACCTATGATGAAAATTACAGGCCTCCCTCATCTTTTTAAGTGGGAGAACTTGCACAATTGGTGGCTGACTAAATACTTTTTTGCCCCACTGTACCTCTCTGCAGCTGCCAACACAACCTCAATTTTCGGCGACTTGCGTTCCTTCCCTGCAGTGCAGTTGATAACCATTGCAATGTTGGTTTATCCCTCTGTACTAGCACAGATCTACTACTCATTCTACTCCTCTCAGGATCCCTCCCCCTTGACCCATCTTCCTTTACTTTCTTCACTGTCTCAGCATACCACAACTTCTGCACTACTTTAACCCTGGTAACCTCAACCTGCCTCTCTCACACGGGACATGTCTGACCCCAGCTCCATGGGCACTGCTACAATTAACACATACCACTACTTCCCCAATGTTACACATTCCTTTTTCTCACACCCTTCTACACACTTCTCACACGTAGGAACCTCCCACCTACACACTGCTGCCACATGCCTATAAGCTTGACACCTGTAACAACGTAATGTATTCGGCACAAAATCTCGTACAGGATAACTTATATATCCTAACATCACTTTGTCGGGCAAAGACAACATCAAAACTCAAAAGAACAGATGACTCATGTTTCACCACTCACGCCACTCTGTCTGAGTCTCACCAAACGACGAGCATCACAAACACTGGAAATCTTCCCCAGTTGGTCAAATTTCACATTTACCGCTACCCCAGTAATCACTGCTTTCAATTGTGCCATTATCTTGAGAGCAAAACAATTCACATCTCTTGCCCCCATTCGTTTAACATGGAGTGCCTGCTCCCTCTGACCAGCAGAAACAAGAACAATTATCACAAGACCACTTCTGGTTACCCTCACCGATTCCACAGCACCCAACTCTGTTTTCACCCACCCTGAAACCACAAATGGATCAGCCAAAAGGCAAGGGACCACTTTTTCCAACCACCTCCGATTGTTCGCCCTCATTCACTTCAATTTCTCCTCCTGTCTTCAGTTCACTCTGCTTACACTTTGTAGCATTCTTCTTTAACAAACCATCTACCTTTTTTCCGCCATTTTTAACCAACTCAAGCTGACCCTCCCTCTCTCTATCTCTCTCTCTAAGACCTCTTCTGCCTTTCTTTTCCCCTCCATTCCTTCTCCGTATTCCAAGTATACGTCTCCTTATAATAATACTGCATTTCCCGTGACATCTTGTTCTTGCCTTCTCAATGGACACCATTTTACCGGCTCTCACAATTTCCGTACAATCAGCACGTAGCGCTCAACATTGCATCCCAATTGTAAAGTAGCTGCTTCGTCTTGATGGTCTTCTTTATCAATAGCTGCCGCGACGCTTTTCCATTTAAAACAAACGCGCTCTTCCATCAACCATTTGAGCCAGCCCCGAGCACCACAAAACACAGGGCTACCTGTCTGATTAGCTAACTTGCTGCAAGGGCGTCTGATCACACTAGCCCCGCAACCCACTTATCCACCAATCCATCTTGTGACATAACGTTAACATTGCCACAAAGTTCAACGTTCTTAGCAACCAAGACACCATTTTTGAAACATGTACCTGAACCTGTCCCAGGTCATGACCCTAGCTTAAGGTCAAGGGTGAGCAATGGGCCTAGTAACGCCAATTATCTGCTTATGTGAGAATAGCATTACATGCCAGTGTGCTCTTCTCTCTCTCACACAACACACTGTGTGTGATGTAATGGGGGGGGTACTCAAAATGCGTACTCAATGCTAGCCTACACTACCACCTGGTGGACATGGAATGTACCATAGATGGATTCAAAAGTGTTTTCTTTTTTAAATTATGAAACCACGTTCATAATTATCCTCAATCTCTAAACGTTGGGAGTTCAGGCTTTATTTGAAAAGTTTAAGGTTACTTTATCAATAGATCATTTCATCAATTTTGACCAGAGTAGGTGGCCAAGACTCAAACAGGTTTCTTCACAGCTGTCCCCCAGTATGAGACCTTAATGAAGCAATAATACTGACCAAATTGAAGTGTCTTGAATTTTGTTTGCGTGTTCAAAAAAGTATTTTCAGTCAATAATATTGAATGGCTTTTAGAAAGTGCTCACAACTTGTGTCAGGTTGTGTCTTTAGTTGTGTTTGTGTGTTCTACAGTCTTTTAAAGAGAGGGGTGACTGGGACAGGCAATGCCACATCCATAGTTTTTGTTTTTTAGGAAAAGCGTTTGACAAACATGCACCTTACATCGGACCATCTTGAAACTATCTCTGTAAAGCTAACTTTCGTCAAGGTTTTATATGGTCTATAACTGGTGTGTGTGGCCAAATAACTCTATTTTCAACAAATGCAAATGCCTGGGGTCTGCTAAACGGCATCGGCGCTTGGTTTGGAACAGGTCCTATAGTCAGATGACATGAAAATAGAGCTCTTTGGCCACGCACACCAGTGGTGGGTTGTAAAAAAACACAAAAACAAATACAAAAAAGGATTATATTTGTGTCTAAATTCAACTAGTTTTATTTTGACATATATTGTGATTAAAGAAATAACTATGGGTGTGTATACTATTCAGGCTACCTGCAATCCTAAGGTACTGCGCCTTCTGATTACATTCGGAAAAAATGTCAAATGACAACTAAATGTGTTGTGACAGATGTTGATCATTACAACATTAAGATTTGATTGTCGATTTCAGACTGTAACATCCATAGCAGAGGGTGTTTTTTGTTTTTCAGACAGCTTTTCCTTCTAAATGGCAATCCATGTTTTGACTTAAGACTTAAAACTCACAGATTTTTGCTAATATGTTCAGTCTCCCCAAAACGCTTGTCCATTTCATGTAACATCCATATACACTACATGGCTGAAAGTATGTAGACACCTGCTCGTCAAAAATCTCATTCGAAAATCATGGCCATTAATATGGAGTTGGTACAAACCATCAACCAAAGCCAAAAGTGCTTAAATTTTTGCGCCAGGAGTGGCATAGAGTCACTCAACATCAAATGTGAAAGATTGGTGGAGAGCAGGCCAAGATGCATGAAAGCTGGGATTGAAAATCAGGGTTATTCCACCAACTATTGATTTCTGAGCTCTTCCTAAGTTAAAACATTAGTATTGTGTTGTTTACAAATGAATATTAACTTATTTTCTTTGCATTATCCGAGTTCTGACAACACTGCATCTTTTTTGTTATTTTGACCAGTTCTGCAAATAAATGCTCTAAATGACAATATTTTTATCTAGAATTTGGGAGAAATGTCATCAGTAGTTTATAAAATAAAACAACATTTTTCATTTTACCCAATCACATACCTATAAATAGTAAAACCAGAAAAGCTGATAATTTTGCAGTGGTCTCTTAATTTTTTTCAGAGCTGTATATATTTTTTGCTCTGAGAAAGCTGGACTGTAAGTATGTAGACATTGCCAGGTATGTTTATTTAAATTACTTTTGTCTCGTCTCTCCTGCCTTTGTACTGGAATTTTTTTGTGGGGGGTTTCAAGGTCTTTATACTGTAAATATGAATAGCATTTATCAAATGGATGTGTCAACAATGAAAGTGTACAGTTGCTTATGTTTTTCACATTGGATGTACCGGAGTTAAAAGATTTATAAATGTAATGCATATGAAATGGAAAAGTAAAAAAAGAACAACAAGCATGTTAACCAAAGTAATTTGTTTGCAATGACACTTATTTTTTTATATATATAGACAGAAGGATTCCATTAATAGGCCTACACTCTTTCACTGAACCAAATATACAACCCTGGGGGTTCTTCTTAACTGAACCAACATTTGTTCCATAAAGAACCCCGTAAGATGCTATTTATGAATTATTGCTACTAATTAAAATAAAATATATATATATATAGCTAAGAATACAATATAATAAACATACACTACACGTACAAAGGTATGTGGACACCTGCTCGTTGGACATCTCATTCCAAAATCATTGGTATTAATATTGAGTTGGGGCCCCCTTTGCTGTTATATTTGGTCGGGCACTGCTGGTCGGGCACTGCTGTTGAGCAATTAGGCCTGGCTCGCAATCAGCGTTCCAATTCATCCCGAAGGTGTTCGATGTGGTTGAGGTCAGGGCTCAGTGTAGGCCAGTAAAGTTCTTCCACACCAATCTCGACAAACCATTTCTGTATGGGCTTTGTGCACAGGGGCATTGTCATGCTGAATCAGAAAAGGGCCTTCCCCAAACTGTTGTCACAAAGTCGGACGCACAGAATCATCTAGAATGCTGTAGTGTTAAGATTTCCCTTCACTGGAACTAAGGGGCCTAGCCCAAACTATGAAAAACAGCCCCAGACCATTATTCCTCCTCCGCCAAACTTTACGCTTGGTATTGTGCATGGTGACCTTAGGCTTGTGTGTGTGGCTGCTCGGCCAAGTGAACCCATTTCATGAAGCTCCAGACGAACAGTTATTGTGCTGACATTGCTTCCAGAGGCAGTTTGGAACTCGGTAGTGAGTGTTGCAACTGAGGACAGACAATTTTTACACGCTACGCGTTTCATCACTCAGTGGTCTCCTTCTGTGAGCTTGTGTGGCCTACCACTTTGTGGTTGAGCAGTTGTTGCTCCTAGAAGTTTCAGCTCTAGCAGGGCAGATATTTGACGAACTGACTTGTTGGAAAGGTGGCATCCTATGACGGTGCCACATTGAAAGTCACTGAGCTCTTCAATATGGGTAGTTTTACTGCCAATGTTTGTCTATGGAGATTGTATGGCTGTGTGCTCGATTGTATACACCTGTCAGCAACGGATGTGGCTAATATGAAGGGGTGTGCACCACAGGAGGCTGTTGAGGGGAAGACAGCTCATAATAATGGCCGTAACGGAGGGACAGGATAGGGACTCTTTACTGAGCTCACAAACATAATGTTTAAGTTCAGAGTTCTCCTGCTTCAGGCTGCTCAGAGATCCTCTTATTCAGTTCAGAATTCTTAACTCCAATTTTCCTCTTTTCACAGATGCTCTCCATCTCCTCCTCAGTCTGTCTCAAAACGTTGTATCATCAGAGACTACATATCAGAACCCGCTTCATCAGTAGTAGCATAGATTCGATGGATAGACGAGGATAAAATAGCTATTATTGTTGGAACTTTAAAGGCAATAAAAAAAAACATTTCAGTGTCGTAAAAATGATCATGCGACTGAACCAATTCCGACACTTCCGGTTTCTGTCAACATCATTTACGCTAATTTCAGTAAATCCAAAAGTGTCAACGATAGATTGGTGAGTTGCTTGAACAAAGTAATCCACTTCAACAAGGAATGAAATCTCACAACTGCTAGAGACAAGCAACAAATGAGCAACAATTGCACTCAATGGACGTATTGCCACGATGTGAGAAACAAATGCAAAGTGTCGCCTAATTTGCATCGCAACAATGCTAGTTTGCAACCACCATAGCTAGCTAACGTTAAATAGTAACAGTTAGGTTGTTACAGTCAGTAGCTTGTTATTGTAAGCGTTGTTAGATTTGACAGTAAGCAATGTTTGACATGGAATGTATGTTGCTCTTGGTTGGATAGCAACATAGCTAGTCATACAATATTTGAGTACCAGTTTACTAGTTAGCTAACTAGCTAGTAAAGAGCTAGCTACCAGTTTAGCTAATTTCACCAGTGCGTTGCTAGCGAAAGGTTAGCTAGCTAGTTGTCAACAGGAAATACAACACTTCACACATTTAGCGAAATACTTTAAGTGGTAATCTAGCTAGTCTGTTAACGTTGGTTTTGGTCAGATTAGAATGGAGAACCAACTTTGACCGTCCATTTTGTTTGTTGTCATTATCTAACGTAAGCTACTTAGCTCATTAACACGAGTTGCAAACTTGAGTTAAAGTGACTCTTAAGCCTAAATTCAAAATGTGGCTCCAGCAAAGACTAAAGGGCCTACCAGGTGTGCTGTCAAGCAGCTGGGCTAGAAGAATGCTCATTGGACTGCTGGTTTTCCTAATCTTCTACTGGTATCTTAGCTCAGAGGGCGCTTTGAGGTTGTTTAGTGGCTCAGGCCAATCTGGGGGGCCTGCCGGACAATGCCTCCAGACTGAGATCCACAGGTGGAAGTCACTGGTGGACCGGGGGGAGGGAATCTACAGCACTCCCCAGGAGAAAGCGGTCACACCTTTTGTCTCAGGTAACGGCCATTTCCTGGTGGACATTGACTCCAACAGACTGTGGGTGGCCTCGTCCTCCCAGCCCGGCTCGGCCCCTGTCCACCAGACTGAGTATTCGCCCATAGTGGGTGTCCACCTACCTGGGAAGCGGGCCGAGGCGAGTGCAACCATGCTCTGGTTCCGCAAAGGGGCTGTCCTGTCCGTCCACTGTGTCCTCCCGGGGGACAGCTCCGGGTCAGCCCGTGACTGCCTCACCGTCCGAGAGGAGTTCATTGCCCACCGCAGCCGGCCCAACGTCTACCTCCAGAGGATCCACGTCAACAACCCCTCGGAGCGGGCCGCCACCCTGGAGGTTTCCACTGAACCGTCCTTGTTCGGGAGCAAGTTCTCAGCCAGCGTGGAGAAGGTGGAGGACAAAGAGGTGGTGCTGTCGTCGGGCCGCGTGGTTCTGCCGGAGAAGAACCAGATATTGCTGGTGGTGGTGGCCACCAAGAAGCTGGGCAGCCGCATCCAGGTGGCGGCCAAGTCGGAGTACGCAGAAAGTGTGCTGTCGGTGGTGTGGACGTCGGAGCCCATTGAGTCGACCAAGTTGCAGGAGACCTTCACTAGGCTTAGAGAGGGGGCCAAGAAAGAGCTGGGCGAGCTGCTGAGGGCTAACATAGAAGATCTGGTCCAGGACCACCAACAGGCCTGGATGGACCTCTTCATCTCTGGTAAGTAAAAGTCAACGCTGAGATGCCATGTCTTTTCTCTTTACAGTGCAAATACTGTGGTATTTAGTATGTGAGTTTTCTCGTAGACTGTACAGGACAAAACAATTTATGAATGGGTAGTTCCTTTTGATTTCAATCACTTTTTGACTGCACACCTTTTGATTTGAATACAAATTTTGTTAAGCAGGCTTTTATATAAAAATTGACTTTTTAATTCTTTAACGTCAATTATCAAAAAATGCGTAAACGTCATTTTCAAGTATGTTGTTTTTTAGACCCTATTTACACCATCTAAGTGTTTGTGTTGTGCCCACCATCGGTTGAGACTAAGCTTACCCGGCTGCGTCTCGTAATATACAGCAGCATCGTACAGTGAAATATCAGAAGCAATTCACTTTCATTGGAAGGAAAGCGAGAGAAGCGGACTGGGCGGGGGGAACCGTTGAGCAATGTGAGCATGGGCGAGGGAGCTGAGTAGGGTGGGACTAAAGTTGGCAATAGATTAACTTTATGCAAATTCTCTACGATATTGTGGCGCAAGTGACCAGTCGAAGCTCATCATGGCTTCCAGACCCTACTGGATTGGCTGACAATGGCTATTGATACCTAGCACTACCAAGCGTGTTTGCTAGCACCCACATGAGGGTGAAGCTAACGTGGCTAAGCGAGTATCGCTTGTATAGTTCAAACTAGGGTTGCAAAGGGTCTGAAACTTTCTGGTAAATTTCCAGCATCCCGGAGTTACCTCTTCACTGTTGACGTTGAGACTGGTGTTTTGCAGGTACTATTTAAGCAGCCAGTTGAAGACTTGTGAGGTGTCTGTTTCTCAAACTAGACAATCTAATGTTCTTGTCCTCTTGCTCAGTTGTGCACTGGGGCCTCCCACTTTTTCTGGTTAAAGCCAGTTTGCGTTCTGTGAAGGGGGGAGTAGTACATAGCGTTGTACGAGATCTTCAGTTTCTTGGCAATTTCTCACATGGAATAGCCTTAATTTCTCAGAACAAGAATAGACTGACGAATTTCAGAAAAAAAGTTATTTGTTTCTGGCCATTTTGAGCCTGTAATCAATCGAACCCACAAATGCTGATGCTCCAGATACTCAACTAGTCAAAAAAAATGCCAGTTTTACTGCTTCTTTAATCAGGACAACAGTTTTCAGCTGGGTTTTCTAATGCTCAATTAGCCTTTTAAAATGATCAACTTGGATTAGCTAGCACAACGTGCCATTGGAACACAGGAGTGATGGTTGCTGATAATGGGCCTCTGTACACTCTGTACATCTATATTTCAATAAAAATCTGCCGTTTCCAGTGATTTCCAACATTTGTATTTATTTTATTTAACCTATTTAACTAGGCAAGTTAGTTAATCCTTATTTACAATGATGGCTTACCGGGGTACAGTTGCCTTGTTCAAGGGCAGAATGACAGATTTTTACCTTGACAGCTTGGGGATTCGATCCAGCAACCTTTCGGTTACTGGCCCAACACTCTAACCACTAGGCTACCTGTTAAACTGTATTTTTGATCAATTTGATGTTATTTTAATGGACAAAAAAACAAGGCCATTTCAAAGTGACCCCAAACGTTTGAATGACAGTGTACATTTAAAAAAGTGTTTTTAGATAATTTACGTTAATGTTATTTAAACTTATTATTTAACTTTTTTTCCAAAAAATGATAAAATACTTTGGCTTATATGAAACTCAACCTTTTATATTTTCCAGTAATGAAGACATGGATGCTTTATGGTAGGGTGGGGTATGCAAAATGGGTCAACTTTGAGCACCTCTATCCTAAATGTTGTGGCATTCAGGTCCCAAAAATTACTCTGACCACTTCTAACATGGGAAACTATGTATAGGATTTTTTGTTCAAATCAAAAGGGGTGCGGTCAAAAAGAGATTGAAATCAAATGTAACGACCCAGATGATATTAACACAATCCAGTATTTACAAAAATACAAGCATTCTATCTGATCATGATGAATGACTAACTAATGAATTATGTAGTTCTAGATCAAATGACTATGTAGCCATTTTCTGTTTCCAAATCTACTGTGCGTGTCTCCTGCAGGGGTGGAGATGCGTAAGATCACTGACGCGCATACGCCATCCAGCGCCACGGTCAACACCACACTCTACTACGTCCTCTCGGCCTCGCCGGCACCCCTGCTAGACCGCCGCCTGGGCCCTGAAGAACGCGCCCGCCTGGAATCCAGCCTCAACTACGCCGACCACTGCTTTAGTGGGCATGCCACCATGCATGCCGATAACCTGTGGCCGGAGCGGGTCAGCAGTGTGGCCCAAGTCCTGCAGCTGGTCACCCTGTGGACCCTCACCCTGCAGAAGAGGGGTTGCAAGGTGCTTGTGGCGGCAGGTGCCCATGGCGTCATGCAGGGTGCCGTACTCAGCTTCGGAGGCCTCTCCTTCAACGAAAACCACCTGCAGTTCCAGGCGGACCCGGACGTGCTGCACAACAGCTATGCGCTGCGAGGCATCCACTACAACCAGGACCTGATCAACCTGGCTGTGCTTCTGGACGCCGAGGGTAAGCCCTTCCTGCACGTGTCGGTCAAACCCTTCCTGCATGTGTCGGTCAAGCCCCAGGAGAAACCCGTAGCGCTGTACGCCTGCGAGGCGGGCTGCCTCAACGAGCCGGTGGAGCTGACGTCGTCAATGGTAGAGTCCAAGGGCCACGTGTTCCCGGTGATGGTGACGCAGCCCATCACACCACTGCTCTACATATCCACGGACCTGCGCCACCTGCAGGACCTGCGGCACACACTGCACCTCAAAGCCATCCTGGCACACGAGGAGCACATGGCCAAGCAGGACCCGGGCCTGCCCTTCCTCTTTTGGTTCGGCGTGGCTTCTCTCATCACCCTCTTCCACCTCTTCCTCTTCAAACTCATCTACAATGAGTACTGCGGCCCCAGCGCCAAGCCCCTCTTCAGGAGCAAGGTATAATAACACAAACACAACAAACTGCTTTGAACTGATGAACAAAAAAACTGTCCAAATTGTGCTCTTCTCGCTTAGTTTTTTGTGTGTGGTGGAGAATTCCCTTTCACTTTCATTCCTCTTCGGGTGTCTTTCTCTGTCTCAGCAGGGACATAGTTTGGATGTGTGCTTGTTTTTTGGAGTGGATTTGCATAATTGCTGTGCTCAGCCTCGCCCTTTTTTTCTGCTGTCTTCCGTACAAACAATTTATTTGGTGATTTCTCATTTTGTGTGAAATGAATCAGTTTGTGAAGACATTTGACGACAAATGCTCTAATCGGAAAGTAAGGCACAATTTATTTTGCAATACATAGCCTATTAGGAATACATTCTAACATTCAAATTTTATTTGAAAACTTCTGTCATTGAACGCACCAGTGTTAGTCCTCATTTAAAGTGGTGGACCATCCCAGTTCTGTTTCTCAACATTTCACTACATGCAGTAATGCAAGTTGTTTTAATCCATCGATTTCCAAACCCTTACATATATTTCCAAATGTAGCCTATAGCATTTCCCGTCTGTGTGAAAGCAAACAAATATTTTTTTCCCCCAACCATAAGCCTCTAGTGTAGCTAATGTATGTTGTTTAAGATGAGTTCACCCTCTTTTTAATCCCTATACGGGTGCCTTGAAGTCTCTTCTCAATCAACAATGGTGTAAATGTGGGTTTCCAATCTTTTCAGTTCTGTTCGCTTCTATTGTAGCCTAGTTACTACCACCTCAATTTGATACACAGCATACTAATTTCGAGAGGTTTAAAGTACACTGAACAAAAATATGAACATGTTTCATGAGCTAAAATTTAAGGTCCCAGAAATGTTCAATACTCACAAAAAGCTAATTTTTCTCAGTGTTGTGCACAAATTTGTTTACGGCCCTGTTAGTGAGCATTTATTCTTTGCCAAGATAATCTATCCACCTGACAGGTGTGGCATATCAAGAAGCTGATTAAACAGCATGATCATTACGTAGGTGCACCTTGTGCTGGGGACAATAAAATGTGCCGTTTTGTTAAACAACACAATGCCACAGACCTCGAGTTTTGAGGGAGCATGCAACTGGCATGCGGACTGCAGGAATGTCCAACAGAGCTGTTGCCAGAGAATTGAATGTTAATTTCTCTACCATAAGGGTCGTTTTAGAGAATTTGTCAGTACGTCCAACCGGTCTCACAACCGCAGACCACGTGTAACCACGCCAGCCCAAGACCTCCACGTCCGGTTTCTTCACCTGTGGGATCGTCTGGGGGGGTGCTGAGTAGTATTTCTACATGTAATAAAGCCCTTTTGTGGGGAAAAACTCATTCTGATTGGCTATGCCTGGCTCCCCCAGTGGTTGGGCATGGCTCCCCAGTGGGTGGGCCCTATGCTCTCCCAGGCCCACCCATGGCTGTGCACTTGCCCAGTCATGTGAAATCCAAAGATTAGGGCCTAATTAATTTATATCAATTGACTGATTTCCTTATATGAACTGTAACTCAGGAAAATCTTTCAAATTGTTGTATTTTGCATTCATATTTTTGTTCAGTATAGGCTAGGCTAAGGAACTGTCTGTGCTATGTCTCAAAATTAGAAAGAGACACCAAAACTGGAACACAAACGGGTCCAACGTGGTGGTACGAACTAGTCCGGGAATTATCCGAAAGCTTCTTGATGCCTGTCTCCAATCATGTACAAATACCCATCTATCTACAGCATTGGTTGCAAAATTAGATGTCTCTGTTTTATAATAATGGGCATTACAAAGGAGGAACATTTCTACTGTAAGTGGTTGTCTTTGATTAGTTTTGACTGCCAGTAAATCCCTTCCACCATGTTACATTGTTTTGATTGGGCTGTTTTTTTTGGATGGTGGTTTTGGATGGTGGTTTCTGACTAAATTAAGAAATTAAATTGACAGAAGGACTTGGTTCTCGCTGATATTCAGAGAGCTTGCTGTTTCTCATACACATGTGTGGATAGGTATTTGGCCTATCCCCAACCGATTCCTAGCCGCTAGCTCCTATGCTCTTGTGGTCTTGACGACGGCCAATGCAATGTTGGAGTAGCTTAACATTGTTTTCTAATGTGCCAGGTGGAATTGCTGCCATATTTCTTACACCTTTTCAATCCTCTCAGATCTCCACATTTGCTCAGGGGGTAGAAGCCCTGGTTTAAATTAGCTCTATTGTCGATTTGGGATTGGGGCGTCAGCCAGTAGGAGCTTGCTTCAGTAAACAGCCTTGCATTTCCTGTTTCCTCTTCCTGTTTGTAACCCTCCCCTTTAACCTCACCAGGTGACGAAGCCAAGTGAGGAAATGGAAGCTTAGGAAGCAGCCATGACATCACAGGTGCAGAGTAGCAGCCAGCGATGGCAGCATGAGACAAATTACATTTCCATAAAGTGTGTTACTGTTCATGTCATTGTTTGTCAATGATTTGTATTGAGATGGTCAACAATGTTTATTTGACTTTTGACATGTTGGAGCTGAATTCAGAGAAACATGTTGAAGCTGAATTCAGAGAATGAAGCTCACCTCACCTGATGACCTCTTTCATTGGCAAGGCTAACAAAAGTCTGTCACTGTTTACAATGCTTCCATTTATTTTGGCTGGAAGACCCCCTCGGTTTGAACCAAGAATAGGGATTCTATTTATATGGTTCTAGACATAGCTTTGTTTTGTTTCTACCATATGGAATTCTGAAAAATGTCAGTTATCCCTTCACCTTTTTTCAAGATGGTGGAAACCTAACCCAAGCTACACACATATATATTTTACCCTGCGAACATAACCAAGTGGGAAGGTGGTATTTACCGCATACGACTGGGGAAAATCCACTTGAATGCCCCTCCAACTGGTAATTACTATCATCCCTGAGCTCCTACTTCTCCCACATGCTGACCTCTGACGTCACCTACTAAGGAAATGACCTCGATAACAGAATTTTCGTCAATTTAATCCAACAAAACATTATTTATAAAAAGCAATCTATTAATATTGTTTTTGAACACCGTAATTTGATAAACTAAAAGTACAGCTATTAACGCTGTGGTTGACTCAGCTTGTTGGCCATTAGCCAATCTGCGTTTGTCAACGAGTTCAATGCATGTGAACACATCCAACTGGTATTTACGACTTCACAAGTGGTTATTATTGCAGCTTTACGAAATCATCTCCATTAAAAATGGATTGAGATGTAAACATTGACATTTAAATGAGCCATGGTTCTTTTAGTTGGTTTACTTAAATGGGTTTTGTAGCCTGTATGTTTCCAGTTTCCACTGCCACTTCACACTGTTCACTCTGACACATTAAACCAATAGAATTACATTTGGACATGTAGTAGATTTGTCTACTTCATATAGGCTACTCTTAACATTTAAATGTGTGGTTGCAGCACATTATGTTAATTGATCCACCATGATTTAGTGAAATAATGCACATTAACTTAATGTTGTTTAAATACTCCACAATTACTAGATAAGCTGAATTTCTACAACTCTGATTTATTGTGAAGTGTGACTTAATTGTTTTCTTCAGTTTTTGTGTGTTTTTTTGCATTTATTGTTCATCTTTGTTTATATAGCATTTTTAAGGGCTTTTTTCGCATCAGTTATTTTGTTTGTAACTAACTACTGAGTGTGCCTTAACAAGTTTAATTTATTCTGATTACACCTAGAATTTGGTTGGATTGTATTTGAATATTGTATGATAATGTGATTTGGGGGAAAATATGTTGTAAGTTGATTTCAACTTGGATAAAGAATAAATGTATACAAAGAATTTGAATTAAGATGTAAATATGGTAAACAATTTCTGACAGTATACATTAACTTGTTTGTGAATTGAAAGTGAAATCTGTATTTCTAATCAAAGTTATTAGGTTCTATGCACGTGTGAAGGGGTTTTAATTATGGTTTTAATTAAATTGGTTTAATTACCAAAGGATGGTATATAGCTCTTAAACTACATGTTGTTTTCCACAAAATTGAATGTCCTTTGCGTTCTCTCACCCCACCAAAAATAAAATGATATCAAAGATGGTCAAAACCCACAAGGCTTAATTAGTAATGCAACATGGGGTTTAAATGCATGACAATATGTATTTCTCTGATTTTCCTTTTATTATGGAGCAGACACTGAATTAGGCAAATCAATAACTGCATTCTAGTTATAATTTCCCTTGGTCCCTTGTTCCATTATTCGGCATACTGTAATTTCCCCTTATTTCCCTTTTTATATAAGTATTCAAGAATAGATAAGCAAATATTCAAGGGTGGATGCAGCTGTCATTGAGACCCATATACAGCAAAAGCAATTACACACTATTCATTGAAGATGCAATATGCAGAAATCGCTTCTCCATTTCCTGGTTGCTGAAATTCTACTGGTTTTCCTAATTTCAGTGTGTGTGACAAAACAATCAAGTATAGTGTAGAGAATCATTGTACCATTTACACCGCTATTTCCCATAACCCAAAAGGTTTTTTCAGCTGTTTGAAGCTGGAGCACAAAACCGAAAGTAGAAGATGCAAAAACTAAACTTACGCACAGGAAGGATAGAAATATTGCACATAGAACATGTCTACTTCTTACAGTTGCTTTCATTGTGAATGACAGATGTATAACTCACATTTCTATGTGAATTTGGTTGGGTTTCCCAAAAAGTTACATATTGCAGATTTACTTCCTCACTTCATGGAAACACAAATGTTCAACTAATTTAGGAGATTTTCCGATAAAGGAAAACACAAATCATTAAATAAGCAAGAAACTCAATAGCAGTCCATAGATTTGCGTGCAGGTAAGATTATGCCCAGCAGTAGCCAACTTGTTACCTCAATGTATGTTGGAACGAAATATATTGTGTAATAACACGGGATATTTTAACTATCTTAATTTGATGGGAAATTGTTGATTAGCCCGTTTTGTAGATTATCGTCAAAAATGTCAATATGAACATGTATTTCAAAGAGAAGCAAGATAAATTGAGTCAGAATTTAATGTATTACTTTTTTCTGTTGAAAAGCCTTGGGTGAAATGAGGTGAGACTTTATTGGCATGTAATTCCTCCCTTTGCAGAAATTAAACCACACAATTATCCAACATACGTCACTAGTTGCATCCTATTTATAAGCCTCTGATATCAGGAACAAACAATATTGCGGGGCCAAATGAGACATGTTTGTAATAATTGTTCACATAATGTCTGCCTTCTATTCTCTTTAAATTGCATCATAAAAATGTAGGACTACATCATAACTTTGATATCCGCATTTTACTTTCGGGACGACGAGTCCAAGTCATCTTTGGAGTAACGTTACATGAAAAAGGAATGCCTCGCATCCCTGACTCTGTCCTCGGCTTCTCTGAAAATAATATTTACCAAAATTCAGAACAGCAGACATAAAAGGAGAGTCGCACCAACGACGCAAGAGGAAGCCGACAGCGAATGCGAATATTTGCAGGCAATTGTGAGTATTGTTTTGTTCAATGTTAATAGCCTACAAACCTACAAAACCTTGGTTTACTTGTAAGCCTAGCTAAAAGGCTTTTTTTTTTTGTAAAAACCATGATAAATATCAAAATTATATCCAATAAACAAATGCATTTCGTTTAACTTTTTTCCCACACTAGGTTTAAGCAGAACAATAAAACAAACGTATACCAATGTATTCACACAGTGTTTATCCTCGAAAACAACAGATAAGCAAGCCTATCTAGTTCACTTCCCTGGTTAGTCAGCCATGTTTGGTGTTGTCCATGGCGAGCCTGTCCTCATGTTAAGGGTACTTTTATATACTTGCTTATTTTAATGTGCTTTTCTTGTGTTTGTAAAGTGACTTTGGGTGTTATGAAAAGTGCTTAAACATAAACATGTATATCCCACTTGTATCTATTAAGGTTGTAAAATTATAATTGCATTATTTAATAATCATATTTCATATTTACAATAAGTCTATTGCATTTTTTAAAATTATGTAATCATAAATCCTTATCTAGGTATATATTTTTTTCATATATTTTTTTGTTGTTGCAGGTGCTCCCTCTCCGTGTCTTGGCAGTAACTGCACTGTTCGTCGCATATTAACTGCTTGTCTGTCTGCTCTAGTTTCTGGCTCTGCTTGGCTCAGTCTCCGTTGACCTCAGCTCTAACTTGGACCTGCTGCGCGCCACAAAGGCGACTTTCGACGAGCTGACTTCACGTAGGACCACGGCTATTCTCCAACTCATAGGTGAACTCCAAAACACAAGAAGTCTATGCAGGAGTAAGGAGACAAGCCAAGACCACTGACCGACATTTTACCTGTGATTATGAGGTGAGGATAACAACAATAATGAGCTGAGGACAACAACAACAAGCCTGTGTTCTCCAAAAAGAAAGGAGGACCAAGGCACTCTTCATATAATTAATTAAAATGCCTATATTTGTATGGCATGTTCAATAGAAACAAAGTTTTAAAAATACGATGTGTTTTGGCTGCATGGCCTTCGCCATGCAATTAATACAATGTCCTCTTTTGAACAGCTTTTCCAATTAGCCCTAATTAGAAGAGGGAGTGGTTACAAAATTGATTGGACACACCTAGTAAGCAATACTATACACATTAAAAAGTGAAATACTGTAGCTATGTTATCATAAAAATACAACTCCAAGCTAGAAGTATCAGAACACTTAGAAAGGTAGTTCTAACCTTAAATATGACTGGGAGAAGTGTTGAGAATAAGAAAGCAATATATTCAATAGTACACTAGAACACAGCAAAACATGAACAACAACAGTCTAAACATAGCTGAGGGCAATTGAGCAAAATGTCCACTAGATGACAGCAAATGGACCTATCATGAACCTACAGGAAGGGTGAGAAATCCATATCTGTTTTTCAACCAGGGTATTTAGTGGCCTGGATTTCTCACCCTTCCTGTAGGTTCGTGATAGGTCAATTTGCTGTCATCAGCTCCCCATAATGTGTATAATATTGCTTACTAGGTGTGTCCAATCAATTTTGTAACCACGCCCTCTTCTAATTAGGGCTAATTGGAAAAGTTGTTCATAAGAGGACATTGTATTATTTCTTTGTACTCCCTGACGAAGGCCATGCACCCGAAATATGTCGGATTTTTAAAACTTTGTTTCTATTGAACATGCCCTACAAATAAAGGCATTTTAATTAATTATATGAAGTGTCTTGTTCCTCCTTTCTTTTTGATGACCAATTTACCCTTTTTACCAAAGAGCACCTTCTGTCTACCAAAATGTACTATTGTGTACCTTAGTAGCGCTTCCCTTCCTCCTCTTTCTACTAGTTAAGCCTGTGTTCTCCTTGACGATTGTCAGACTCCAGGACATTAGTCAGGTCAAGAAGTTTTCAGACTGGAAAGATGTCCTCTCACTGAGACTGATAGTCACATTCCTGGAACTCAATCACCAGTTCAGTGAACTCTCTTCCATTGGAACCCAAGCTGACTTTCACGAGAAGTGGATCCACACACTGAGCCGCTTAGCCTTTGCCCAGCTCTCGTCAGAAACACTGCATGACTGTTGGATGGAAAACATTCACCTAAAGCTCAACCTGACCAACAGCCTCAAAGTCAATGCATGCGTCTTCGTCTCTGCCCCTTGGCAGATTTCAGCATCTGACATGGTGGTCAAAGTGGGCGTCCTCACAGGCTCTCAGACTGGCTTCCAGGCCCTGAGGGACACCCATGTGGGTCTTCTGGCCGGGGTGGTGCCAGCAGATCACTCTGCCTGCCTGATCTAACCACTGGTGCTGATGTCCTTCAAGCAGATGACGGCGTGGACCCAGAATTTTGCACGTAGCCTGCGAGAGAGGACCGAGGACCTGAAGCGCCAGAGACAACTGACCGAGGACCTCCTGCACCAGATGGTGGCCAAGCAGCTGTGGCAGCAGAAGCACGTGGAGGCAGAGAGCTACGAGAAGGTGTGTGTGATTGATCTGAGGAGATGTGGGGCTTCAGTTCAATCATGTCGCTCAATTCCATTTTGTGCTGTTCCATCAAGTGAATTCCTGTGTGTTTATTACCCAATTGTCATACTTGAGTAAAAGTAAAGATGGCTGCATAGAAAATGACTCAAGTGAAAGTCACCCAGTAATAACTACTTGAGTAGAAGTCTGAAAGTATTTGGTTCTGAATATACTGAATTAGCTAAAGTAAATGTAATTAATCAAATATACTTAAGTACCAAAGTAGCAATGATTTAAAATTCCTTATATTAGATAGTACCGCTTTATTTATTTACGGGGGCACAATACAACACTCAGACATAATTAACAAATAAAGTATGTTTGTTTAGTGAGTTCGCCAGATCAAAGGCAGTAGGGATGACTGGGGATGTTCTCTTGATAAGTGAGTGAAATTGACTATTTCCTGCCCTGATAAGCATTCAAAATGTAATGAGTACTTTTGGGTGTCAGGGAAAATGTATGGAGTAAAAAGTACATTATTTTATTTAGGAATGGGTTGTCAAAAATAGTAATAGTACTACTTAAGTAGTACTTTAAAGTATTTTTACTTGAGTACTTTACACCACTGCTATCAAGAACCCATGCTTTCTTAGAGGGTATGGCACCTTCTACCAACAACTTTCAATTTAAAGAAACTCCTTGATATTTCTATAACCAACTTAAATAGCATCAAGATGAGACCCTTTCTCTCCCTCATCACTTTTACAATTTAAACAAATTACTGTGAGGGCCTTGTAATGTTAAGGGACTCTGTTGGTGAAATTGGTTGTCAAAATCACCAAACCAATGTGCTGAATGAACCCTTACATTTGGTTTATTTGCTCTTATTGTTGTCATGATTATCTGTAATTACGGTGTTCCATATTCATTAGGAGATAAAACAGGTTACACGGGGATCTTATTGAGTGGCTTGAACCAGCTGGGCCAAAAGCACTTTGCTCAGGGCTATTGGCTACCAAAGGGGATGTGGTCCGTTTTGACACAGGCTTCGATGGCTGCGTTCACACAGGCAGCGCAATTCTGATCATTTGACCAATCACATCAGATCTTACGCATCAGATCTTTTTCAGAGCTGATCTGTGGGAAAACATATCAGAATTGGGCTGCTTGTCTAAATGCAGCCTTTGAGTCCCAGCATTGTAACATTCTCAAAATGGAACACAATAATCACAATATTATCTGCATACATTTGGCTATCAAGATCATGACACACACGAGGAAGGTCATATAAGCTAAAGAGGAAATAAGACAGATTCCTGAGGAACCCCCATTATTCAGCTGCTAGACAAGGAGACCATATAAGTATACAATAGAACTGTAGAGTACACTTACAAATGACACTTACTCCATTTACCCATGTTTACTTTGGACCACTGTCTGTCTTGTAAAAGAGACTTAAATCACAATGGAGTCAACTATATACATGTACTTCACATGCACAGCATACTTTGCATGCACAATTTACCATATGATGAATTAAGAGAGGCATCTTGTTTTTTCTGTCATTCTATACAGGTCACTATTTTCTTCTCTGATATTGTTGGTTTCACCACTACCTCGGCCTCCTGCACCCCCCTGCAAGTCATGGGGATGCTGAACAATCTGTACATGTGCTCGACACTCGCATCGACTCCTATGACGTCTACAAGTTAAGACTGGACTCTGTAGCATACATGGAGATTGGATTGGACTCGTTCTTGCCTACTACTTACTGAAACTAGTGTGGTCCGAAATGATTGACACCATTGATAAATATAACAAAACATGATTGCATAAAATAAATAAGATATATTGTATTCAAAAAAATATATATACTAATACAATTGCTCAGAGCAGCCACTATATGTAGCCACTATCATGTATCCCAGTGGTTCGCAAACTATTTGACCCGCAAATCTGCGACCCAGCACGCACTTGCGTGTGTGCATCCGCGAATATGCGCGCATATAGCCATAAATGGTGATGCATTTTCAAAACGCAAGATAAGCTACATAAATATACTACTTTTAACACCCGTGTTTGGAGCTGAAAGTCGTTCATGTTAGCAGCTAATATCATGTCACTTCTCTGGAGTCCAGAGCAAACAAAATCGTACCACATTCTTGTAACATAGTTTGCAGGATCGGATGGAAAGCACGTTCTAGTTTCAGCCTCTTGGCAGAGGCCGACAGGTTTTTGGCTAAAATTTCCTGGTACTGGGTAAAATTCATGTCTTTTACCCCAGGACCAGTGGAAGCAAAATAGCCACAACCATTTTACAGTTGAGTATTGCTACATTCTGAAATATAATTTTACATATTCATGTATATTTGATTACAAAACTTGCCCACAAGAAGAATCACAGCGCCACCTTCCTGTTCAAGTGAACACAGCACAAAATTGTATTGTATGCTGCTGTATAAATTAGCTCGTGCTTTTCTTCACGGGGAGCAGATTCTATATAGTGTTGTTGGGTCTGTAACCATGTTTCCCAGGGACACTCTTCCCATTCAAATATTTGTTTTCAACAAAAAGTTCAGTAATAGAGCCATGTAATTACAGTTGATATTGCAAGAGTTGTTGTGTTTGCCCAATGCGCTGTCTGTGCGTCGGTATATTATCTATAAACGTGGATCCTCGTGATTATTTTCCTTCCTTTTTAGACCACATAGGCTTAATAAAATAACTAAAATGGGAGAGAGAGAGACGCGGTTAGCCTATTTGAATTTCTGTCGGTTTCCATTTTAAAAGTGCTGAACGAATAGTCCAACCTCATCACAGCTAGTTTGCTTGCACTTGCTTATACTTGATGCTAAGTGTTAATGATATAAGAACAAACATTATGAATGATTGAACATAAATGTAATAATCCTTGTGAATGGTTCAAAAGTCCAAACTCATCTTGGTGTTCGTAGAGCATGTTCGTTATTATTATTATCGTTCTTATCGGTTTACACAAATCCACAAGGAGTCAGTAAAAACCACATTTGTTTAAGCAAGTCGGCCATATCAGCTATGGTTCTAAAAAGTCAGTAAATGAGGCTGAATGAACTGTTTTGATGCCAGATGAGGCTCCACTGATAGCCAGGTGTAGCAGTGGTAAGGATTCACTCCATGATGCTGAAAGGAAAGCTCCACTGTCGTGACAGCTTTATGTAGGCCCTAACAGTTTGTGGGCACCGTTATAGTGCAATTAATGTATTGTTTAGTGTTGTGCATGCCAGCAAAGCCACTACATCTAAACAAAATAGTTGAGTTTACCCCACCAAGATGTACATGCTAAAATCACCACTGAACACCAGTGTTACACTAGTGTATACACCCTTATGTTATACTAGGGAAATTGTGCTAGGGCTGATAGAGAGGACTAAACAACCTCTAGATAATCAAAACAGTTGCTTTGTGAGAAGGTGTTAAAGTTCACAGTTAGCCATTTATGTAAATGACAGCTGAAAAGTACCAGTGGCCTGGCTTTGGCCCCAAGTGAGAGCAGGTCCACCAAAGCCATGGCCCAGTGAAACACAGGTGCCATCCTGCGTATATGGAAACAGACAAATCTGAGCCTTTTAGGTAAAACACTGGGGTAAATCCTGTAATGTCCCATGTATGAGCAACATCAACACAGTGAATGGGAAAATGGATTCAAAAGGAACTCCCTCTGCTGGTGATTTGCTGAATGTGCAATCATACAGGATGACTCTCATTGGTTAATTACCTATGTCAATTTATATGTGTAAAATTGAAAATTCCTTCGAAAATTTGATGTGTTTTGAAGAGTATATTGTTTCAAACAATGTCTAAAAAATAAGCACAATCCAAAACGTAATTCATAATAATATTTGTAATGTGTGGTGGAATATTCTATTCAAGTGAGTGAGACTTTGTAATTTCTTCAAACAATCATTTTTATTCAATATCGATTCATTATTGCATTTATGAAAAGACTAACTGATAATGATAAAACAGACCTCATATAGGACTTTAAAATGCTAAGTCAGACTGGTTCCAACTCCCCTAAGCCACCTTGGTTATCCACACAGGATGGTGTTATACCCCCAACCCAACTTAGTTTCCCAGATGCCAGGAAGATGAGACAATGAGGTATTGTTCTAGACTCTTCCAGACTATCTCTATCTCGGGTTCCACACACACACACCACATCTTGTCTATAGAATGCCAGCTTTAGGTAGTTATCACCAAGTCATTGTCAGCCCAAGCTATCTAGCAAATCTCATTTCCCTTGACCACACATCCATACTAACTGCAGGAAGCTAGAGTGTAAGCCATCTCTTTAACAGTTGCCAGCCCAAGCTTCAAAAAGACTCCTCTCAGTTAACTCAGAAAGGGAAAGATTTCATAAATATAACATCTTGTAATCCTGCTACCACAAATGTTGAATTTGTTCATAGTTCATTTCTCAGAATCAAGACAAACTCCATATCTTAGAGCACACTATAAGTAGTATAATGACACCAAGATGTCCGTACGGTTCTAAAAAAGGGCCTAAAATGGACACTTTCATTATGATTTTCTCAAAAATCGTAAAAATGTAAAAAGCATGTTAAACATCCTTCCTCCCAATGAAGTGTTTATGTAAGAATTGCCAGAACAATCTGTGATAGCATGGAATCACCCTACATGGTGGTGAGTGGCCTGCCTGAGAGGAACGGGGACAAGCACGCTGACGAGAGCCAAAATGTTGCTGGACTTGGTGCCAGCTGTCAGATCGGTGGCCATACCCCACAGCTTCGCGCAGGAATACACACAGGTGACAAAACACACACATACCCATGTTCAAATCATATCACATAAGGGTTTTGGGTGCTGCAAAGTACCTGATAATCTCACCTAACAGGCAGATGCTGTGAGTTTTGAGACGTACAGTTTGTGTATGCAAGCAATACTGAATTCAATTCAAATAAATGTTATTTCCTGAGAGGGAACTTCATGTGTGGTAATATACATTGCATATGTATTGTGGTGGTAGGTTTGTTATAAGTCTATAACCTGATTGCCTTTTTATAACTTGGGATTATTGTATGGAGTTACTGCCCATGTAAAGATCAGTGAGTCAAATATGGTATAGCAAGCTTGTCTTTCTCTTCATTTGCTTTCCTTGCTCCAGGTCCATGTGTAGCAGGTATTGTCAGCTACAAGATGCCTAGATACGGCCTGTTTGGAGATACTGTCAACACACCTCCAGAATGGAGTCCACCAGCCTGCGTAGGTGTACACACACACACATACAGTACAGTATGCAGGCACCTGTTCCCAATGCTGTGTGTGTGTCTGTGTCTGCGTCAGCTCAGAGGATCCACGCCAGCTCAGCCACCTACCTGGCCCTGATGAAGGACTGTGTCTACGAGCTCCATCTGAGAGGAGAGACCGACGTGAAGGTGAGACTGTTTGGGAATAGAGCAAACCTTATAATAGTTTCCTTGGGAAAACCAAATTATTCTATACTTTTTTTAATATATATATATATATACATGTGTATATATATATATTGCTTTTTGGAGAAATGTCTAGTTTCAGCCACTAAAATACTATTATTACTCTGAGCAAATCATTGGCTATTCATGTCCTCTATATACTGTCTCCATCGAAGTGGAATGGAGAAGCTCACATCATGACTGTTGAATGACTAAGTTACAGTTTGACAGCATGATCATCACCTCATTTATTAAATCTACTGAACATTATAACATCATTAGGATACTTAGTAGGTCAACTGTCCTCACACTGACATAGAGGGGCGAGGTACTGTGTAATGAACTGTCAATAGACCCGGTGGATTTTCCCAGAGTGCCGGTGAAGTGTATAATTATTTGGGACCCATCCAAACTCTCTAGCTAATTAACTTACAAGTCAAAAGTCATCAGATTACCTCTAAGTGCGTGAAAGATTTCTGTTCAAAGCAATGGGGGGGGGGGGGGGGGGGATTGAATTTCCTGTTTTCTAATCCTTACTGTGATTTGTGTTTGAGCTATTATGAAATAAAACAGCATTTCCCCTCTGAGTAAAGGGACAAATAACACATATTGGCTGATCGGACACAAGAACTACAGTGTTCAGAAGGACAGCCTGGTGTGTCACTGGAACCCAAATCTTGCCCGCAAGAAGAAGACACTGTAGGGGAGCGACATTTCTATGGTGAATGTGATTGCATTTATGAAAGAATACAATACGATACAAGTTAAAACTCCCTAGAGTCTATTGACACACCGGTGCGTCAATCTAAGTAACATAATAAAAAATTCCCACTCAAAATCCGTCAGTTTAAGCTAGAGATATCCGGGCTGCAGCTGTGTTTGTCAGACCATGAGACATCCCGAAAATCTCCCTTCTCACTAAAACGTTGTTTTGGCCTACAAACTAAGAAGACCACTCTTTGGAAAGATGAGACTCTCATATGAACACCAGACGAAAGAAGCGGAGACCATCATGAAGGTAGCCTGTACCGGTTTGAAAAAATACATGGAAGTATGAAGGTAGTTTTGTACCTACTAAAAAAAAGGGGTTAAATATGTGTAAAAAACAACAACTTCTACTTATAGGCCAGACACTTCAAAACCTTATTCCTTATGCTTTACTTTTTTACTGTCTTTTTTTTGTTGCCATTTATGAATGTGTTTCTATGGGCAATAGTAGTAAAGGCGAAATTCAATATTTTATCGTAACATTTTTTATATATTTTTTGATACCAAAAGGGGTCCTAAAATCAAATAGGGAAATGATCCCACCCCCCAACAGCTTAGACTTTTAGGAATTAATATATTGTAACAACCAGTGCAATGCTGCTAACTTGCCAACCACTGCTCCAACAGGGTTAACCCTGACCATCAAATTAAGATAATTGTAGGCTGCTCAAAGTGGAAAAAAGTTCCAGTTGAAGGGTACATCTCAATAGTCTGAATTGGCCTCTTCTCCTTGATCCACACTGAGGACAACAAATATCACGTAGGCTAATCCCTCAAAAAGCATCTTAGTGGGAGTGGTTATCTAGGATCAGGTTCCCCCTGTCCATATAATCATAATTAATTGCATCTTGAAGGCAAAACTTATCCTAGATCAGCACTGTTGAATACAGGCACTGTAGATGTGAAAAGAATAAGCAATATGGCCAAAATTCCACCCTTCCCGCATGGCAAAGCAAATACTCCATATTTAACCTAAGATCTACAGCAGTGTCTAGTTCGGATAGCGGCTAAGGGTGGATTTTGAGTTCAGAAATCATGTTAATGAAACACTGGCTGTATAAAGGATGGTACTGTGTATGAATAACGTAGCTTGTCAAGTGTAAGTTCTGTCAAGGATGGTATTATTTTAATTGTTTTATTAACTTTTATTTAACCAGGGAAACCCATTGAGAACAGGGTCTAATGTTAAGGTTTTCTTCCGGTGAAGGAGAGGCGGACCAAAATGCAGCGTGGTTATTTTGATACATGTTTAATAAAATAATAAACACGAACAATACAAAACAATAACCATAACGTGAAAACCTAGAAAGCCTTATCTGGTGCAAACAAACACTGAGACAGGAACAATCACCCACGAAACACTCAAAGAATATGGCTGCCTAAATATGGTTCCCAATCAGAGACAACTATAAACACCTGCCTCTGATTGAGAACCACTCCAGGCAACCATAGACTTTTCTAGACAACCCCACTATACCACAATCTCAATACCTACAAAAACCCCAAGACAAAACACACCACATAATAAACCCATGTCACACCCTGGCCTGACCAAAATAATAAAGAAAACACAATATACTAAGACCAGGGCGTGACATCTAATTTGCAATGGTGCCCTGAGAACAACAAGTCACTACGCTATTACAATTACAACATTTGAAATGAATTACGTTTTATTCAAAAGGGCAGTAGAAACAAATATACACAGAGTATACTGAACATTGGGAGCACCTTCCTCATATTGAGAGGGAGAGAGACTGACCGGCGAGCATTCAGGTAATGTGTATGAATCATGTAGTTTATCAAGGTGGAAGTTGTTCTGTCAATATGCCACAAGGGGGCACAATTTGATCAAATTTGAGCCCTTTGCTAATGTACGAGCTTAGGGTGCATTACTAAATGGCTGTAGTTCTGTTTATCCTAAAACAAAACTTCATCCTTCTCAGGATTCTGAAAATGAACAGCCTGAGTTGAGCAGCACTGAAATGAAACCTATAAAATAATTTGTGATAGTAAGAATATTATTTTTGTTCAAGCTGGACTGACATATCTGTTTATATGTGCACATTAAGCCCTCCTCATTTTCCAATAATTTCTGATTACAGATTTGCGTCCAGAACTACACTACAAGACCAAAAGTATGTGGACACCCGCTCGTCGAACATCTCATTCCAAAATCATGGGTGTTAATATGGAGTTGGTCCCCCCCCCCCCTCTTTGCTGCAATAACAGCCTCTACTCTTCTGATAAGGCTTTCCACTCGATGTTGGAACATTGCTGCAGGGACTTGTTGGCATTCAGCCATAAGAGCTTTAGTGAGGTCAGGCACTGATGTTGGGTGATTAGGCCTGGCACACAGTTGGCGTTCCAATTCATTCCAAAGGTGTTCGATTGGGCTGAGGTCAGGGCTCTGTGCAGGCCAGTCAAGTTCTTCCACACCAATCTCGACAAACCATTTCTGTATTTACCTCGCTTTGTGCACTGGGGCATTGTCATGTTGAAACAGAAAAGGACCTTCCCCAAACTTTTGCCACAAAGTTGGACGCACAGAATATTCTAGAATGTCATTGTTTTTTGTAGCGTTAAGATTTCCCTTAACTGGAACTAAGAGGCCTAGACCGAACCATGAAAAACAGCCCCAGACCATTATTCCTCCTCCACCAAACTTTACAGTTGGCACTATGCATTCGGGTAGTGAGTGTTGCAACCGAGGACAGACGATTTTTACACGATTCGGCACTCGGCGGTCCTGTTCTGTTCTGTGTGGCCTACCACTTCGCGGCTGAGTCGTTGTTGCTCCTATACATTTCCACTTCACAATAAGAGCATTTACAGTTGACCGGAGCTGCTCAAGCAGGGCAGAAATCTGACGAACTGACTTGTTGGAAAGGTGGCATCTTATGATGGTGCCACGTTGAAAGTCAGAGTTCTTCAGTAAGGCCATTCTACAGCCAATGTTTGTCTATGGAGATTGCAATGCTGTGTGCTCGATTTTATAAATCTTTCAGCAACGGGTGTGGCTGAAATAGCCAAATCCACTCATTTTGAAGGGGTGTACACATATGTATATATTGTGTGTATAGTGTACATTTATAGACATCATTATTAAAACATGACAACTGGTTATATTATTAATTGGATACCCTTTGCATTTTCAAGCTTGAAATCCAAGATACCCTGTGCGGGTTGAGTCATTCATTTGAGCTAGCTGGCTTTAGGGAGAATGACCTGGGCGATATTCATTTTGTCACACTGTAGCAAAATGTTTCAATCTGGTGTACAATGGAAAGCGTAAACAAGTGTTTTGTATTGGACAAGTTCAGATAGTACCTCACTATTCAGGACCATTTGCTTCCATTTCGTGCCTAATGAATACGACCCTGCTATCTTTGCCAGGTGTACCACATGCTCCTGGGACTGGTGCTGCGGTGGGTTCCTGTGAACACTTTAACATTTTGCCACGTCCCAGGAGTGACACCCAGAGTGAGTGAGAGAGAGAGATGGGAGGGGTTCACTGTAAACGGAATAGCAAGAGACCCCGGTTTGACACACACACAAACACACGCACAGAGGCACAGCAGCACCAATCCAGTCTAGGCCAGCCATAAGTGACACGGTGACAGTTGGGTTAACAAAGATGGGGACATAGGATACATAGGAAAAAGTCTTGTCCCTAGCTAAAATAAGTTTAACCTTTTTCAGATCAGGATACAACAATCTGAATGCACGTTATCTATGCATTCACATTAGCACTTAGCCATCCACTATAGTTCCCTAATGAAAAATATACATTTTATCCCAATGAGACTAACTAGTTGATTCCCATGACCGCTATATGAACACCTGCTGATGAGAGGTGATATTTACAAGAAGCTCTTGTCATATGGCCCAACAATGAATTGCAAGCAATCGGGGCCATTTGGAATGCCAAGCTTGTCATTTACTTAAATTAATGCTAGCAGCAGCCAGAGACTTGACATCTGACCTCTCAATAACTGAGCTAAGTGTATAAACAACACAACATCTGATTGGCTGACTGGACCTGGTGACATAAGAATATTGACGGAGTTTATGCTGCGTTCGGAATCAAGTTCGGAATCAAGTGGTAAGTGGGAATTTATCACCATAGAGTTAGATAAAGGACCACCATTTTAAAGTAGTAAACTGGGTGGGCCTTCCTATTGGTAAAGGAAGGATCACATGATTCCATCAGGAGGGATCAGCCAATGAATTATACTCCTGAGCAAACTTTCTGTAACTGTAGGTGGCAGTAAATCCCCAACCTTTGCTTTATACCTGTTCAAACAACACATTTTAGCTGGCAGTATGCACTCTTTCAGTTTGTACGAGAAAAAGAAAATGACTACTACAAAATGGAGAGGGCCTCAATGGCGCTGCCCGTGCGCTCACATACGTCATAATGGGACATATATAAAGATTATATCTCTATCATGATCTATGTCTACCAAATATGACTGGAAAAAAATATATTTGAATGGACCTCCAACTGGTAATTACTGGTGGGAAACTCGTCATTGAGCTCTATTTAGGCCATCTCCATTTTGAACTAGTACATTTTCTTCTTCTACTGCCATCGAGAGTTTTACATTAAAAGTATAAGAAAATGTCATACAATTCCACGTGAATTCACAATGCAGCTGTGCTGCTGCCAGCAACGGTTTGAGTCTCGGTGCATTGCACCTGTGCTACCATTCAGGGGTTGGAACAAAAATAAAGTCCTGAACCGGTTCAATCCCCCCAAAAAGTACTGGTTCTTTCTGTTCCTTTTTAAACTGATTATTTTAGATTTAGTTTGACATTAAATCACTATACTATGCTATGGAGCAGGCAAGCTATAGATCAGTGAAGTGTTTACATGCATGAAGGAAAGACAAGAGAGAGCGAGTGGAGGAGGAGGCTTGGCTTGAAGCGCTGGGCATCTTGTGATCATAGGCATTATCTATTTATTTACCGGTTTTCGGTTCTGTTCCCTGAATCGGTTCCAACCCCTGCTATTATTACTGTACCTCAAATCCATCTTACAAAGTTTGCATTCCCTTCTCATTTAACTTCTCAATGTACTTCCATACAGGACTTCACTCTGCTGGCGGTTGCCGTTCTCTGCCAATTTTCAAATGACGTAGTGGTGGAGGGTCAACTCCAAAGTAATTGATTCCTCTACTCTTTGTATGACGGCTCCCATTTCTATGTGTCAAGATTCAATTCCACTAGGAATCGACTCCTAAGATTCAGTATTTTTGGAACAGAGGAGACTGATTAGTTGTCGTACTTCCGAGAACACAAACACTTGAATCTTTAGTGAGCTAGCGAGGGACAGAGAGAGAGGGGAGGGGCACAGTTTAGGCAGGTCGGCCACCGACCGTGAACCGTGCACTAGGGCTATCTATCAGCAAAAGAATGCTGTATCTCGCAATTTCTTGGCTTGCAATGTCTCGCAACTTCAGTAAAGCAGGGCCTATCATCAATAAATAGGCTAGGATATTGAGACGAGTGAAATGCAACACTTTGCTCTCACACAGTCACACACAGTATCTGTGCATGTCACACACAGTTTGCTTCATGCTGTTCCCAGCATGGTAGCAATCTCACCAAAACAGCACTCATGACAATAAATGTCAACCTGCGTTTATTATGCTGATACTTCATACCACAGTAACGTGTCCCAACGATCAACTTGAACAAATTAAGCCATTTGATAGAAAAGGCTCTCAAAGAAGTCAAGATGGGCCTTTACCTTTCCATCTCTAATCCTCCCTCCGACGCCCCCTCTAATACTTCCTCCACCTAGTACACACACACACCGCCTCTGTGTCATACCACACTCACTGGCAGTGCCCTGATAATAAAGGTGTCACAAGGGGGACAGCTTGATGACGGCCCTCTCTCTGCCCGCTCTTGTATTACCTCTATTCATCTCTTTCTGTCTCTCTCCCTCTATTTCTCTCTGTTTCTTTCTCTCTGTTTCTACTTCTCTCTCTGTCTCTCTCTTTCTCCTGCCCCCAGGTGCTGACTCACAGAGACCTTGCTGCCATCTACGTCATATGCACACCTCTCTGTGACTGCTATATTATATTATGTGACATTGTTTCACGTACGTCCTCTAAAACAGGTCCAATGTTTATAAGTTTACAACAGAACCTACTGAGGGAAAGGAGAGTCTTGATTTCTTACTGCCTACCAGTATCAGGTACTGAGTGGTTTTTACCCAGGACTAGTGAAAAGGTATTACAATTTCAGGAGAGATCACTGTTACTTCTCAGTGCTTAGTGTTCCATGCCCTGCATACATATCTTAATGCTTCTCTGCTTTAAAAAGGTAACTGTTCTTCTAAAAGTGAGAAATTTGTCTAAAGTATTTTCTCTACTTCAGACCTCTGTTCCAGTCACCAGGCTCCATGTGTGACATTCTGGCAAAAACGTTGTGAAACGCATTCCACCCCAAAAAGGACAGTGGTGTTGTGCAGATAGGGCGAGCCGAAACACCACCCTGTGTCTGACTCAGGGTCCCAACACAGGAGCCAGGGCCCGGGAGTGTGTTCAGAAATAATGAAACAGAAAATAATTTGAAAAAGGAAAACAAAAATATGCATATTCATTGGACACTTTACAGGTAGTACATCCTTTTTTAAAAGTGTTTTCCAATTAAATGCACATTTTCCCATCTCGGGGTGAAATAAATCAATTATGTAAGTGTCTTTTAAGTGCCAAATAAAGTAACAGGGTTGACAGTAACAGGGTTGATGATTTCATATTAAATCAGCCATAAATCTCCTTGTGACAGGGAGAAGAATGGTACTGGAGGAGATGGCTGCCGTTTTATTAACTTCTAACCAATTGCGCTATCGTGTGTGTTTTTTCATGTCATTTCATGTTATTTGTAACTTATTTTGTACAAAATGTTTCTGCTACCGTCCCTTATGAGCTTCTGGATATCAGGACAGCGATTACTCTCCTCGCACTGGACAAAGATTTTTTCATTAATTAGTCGGACGCGAAGGACTTACTTTAGACACCGGACAAGGTCCAAATCCCTGTGATTCGCATGAGAAAGAGACAGAGATATCGGGGACGTAGGTCGGGGTGCCTTTTAAGGATCCCACGGCGAGTGGGTAATCTGTCTCTACCATCAGTCCTATTAGCCAACGTACAATCATTGGATAACAAAATAGATGAAACACGATCACAAATATCTACCAACGGGTCATTAAAAACTGTTATCTTATGTTTTAACGAGTCGTGGCTGAACGACTACACGGATAACATTCAGCTGGCGGGGTTTACGCTGCATCGGCAAGATAGAACAGCTGCCTCCGGTAAGACAAGTTGTGGAAGTCTGTGAATATGTGACCCATTTCAGGAAACTAGGCATATGTCGCAAGTCACGACTTCACAGGAGAGCCATTTGAACATTATTTTTCAAAAATCGAAATGCGTTTTTTGGCAGAAATGCCTCTGGATCATGTGAACTTTCATGTGCCTTAATAACAAACTTGTATGCCATCTGTAAATACGAATACAATTGTTATATTATAAGCCTTGTTGATAAAGCCACAGAAAAAGCCAGCAACCTTCCCACCAGCCATGATTGACTGAGATACTGAGTGGGCTGGACATGCCAAGAGAGGAGTTCGGGTTGGTCTGCCATATAGAAGACTTCTGTCTATTTGAGCTGATCAGTCTGTGTTGGTAATCCTGTCGAGCACGGCTTTTTAAAATGTATTATCGTGTAGTGGAGCTGCATAAGTGTTGCTCTCCCAGAACCGTTTGCTTTGGTAGTTGGAACCTAATGTTAGCTAGCTAACATTGAACCTGTTTGGTTAGCTCCCAGCAGATTCATGCAGGGTGTAACGACCTGATTTGGCACTATGTTCATTGTTGTTTAACTAGCTAACGTTAGCTGGCTGTCTCATTAGCTAATGTTACGTGATGTGTGTGATCTTACAAGTTGTTTACCTATGTCTTAAGCTAAAGTGTACTGTTAACATGCTAGCTAACGTTAGCTGGCTGACTCCCTAGCTAATGTTACGTGTATGATGTTATTAATCATATCCCAGAGCCGGTTCCTTGGCTAGTTAGAGCCTAATGTTAACTAACATTGTTGTTTAACTAGCTAACGTTAGCTGGCTGGCTCGTTAGCTAACGTTACGTGACGTGTGTGATCTTACACGTTGGTTACCTAGCTAGGTTCATTGTTTACCTAGCTAGCTAGCTACATGTCTTAAGCTAAAGTGAACAACACCCGTTGAATATGGCCGGTGTCAGTAAACGTCGGCAAAAAAGCGTAATTACATTTTTTCCAGCCGAGCTGGTTAGACTGTTTTCATGTTATCCAGAGGTAACCAAATCATCAGCTAGAGAAGTCAAGTGTGCACTCTGAGAGCGTTCTGAGATGGGTGGGGCTAAAGCTTAAAAGAGGGTGTGAATGATGCTGAATGGGTGTAGACAAAGAAGAGCTCTTCACTAGATACCAAAACATTCAAAGGCCATTTTCTCAAATGTGAGTTTACAAGTTTATCAACTTTCAAAGTATAATTACTTTCCCATTGTTCCTCAACTGTAGTGTATGATATACAATTTTGTAGCCCTGGGTCTCTACTTTTATCCAATGTAAAAAAACACCCTTTCAAATCTTGCTACATAAGACCAAATCCAGGTGGTGAGTCACATATTTCTAAACAGCTGGTGCACGAAATCTAATATTAAGGAAGTCTCGAGGTTTTGCTCGCCTGAGTTAGTGTGGTCTACAGCTTATCATGAGATACTCTATCTACCTAGAGAGTTTTCATCTGTATTTTTTTTTTTTAAAGCTTTTTACATACCACCACAGACCGATGCTTGCACTAAAACCGCACACAATGAGATGTATACTGCCATAAGCAAACAAGAAAACGCTGATCCAGAGGCGGCGCTCCTAGTGGCCGGGGACTTTAATACAGGGAAACTTAAATCCATTTTACCTCATTTCTACCAGCATGTTAAATGTGCAACCAGAGGGAAAAAAACTCTAGACCACCTTTACTCCACACAGAGAGACGCGTACAAACTCTCCTTCGGAATATGTTCCGGGATTCGTCCGATGGCATTGAGGAGTACACCACATCAGTCTCTGGCTTCATCAATTAGTGCATTGATGACGTCCCCACAGTGACTGTACGTACAGTTGAAGTAGGACGTTTGCATACACTTAGGTTGGAGTCATTAAAACTCGTTTTTCAACCACTCCCCAAAATTCTTGTTAACAAACGGTAGCTTTAGGTAACATTTCTAGTGTTGATTCAGGAGTTAAATTCACCCTGTAAGAGTGAAATTAACACTCAATGGTGTAAAATAACACCCAGTGTTGGTGTTAATAACTAGAGTTATTATTTTACACTGTGGAGAGTAAAACAGCCACATCAAAACCATGCCCATTATTATCATATTTTCTAGCATGCTCTACTGCAGGTAATTGTTTTTGGATTGTTTTTCATATCTGTGTCTTTGCATATACAGTTGAAGTCAGAAGTTTACATACACTTAGGTTGGAGTGATTAAAACTCGTTTTTCAACCCCTCCACAAATGCATTGTTAACAAACTATAGTTTTGGCAAGTCGGTTAGGACATCTACTTTGTGCATGACACAAGTCATTTTTCCAACAATTGTTTACAGACAGATTATTTCACTTATAACTCACTGTATCACAATTCCAGTGGGTCAGAAGTTTACATACACTAAGTTGACTGTGCCTTTAAACAGCTTGGAAAATTCCAGAAAATGGTGTGATAGCTTTAGAAGCTTCTGATAGGCTAATTGACGTCATTTGAGTCAGTTGGAGGTGTACCTGTGGATGTATTTCAAGGCCTACCTTCAAACTCAGTGCCTCTTTGCTTGACATCATGGGAAAATCTAAAGAAATCAGCCAAGACCTCAGTTCATCCTTGGGAGAAATTTCCAAACGCCTGAAGGTACCATGTTCATCTGTACAAACAATAGTACGTAAGTATAAACACCATGGGACCATGCAGCCATCATACTGCTCAGGAAGGTTCTGAGTCCTTGAAATGAGCCAGGGCCAGTTGACATTACTCTCTGCCACACTAGGTGAGAGCAAAAAATGTTGCCTGAAATTGTTGTGTTAAGCCTACCGTTTGTAAAACACCAACAAAAAGATGTCTGGTCCGGATAGGACCAAAAAAGAAGTCCAAAAGACAACAGCTCATGTTTACTGGGGTATAGCCTACCATGTCTCCCCAAAGGAATTATATGAATGCCCATCCATGTGGTAGGCCCACCATTTGTAAAACAGGCCATTGCATTGGCTTTATTAGTCCTGATTCCTGTGACTAATGAATTTGACTAAGCTCTGAATATCAGCTACCCAACTTTATCAGGAGTTATTGTGGGCCAATTGGCAATGTGTTTACACAGCGGAAATGCAGAAGTATTTTTGTTTTGTTGCTATGATCAGCTTGGACGGATACACACTTGAAACCACTGATCATGACAATGGGGTGAAACCCCTTGACAACAGTTGTGATTGTCCATTCCATATTGTCCATTTTACTTTGAGCTGTCCTGTTTGTAGGATACGTTGTTTGTTAACATGACAGCTCATTTTTTATTTGATTGGATGCCATTTAGGTTTTTTTTGAGAAACCTGCATGATGTAAAATGTGTCTGTCTCATTACATTGTCATTCCTTTTATCTCCAGCCTGTACGCTACAGAAAATATGCCAGATGTGGAGGTCCTGGGCTGGCGTGGTTACACGTTGTCTGCAGTTGTGAGGCCAGTTGGACGTACTGCCAATTTCTCTAAAGCGACGGCTTATGGTAGAGAAATTAACATTCAATTCTACGGCAACAGCTCTGGTGGACATTCCTACAGTCAGCATGCCAATTTCACACTCCATCAAAACTTGAGACATCTGTGTTATTGTGTTGTGTGACAGAACTGCACATTTTAAAGTGTCCTTTTATTGTCCCCAGCACAAGGTGCACCTATGTAATGATCATGCTGTTTAATCAGCTTTTTGATATGCCACACCTGTCAGGTGGAAGGATTATCTTGGCAAATAAGAAATTGTCACTAACAGGGATATAAACCAATTTGTACACAAAGTTTGAGAGAAATAAGCTTTTTGTGCGTATGGAAACTTTCTGGGATCTTTTATTTCAGCTCATGAAACATGGGACCAACACTAATCCTGCCTAATGAGCGGGGTGGCCTTGAGGGTAGCCCTTGATCATGGCTCTCAGTGCCATTACATTACACATAATAGTCATTGGACAAAGGTGTCTTCTGTACAGTTTTGTTAAGAGCCCCAATGGTCAGTCTGAACATTAGCACGCTTCACTTGTGGTACAGTTTCGGAAGCATAAGGACCTTATCTTTCATATCAGCGAGATATTATTATTACTACAAATCTGATGTATTGAATTCTCCATGTGGTTTATATTAAAGGTCACTTAATATAACAGGCTTTTAGAATGCAATATTGGTGCACAATATAAAATATAATTTCAAAGATTTGTACGGGATGACGTCGCAGGTGGGTTTCATGCAAAGCCACCAGCCCAGACATAGGAGGTCATGTCAACAGCAAAAGCCAGAATTCATAGCTAATTACTCATGAGTTTGAAACCCTGTGGACTGGGCTTTGATAACAAGCCAATGCGTTACCACAGGGACACACTAAATGTCTTTCAGGTGAGTTTTTTTAAGCCATTAAAAAAACAATTTCACATTACACCTTTACAAAATTTCTATGTACATTGTGCCAACCGTGCCTGACTCCCCTCTCTGAGGAGAAAGCTGGCAACCTCTGAAAAGTCTGAAAGTAGCCTGGGGCTTACGTAGAGTGGACACGGTGTTTTCATCATTACTGCGCATGGTTCCTCTGACATTAGCCACGGCAGGGGTGCGTGTGGCCCGGGGTAACGTCATTGATATATGTCAGTGAGCTACGGGGGGTCAGTGTTGGGAAGAAGAGGCATTAAAGAGATTTTAATGATCTTGAAAAAATAGCTCTTTTTGGATTCGTGTGCCAGCGCAGAATGTCTTGGAGGCACATTTAGTCATTGACTGTAAAAGTGGTACATTGAAATGGATATTTTATGTTGTTGTGTGGTGAATCAACGTGTATAAAGTGGGCCTGCCAATATTCACCTGGTGTATTTGTGGAAATCCCCAATGGAATTCAGATTGTGTGTGACATTTTCTCAGCAAAAAAACGGGAATTATCTGAGGACTAGGAAATTCTAATCTATGCATCCAAATCTAGCATATATTTAACCTTACAACAGCGTTTTTGCCATTTCGAAAACTGTGCTTGGCTTGTTTAAGCGACACAATAAAAAAAATAGCATGAACTAATGCTAAATATATATGCGAGGAGGTCTCTGACGTTAAAATAGCCTTATCTATGTTAAACCACGGGGTGTGATGTAACTATGCAGGATAGGATAAAGGCTGGAAAGATAGGTTTAAGACACGCAAAGGGCAGTGGGCCGGATTCGAACCAATGCCAACTGGCATATGTGCTGGGGTCAGAGGCACTAACCGCTGACACATTCTGGCCAACTCAGAAACAATGAGATGACATGAGTCACATGGTGAGGAAAAACTCCTTGCCCTGGAAGTATTTAATCACATATATTAATGTTCTAGAAGATATGTTTGCATTTCTGCGTCTTTGATATTGAGGTGATATGTCCAACAAATGCCTGTCTTTTGAGTCCTGTCATATCTCCTGCCCTGCAAATGCCATTCCATTATGAGGTCAGTGCACACACCTCTCTCTCCCTGGCCTTTCAGAGGCTAGCCACACACACACACACACATACTGTACACAAAACCCCACACTTTCATTTTTTCATTTCACCTTTATTTAACCAATTAAGTCTGTATACAGTGTGTGCAAAAGGCATGAGGAGGTAGGCAATAAATAGGCCATAGGAGCGAATAGTTACAATTTAGCAGATTAACACTGGAGTGATAAATGAGCATATGATGATGTGCAAAAGAGCAGAAAAGTAAATCAAATAAAAACAGAATGGGGATGAGGTAGGTAGATTCGGTGGGCAATTTACAGATGGACTATGTACAGCTGCAGCGATCGGTTAGCTGCTCAGATAGCTGATGTATAAACTTGGTGAGGGAAATTAAAGTCTCCAACTTCAGCGATTTTTGCAATTCGTTCCAGTCACTGGCAGCAGAGAACTGGAAGGAAAGGCGGCCAAATGAGGTGTTGGGGATGATCAGTGAGATATACCTGCTGGAACGTGTGCTACGGGTGGGTGTTGTTATCATGACCAGTGAACTGAGATAAGGCAGAGCTTTACCTAGCATAGACATATAGATAACCTGTAGCCAGTGGGTCTGGCGACGAATATGTAGCGAGGACCAGCCGACTAGAGCATACAGGTCGCAGTGGTGGGTGGTATAAGGTGATTTGGTAACAAAACGGATGGCACTGTGATAGACTGCATTCAGTTTGCTGAGTAGAGTATTGGAAGCTATTTTGTAGATGACATCGCCGAAGTCGAGGATCGGTAGGATAGTCAGTTTTACTAGGGTAAGTTTGGCGGCGTGAGTGAAGGAGGCTTTGTTGCGAAACTGAAAGCCGATTCTAGATTTGATTTTGGATTGGAGATGTTTAATATGAGTCTGGAAGGAGAGTTTACAGTCTAACCAGACACCTAGGTATTTATAGTTGTCCACATATTCTAGGTCGGAACCGTCCAGGGTGGTGATGCTAGTCGGGCGGGCGAGTGCGGGCAGCGAACGGTTGAAAAGCTTGCATTTGGTTTTACTAGCGTTTAAGAGCAGTTGGAGGCCACGGAAGGAGTGTTCTATGGCATTGAAGCTCGTTTGGAGGTTAGTTAGCACAGTGTCCAAGGAAGGGCCAGAAGTATACAGAATGGTGTCGTCTGCGTAGAGGTGGATCAGGGAATTGCCTGATCATGATCACACACATGCGAACACACCCACGCATGCACACACACAGACACACACTCCACCAGATCACCTCAACAGCCAAGCTAATGATCCCCCAGTGGTGAATCAATCATTTTACAAGTGCCGTGAGCAATACCCTCAATTCATAGCCGAAAATACTGATACTGTCTTCAAAATATCCTGCCCATGCCGCACGGTCAAAGAGTCATTCAAATTACCTTAATTATTTTTTTAAAGGTTTCGCCAGTTTTTTTTTTTTTTGCATTTTCATTAATGATTGTTTAAAAGGGATATGGAAGTACACAACAAAATCAATGGTATACATTGATTAACTCTGAAAGTGCTAAATGTACACTATTTTCAGTGAACATATGAGTCCCACTGAACTGGTGTGAAAATAAAACTTCTGAAAGTGTTAAAATTCACTATTCAACTCAATTATACTCCCTATTCAACTCTTAAAGTGTTAAAATTAGCTTGACAGTGGTGTTTGCATAGCTCTACTGTAGAGTAATTACATACCACCTACAGTGTAAAACATAACACTTGATTTAGAGTAAACTGGACTCATTTTGCTTAGTGCTGACACTGTAACACTTTCTCAGTGCAAGAAATGAACACCTGCAATGTTACAGTAAATCATTTTGGGAGTATTGTTTTAACACTGTATGGAGTAGAGCCTAATTTGCATATTTAACACCCATGACTGTATTTGTGAGTGACAGAGACATGGTTATTGAATTATTTCATTTGAAAGGCCTGTCGCTTTCACCAACTGAGTATCTAGGCAAATGCTATCATTAAAATCTATGACAATACAAGACATATATCAAATGAACTTACTTCGATGGGCTAGTTTTACCCTAACACAGAGGTGTTAGGAAATTCCTGGTTTGCATCCCAAATCAAGCCTGCAAGTCCTATTATGATGGCTTGCAAAGTGATGTGTATTCCCTACTGGAATCGACCCAGATTCCACCTACAGGATGGTTAACAGTTGGAATGTGTATTCACCCGCAACCTGCATTCAGAGTGACTGTCAGGATTAGGAAAGTTGATAAGAAGACTACCTTAACCATTTAAACTGGAACAACCATTACAGTAACAGGTGCAATAAATCTAACTAACTGATTGGGATTAGTTTAGAAAAATGCATGTTATTCATCTTTTTGTAGCTTAAGATGAATCAGCCAATGTACAGTTGAAGTCGGAAGTTTACGTACACTGTAGCCATATACATTTAAACTCAGTTTTTCACAATTCCTGACATTTAATCCAAGTAAAAATTCCCTGTTTTAGGTCAGTTAGGATCACCACTTTGTTTTAAGAATGTGAAATGTCAGAATAATAGTAGAGAGAGTGATTTATTTCAGATTGTATTTCTTTCATCACATTCCCAGTGGGTCAGAAGTTTGCATAGACTCAATTAGTATTTGGTAGTATTACCTTTACATTGTTTAACTTGGGTCAAACATTTCAGGAAGCTTTCCACAAGCTTCCCACAATAAGTTGGGTGAATTTTGGTCAGGTTTGGTCAGGTAACTGAGTCAGGATTGTAGACCTCCTTGCTCGCACATGCTTTTTCAGTTCTGCCCACACATTTTCTCTAGGATTGAGGTCAGGGCTTTGTGATGGCCACTCCATTACCTTGACTTTGTTGTCCTTAAGCCATTTAGCCACAATTTAGGAAGTGTGCTTGAGGTCATTGTTCATTTGGAAAACCCATTTGTGACCAAGCTTTACCTTCCTGACTGATGCCTTCAAAATATCCACATAATTTTCCCCCCTCATGATGCCATCTATTTTGTGAAGTGCACCAGTCCCTCCTGCAGCAAAGCACCCCCACAACATGATGCTGCCACCCCCGTGCTTCACGGTTGGGATGGTGTTCTTTGGCTTGCAAGCCTCTCCCCTTTTCCTCCAAACATAACGATGGTCATTATGGCCAAACACTTCTATTTTTGTTTCATCAGACCAGAGGACATTTCTCCAAAAAGTACGATCTTTGTCCCCATGTGCAGTTGCAAACCGTAGTCTGGCTTTTTTATGGCAGGTTTGGAGCAATGGCTTCTTCCCTGCTGAGTGGCCTTTCAGGTTATGTTGATATAGGACTCGTTTTACAGTGGATATAGATACTTTTGAACCTGTTTCCTCCTGCATCGTCACAAGGCCTATTGCTGTTATTCTGGGATTGATTTGCACTTTTCGCACCAAAGTACGTTCATCTCTAGGAGACAGATTGCGTCTCCTTCCTGAGCAGTATGACGGCTGCGTGGTCCCATGGTGTTTATACTTGCGTACTATTGTTTGTACAGATGAACGTGGTACCTTCAGGTGTTTGGAAATTGCTCCCAATGATAAACAAGACTTGTGGAGGTCTACAATTTTTTTCTGAGGTCTTGGCTGATTTCTTTTGATTTTCCATGATGTCAAGAAAAGAGGCACCGAGTTTGAAAATAGGCCTTGAAACACATCCACAGGTACACCTCCAATTGACTCAAATTATGTCAATTAGCCTATCAGAAGCTTCTAAAGCCATCACATCATTTTCTGGAATTTTCCAAGCTGTTTAAATGCACAGTTAACTTAGTGTATGTAAACTTCTGACCCACTGGAATTGTGATACAGTCAATTATAAGTGAAATAATCTGTCTGTAAATAATTACTTGTGTCATGCACAAAGTAGATGTCCTAACCGACTTGCCAAAACTATAGTTTGTTAAACAATACATTTCTGGAGTGGTTGAAAAACGAGTTTTAATGACTCCAACCTAAGTGTATGTAAACTTCCGACTTCAACTGTATATGCAAAGACACAGATTTAAAAAACAATACTAAAAATTTTACCTGCAATAGAGCATGCTGGGAAATATGATAATGATGTGCGTGGTTTTGATGTGGCTGTTTTACTCTCCACAGTGTAAAACAATAACTTGAGTTATTAACACCAACACTGGGTGTTATTTTACACCACTGAGTGTTAAATTCACTCTTACAGAGTGAATTTAACTCCTGAATCGACACTAGAAATGTTACAATGAAAATTCAACTGGACAATTTCCTGTGTGGGGGTGGACAGGGATTCAAACAAAGCCTTTCTCAGAAAGACAGTAGTTACATCCTAAATGGCACCCTATTCCTCATCCGTATGGGCCCTGGTCAACAGTAGTGGGAATAGGGTCTCATTTGGTATACATCCAGTGAATCGGGGATAATGAGTGTTCTTCCCGCTGCGCTTTAGCAATGTCTCTATGATAATCAGTGTGTGTCGGAAGAGTGAGAGGACAGTGCTGACAGACTGCGTTAGTTGAGAACATCCGTGGTTCAGTGGCTGTCTCTCGTCCGCCTCTTTCTGTTCCTAATCAGGTGACAAATTCTCGACCCATTCTCGTCCTGTCATGTTTTTAATTCAAGTGTCGGAGCGGGTGGATCATTAGCATCGTTGTCATAGTAATCATCATCAATGATTTGTAATTAATGTTCATTAGCTATAATATCTTACACTGTATATTATTAGTAGCTAGCTATATATTGACATGGCTGTACAGCAAAATATGTGTTGTATTTTGCTGTAAAATACAATTTAGGCTGGGATTCAATCCGATCAGTGGTAGATCCGTGTTATAGTGCACTTGACATTTAAAGGTAATTTCCAATTGAGCTGACATATGTGGTCTCCACGAACTCGGGAACATTGCCTTTTTAAAAAGTGAGTAGCTGACAACATTTATGCGGTCATATTGAAACCTGGCCCTAATCTCTAACGTTTTGTCACAAATCAGCATTTTGAACTTTCTTACTGATGCTATGTCTCCCAGTTTGTGCTAAAGAGTTTACTGACATTGTTGTGTGAAAGCTTAGGCTAGAGGATTGTAATAGAACATGAGGGGAAATGACAAATGAATCTGTCTACTGTAAATCACATTCCTGTTTTGAAGTTTCACTTCTATTGGAAATAGTGTGCGCGTGTGAATGCGTGTTTGCGTGTGTGTGCGTGTGTTGGTGTGGTATGAATGTGTGTGCCTATATGTGTAAGTGTGCGCATGCATGTGTGTAGACTAGAAGCTTGTTCCAAACAACCCCACAACCTAGAGCACACTCACACACTACCCTAGTGAGAAGAGAGACCAAGGGCAAATTATGAGCGATTAGCCCGATTACCACCACCTCCCGCCGCCTCGGATGTGGGGCACACAGTTTGGAGGTGGAGGGGGACTAATTGACAATTCACCAGCCTCTTGGCACAAGGAGCTATCATGCCAAATTGACTTAGGTCTCAGGGCATCTGCCGATAATGTACTTTTCAGGGGTTTGAAACACCAAGACCGTTCATCAGACTCAACTTTTTCAAAAGTCGCACCTGGCAGGCCAAACACTCACATTTTTTAATTGTTGAAAAATACGAGGTCAGGTTGAAATTTTTCTCTCTCTGTGTCTCTGTCTCCCACCCTCTCTCTCTCTAAGCTAAAATATAATACAATTATACACTGTGTATAAAACATTAAGAACACCTTGCTCAGTATTGAATTGCACTCACCCCCCAAGTTATATTAGTGTTTTATTTGTCATACATTTTTAAACAAATGTTAGAATTTGTTCATCCACTTTGACATTACATGGTGTTTTGTGCAGATCATTAACAAAAATTGACAATTAAATCCATTTGAATCCCACTGTAATACAAAATGCTGAAATAGAAAAGGGGTGCTAATAGTTTGAAGGCACTGAGTATACCAAACATTAGGAACACCTTCCTAATACTGAGTTGAACAATCCCTCTACCCTCAGAACAGCCTCAATTAGTTCTGGCGTGGACTACAAGGTGTCGAAAGCATTCCACAGGGATGCTGGCCCATGTTGACTCCAATGCTTCACACAGTTGTGTCAAGTTGGCTGAATGTCCTTTGGGTAGGGGACCATTCTTGATACACACAGGAAACTTTTGAGCGTGAAAAACCCAGGAACGTTTTCCATTCCTTGACACAAATCGGTGTGCCTTAAACCTACCACCAATTGGTGTGGTAATTCCATATTTTGTCTAGCCTATTCACCCTCTGAATGGCACACTTACACAAACCATGTCTCAATTGTCTAAAGGCTTAAAAATCCTTCTTTAATTAACCTGTCTCCTTCCTCCCCTTCATCTACACTGATTGAAGTGGATTTAACAAGTGACATCAATAAGAAATCATAGCTTTCACCTGGGTTCACCTGGTCAGTATATGTCATGGAAAGAGCAGGTGTTCTTAATGTTTTTTATACTCAGTGTAATTATGAATCAAAATGAATGACGTCAACGTTTCATCACAGTTGGAAACAAAGATGTGTCAACTCTCAAATGGCAATACAAAGCCATAGAGGATACAATCCAGTTTTATCGAACCATGTGTTTCATTTGCCTTTTCTAAATCACTACAGCTTTTGAACCACATTAACCTATAGCGGAACATGAGCGACATAACTACCCCAGAGCTAGTTACGTGGTGTGACATTTAAAACAATACACTGTCACTCCGATGAAGAATGTGTCTGTTCCAGCTAACGGGGGTTCCCCCTCATTAACGTTTTTAATTAGCACATCAGTGCTTCATCATATAAACAATGCACAGCGCTAACGGATCTGAACCTGGTACTGTGTGTGTGTGTGTGTGTGTGTGTGTGTGTGTGTGTGTGTGTGTGTGTGTGTGTGTGTGTGTGTGTGTGTGTGTGTGTGTGTGTGTGTGTGTGTGTGTGTGTGTGTGTGTGTGTGTGTGTGTGTGTGTGTGTGTGTGTGTGTGAATAATGAACAATAGGTGCATGAAGTAGCCTTGATTAAACACAGCTACAGTAGCCTTAGCACTAAAATACTGTATTTTGTGTTTGCTAATGTTTAGGGTTGTTCTGTACTATTATGTGGTGGATATACAGATACTAGCATCTAATACAGTTAGAAATGTCCTTGTTTTTGAAAGAAAAGCAAATTTTTTTTGTCCATTTAAATAACATCAAATTGATCAGAAATACAGTGTAGACATTGTTATTGTTGCAAATTAATTTTGTAACTGGAAACGGCAGATTGTTTTACTGAATATCTACATAGGCGTACAGAGGCCCATTACAGCAACCATCCATCCGGTGTTCCAATGGCACGTTGTTAGCTAAGTTTATAATTTTAAAAGACTAGTTGATCATTAGAAAACCCTTTGCAAGAGGGCAAGTGTATTAGAGTGTCTAGTTTGAGAAACAGACGCCTCACAAGTCCTCAACTGGCAGCTTCGTTAAGCACCAGTCTCAAGGTCAACAGTGAAAAGGCAACTCCGGGATGCTGGCCTTCTAGGCAGAGTTGCAAAGAAAAAGCCATATCTCAGACTGGCCAATAAAAAGAAAAGTTTAAGATGGGCAAAAGAACACAGACACTGGACAGATGAAGATTGGAAAAAAGTGTTATGGACAGATGAAGTTTGAGATGTTCAGATAGATGCTGGTGGAGTGCTTGACGCCATCTGTCAAGCATGTTGGAGGCAATGTCATGGTCTGGGGGTGCTTTGGTGGTGGTAAAGTGGGAGATTTGTACAGGGTAAAATGGATATTGAAGAAGGAAGGCTATCACTCCATTTGGCAATGCCCTGTGGACGGTGCTTAATTGGAGCCAATTTCCTCCTACAACAGTACAATGACCCAAAGCACAGTTCCAAACGATGCAAGAACTATTTAGGGAAGAAGCAGTCACAGCAGTATTCTGTCTATAATGGAGTGGCCAGCACAGACACCGGATCTCAACATGACTGAGCTGTTGTGGGAGCAGCTTGACCGTATGGTACGTAAGAAGTGCCCGTCAAGCCAATCCAACTTGTGGGAGGTGCTTCAGGATGCATGGAGTGAAATCTCTTCAGATTACCTCAACAAGTTGACAACTAGAATGCCAAAGGTCTGCAAAGCTGTAATTTCTGCAAATGGAGGATTCTTTGACAAAAGCAAAGTTTGAAGGACACAGTTATTATTTCAATTCAAAATCATTATTTATAACCCTGTCAACGTCTTGACTATATTTCCTATTCATTTTGCAACTCATTTCATGTATGTTTTCATGGAAAACAAGGACATTTCTTAGTGACCCCAAACTTTTGAACGGTAGTGTATGTATAAAGTTGCATGAAAACATGCAAATGTATTTCTATTGTGTTCTTTTCATGAACATGGACTGCAAGCCTTCAGCATCATCACTGATCCATACACTTACATTCATCATCAGATTTCCCATTTTGAAATGACAAATCACTGGTAATATGTGAACTCTCAACTCTTCTCTATATTGGACATTACAGCAATAAGGGCCAAAAAAAGTCAGTTCAAACAGTATAGAAAAGTATTATATTATGGAATATCATAATAGCATAGATGCTTTCTCCAGTTTTGGTACTTTATGTTTCAATAACGTAAAGTAGAAGCAGCCTTAAGGCATTGTTGTTATAGAGGCTAGATCCATTTCTGTATCCATGGATACAAGGGCAATCATGATTTGATTTGTTTTCAACAGTATCTTTTGCATGAGACAGGATTACTGAACAGTAGACCAGCAAATGTCTGACTCTTTGGCCAAGTATTAAATGTAAGCTTGGTACCTGAAGGCCAAGAGAGACATCTTTAAAACACTGTCCAAGACGTATCTCAATACATTTTCTTAGTTTCAAGGTATTTTCTGCAGACTTCTCCACAGGGGGAAAACAACATGTGTTCATGACTTCTTGATTGACACTGGTTGGACTTTCCTACAAAGATTGGGAGAGAAACAAAAATAAAAACACTGCCTTACTGAGTAACTATTTACGGATATAATGAGGAGAGGAGAGGAGAGGAGAGGAGAGGAGAGGAGAGGAGAGGAGAGGAGAGGAGAGGAGAGGTCATAACTCCATCTTCATTGACTGGGATCCAGACTGAGTTAGAGAAATGTAACCAGCCTGGAGTAACAGCTGTACATCCATATGCTTCTTAACAAGTATGTCAGAACAAATGCAAGACTTGAATAGGAGTGGAGGAGGTTAAAGAAGCAATGTTAGGATCACTTGAGCTTGATAAAAATGTGATGTGTAAACCCCATTCACTCCTGTGGATGAGATGACAAAACATATCAGAATGATTGTAATGCATGTAGGGTTTTGGTAACTCACAATGCCAAATAGGAAAACTGTATATACACACATCTATTGTCCCTGAGCAGGTCCTGGATATCAATTTTTGTTCAATAAAAGTTGAAAAGAGACTGAAAAGAGACACTGATAGGTTGTGAAATAACTCCCAATACCAACTTTTCTGTACGTAGCCTGTTCAATGAATGACAATCACTTAATTTGAAATAAATATAATAAAATGTTGTTCAAGGTCTTTGTTGTTCACTTTGTTGTTCAAGGTCATATAATAGTATCAACAAGTTTCTCTTTAGTTTTTTCTTTATTCTTTGTTTGCTCCACTTCACCGCATTGGGACTCAGATTGTCTGTCTGTCTACCTGTCTGTCTACCTGTCTGTCTGTCTGTCTGTCTGTCTGTCTGTCTGTCTGTCTGTCTGTCTGTCTGTCTGTCTGTCTGTCTGTCTGTCTGTCTCTGCCTGCCTGCCTGCCTGCCTGCCTGCCTGCCTGCCTGCCTGCCTGCCTGTCTGTCTGTCTGTCTGTCTGTCTGTCTGTCTGTCTGTCTCTGCCTGCCTGCCTGCCTGCCTGCCTGTCTGTCAGTCTGTCTGTCTGTCTGTCTGTCTGTCTGTCTGTCTGTCTGTCTGTCTGTCTGTCTGTCTGTCTGTCTGTCTGTCTGTCTGTCTGTCTGTCTGTCTGTCTGTCTCTGCCTGCCTGCCTGCCTGTCTGTCTGTCTGTCTGTCTGTCTGTCTGTCTCTGCCTGCCTGCATGCTTGTCTGGCTGCCTCTCTGTCTGTCTGCCTTTCTGTCTGTCTGCCTTTCTACCTTTCTGTCTGTCTGCCTTTCTACCTGTTTGTCTGTCTGGCTGCCTCTCTACGTCATCACATAGATTTGGGGGGTTGAAATTACAACATTGATTCAACCAGTTTTTGCCCTGACGGCTGTCTGTCTGTTAGTATGTCTGTCTCACTGTCTCTCCTTGTGAAAGCATCACACAACAGCATCATCTCAAATGAACCACAGAGACATATAAAACATTTAGCTGGAGGTATAGTCCCCTTTATGCATCTCTTGACATGGGTATGGAGACAGGGGTAATTGGGTAGAGCCCTCTTGGCGTCACAGTTTTAGGCATATGTCAATTGAGGTGGAGATCCAGTCGAATTAGCTACACACTCCCACAGCATTGTCTGCTCCTCTCTAGATTAATCACGGTTCATGTTTTCTTGGGCCTCCGTGACGAAACGCACAGGTATAAAAGCGCACCTGGTGACGTTTAGTTGCCAAAGGCGAACAGGCAAGAGGAAGGATTTGGTCTACCTACAGAGCGAAGGGGAGAAGACGAACTACATGAAAATGATTTCAAATATCCCATTTTTCTGTTTAACTGCGCTTGTACTTCTGAACTTGGTCGGAGCCAACCCAATGTCAAACCTACAGGTAAGCTGGTGCGTCATGTGCCAAACTCTCTTGATCATTGCTATTTTTCTGTTCTTCTTATTCCACCAATTCATATATATATATCTATGATGTGATATCTATGATGTGTGTATATATATATATTATTGTAATTAATGAAAGACTGTTTCAAGTGGCTTTAAGTGACATTGAGGTTAATAATTCCATGGTTTCTCTCCGTTAGAGCTTGAAACAGCTTCTGGAGGAGGAGAGTCGTTTACCATATTACGCGTCGGAGGAGATGGGGGTGGATGGGAAAGACTTGAATACAGAGAACATCGCGGAAGAGGTGCCTCCTTGGGACTCCGAAGACGCAAGGAATTCTGCGCTGACGGGAAAGGAGGACGTAATTGCGCGTCTTCTCAATGACATTATGACGACCCCCAAGCGCTCGTGGAGCCGGTTCAAGAAGGGTGGACTGAGAAGCTGCTTCGGCGTCAGGCTAGAGCGAATTGGGTCATTCAGTGGGCTTGGATGCTAAAGGACAGGTATAGTTATCCTCTGCTTCAATCTAACCGAATGGGATTATCCATTCAAGCTGTCGCTACAGTATGTTGGAGTTGAATTTATATTATAATGGCTTTATTTGAACTATCAAATAAATGCAGTATTGTTTCTCAAGACCAGCTCTATGTTTTGTGTTGTTTCTGCAGGGTTTGGGCTGTTGATCAGAGCACAAGAAACGACCCTTACTTGAACTCTTCAACAAGGATGAACCTCTTCACCTCAGAAAGTCTCGACTGAGAGTTTACAATGGCGTTTGTGATGAGATGTATTTAAATTTGTGGTTCGCATTTGGAATACTTAAATGGTTATTATTTTAGAACTGTATACTGATGAATTTTCATTTTTGTCTCTTGCTATAATATACTATTGTTGTATGTATTTATCTATTTATTTTCTTGTAAGAAAAAGAACGTGCAGACTTGCGATAGATTGTAGCCTAATGCGTTGAAATAAATATTTTGCATAATAAATTACTTTGTTGTGAGTTTTATTGCCTCCGGTTTTTTTTTACAATCACGGTCTGGCATACCGAGACTTACGCTCTCCTCACTCAAGCAAGTGAAGCATCTGTTTCTGACTTGCCAATATCATCATCATAACTGCCAACAGCGGTCAGTAGCCTATCGCAACTTCCTTCTCACCTCTCCATCCTCCACCTGACCTATTCTTCATCTCCCATCCTCATCCTCATCCTCCTCCTCCTCTCACCCCCAAAGACAAACTATAAACATGACACCTCAACAGCTACCATCGACTCTACAGAAAATAAGCCTATCCAGTCCAAATAATGGTCCAAACAAAATATTATCTTCAAAGGCAGTCGCACACAATCCTGCTTCCTTATCACTGTCAAGGCGACGGAATGTCAAGCTGAATTATGTCATAACATGCAGTCCTTGATAAGTAAGCTACTATCTGAAGCAAGGGGTCTACATAAAACGGGCCCCTAGTCATCCTGTCATTAAAACACTGAACGGGATATCTGGAACACCTCAAAAAGACCACAGGGGATTGTTATCGGAATGGCAAAATGTCATATTTTCCTTGGATATATCGTATTAATAATGACGCACTGTGTGAGCTGGGGAAATCTATATGCCAGTAAGAATGTTCAAGAGTTGGAAAATATGAAGGTAGGACATACAGTTACAAGCGGTACAAAAACATTTAAAAAAGGCAATCAAGTTAATTTAAGTTCTTAGAATTGTGTAATTTCGGCAGACAAAGTGTAACTGGTGACATCAGCATACATTATATGCGCACAGGCCTATATTCTATATTAAAATCACCTTTCAAAGTAATACGTTATGACTATGTGACACTAATAAGCGCCATTTGTTCACTTATAGGACCTGATCCAGCGCCTCGAGGACAAGTTGACGGTTAACGAGGAAAATGACGTTTATCCGTCAGAGTCTAAGGACGTGGTCGTAGCCCATATGGAGGACATTGAGAACTCGCCCGCGGCGATCCGGGGGCAGGAGGAGAGAATGGTAATCAACGCAGCCAAAATAATTGCCCCCGAAAGCCCTGTGGTGTCACGCCTGAAAGATCTAATCGGTTTGAGGACGGCCAAATCGTTCAACAGCTGTTTCGGTAACCGGATTGAGAGAATCGGCTCGTGGAGCGGACTGGGGTGCAATAACGTCAAGACTGGTATATTTGAAGGCAATTATTTGAGTGGAATGCCTTTAAAAAAACGTACAAATAAGCACAAGAATGTAGTATCATGTCAATGTGTGTGCAAAAAGTCCATACATTGGGGCTAAAAGGCATGCGTAAAATGTATTGGCTTTACGCACGAATTGATTTTACGCAAAACTCTGTCTATTGTAAGACATAACATAAAGGTTGTTGCAAGATCACACACACATCGATATTAACTCCATTACATTACTATAATCAAGAAAGTGCTGTATATTAATTATTCATTGATATAATTTAGGGCTATGACTTGAACTTCTGCATAGTGATGTTCGACAACAGTATAACCACAAATAAATTAAATTAATCAGTTGATTATTATATGATTTGAATTTGTATTTGCAGGTAACAAGAAGATAATATCTGGGAACTGAAGAACAAAGTAGACCTACCCATTCATGGACGTCAAAAAAACTGCGTCATGTCTGACCTCTGTGGAACTCTCCCTGGCATTCTGGGGAATGCATTTTTCCCCCTTCAAACAATAGTCCTAAACTGAGAAATATGTATTTCATAAACGAATTTATACTAAATAATTTCGATATAAAAAATTGCAAAATTAAATCTCTTAATTTCTGTGTTGGTTGGTTTCTAGACTGTCAGTGACAACTGGACATGCATATTGTATTTCTGCCACGAAAAGGAAAATTTGATTCCTAATCGCACTCTCCAGAAATGCCTAATACAACGCCTTTGTTATGAATTGGACGCCTGTACAGTATTGTTCACTTGTGTGTATCAAATCAATGTATATCTTTGATCGTGTTGTGAGAGGGCATTATTTGTAATAAATTATTAGATATGGAACCTTTCTTAATTATCATATCAATTATCCAATTATATATTTATTATGAATTAAATACATTACAGCCTTCCATAGTTGGTCACATTAGTTGTCACACAGAGAGAAAGATAATGAGATCAATTCAAGTCATACCTTCTAATGAACTACTTACTGCAATACAAGGAACAGTTTATGCGCTGCAATGAAAGCACACGAGGTCCAAATAATCAGAGGATTATTATGATAAAACGATCTATCAACAATATTTCGCATTCTTGTAGTCAAGTAGTATGACACAGTTAATGGATTTGTTCTCATTATAAGCCCAACTATTGCTGTTGGACCAGAGAATTGGAAAGTAAAGTTACTGACACTAAAAAAAATTATGCAAATTCAGATACAAGAATGTGACAGACGCAGTAGTCTATTATTCTACATCGATATGACACCATTTAATTACGCAACAGAAGTCCAACTTCAAAATCTATATGGTAGGTCTGTAGAGAGAGCATCTGCCCAGGGCCCAGGACACACCACACCTTAGACACACACATTAGCTAAATTATGTCTAAATGATTAAAATGTACTAAAATGCACATGCGAAAGGGACCAGATGTTGGAGCAGCCTTAAGCGCAGTAATTAGCAGGAGGCAGCAGGATCAGGTGCAAAACAGTGTCCAGTTTATTATCAGTGAAAGGTGGTTCCAGGTGAATGGAGAAATCCAATTAATATTTAAATCATCCACAAAAGGTATTTACAAAATAAACATTCAAAATACAGGTTTGAATACAAATCAAAAACCTAAGCCTCAATCAGGCCTATCCTGCCAAACCAACTATAACAGATTGGATTATAGAGGCTAGGGACAGCCTCCCCACAAAGCTCACATACCAGAGCTTGAACATAACTGAAACCCTCAGGTGAAACAGGTATAGCTTTACACCCATGGCCTATACCATTAACCATGGAGCTCTTTACCCAAATATGGCATTAAATCATGTAAGAGGCATTTTCATCATACCCACATTTACATATTCTGTCCTAATAAGCATCTTAAACATTCCCGGCTTATCATCAAAACAGGAATAATTTCAATTAATGAATACATATTTAATAATGATAGTCCTGCAGGTCAACAAGTAGCAGCAAAACGTATAATTTATGGAGCCGAGCACCCACCCGTGCTCCCATTAAGCACATACATGACAGACAAGATATGGAGCTCACAGACTTTTGAACTTCAAACACAGGATGCATTACAATAAGGAAATTCTCGTCAGTGTAGCAAGTGTTCATGTGCACCTGAACATCGCATCCACTTGGAGGATTGTAAAAGGATAAACTACTGCATTTCAATATGAAACTGAAATGTGCTACAATGCAACTTGACCAATATTTCCTAGACACATAATTAACCCTGCTCACAGTAAATACTCATGACACTGGCAAAAAAGGAAAAGAACAACAGTATACACTACCGGTCAAAAGTTTTAGAACACCTACTCATTCAAGGGTTTTTCTTTATTTGTACTATTTTCTACATTGTAGAATAATAGTGAAGACATCAACACTATGAAATAACACATATGGAATCATGTAGTAACCAAAATAAGTGTTAAACAAATCAAAACATATTTTATATTTGAGATTCTTCAAATAGCCACCCTTTGCCTTGATGACAGCTTTGCACACTCTTGGCATTCTCTCAACCAGCTTCACCTGGAATGCTTTTCCAACCGTCTTGAAGGAGTTCCCACATATGCTGAGCACTTGTTGGCTGGTATTTCTTCATTCTGCGGTCAGAATAATCCAAAACCATCTCAATTTGGTTAAGGTCAGGGGATTGTGGAGGCCAGGTCATCTGATGCAGCACTCCATCAATCTCCTTCTTGATCAAATAGACCCTACGCAGCCTGGAGGTGTGTTGGGTCATTGTCCTGTTGAAAAACAAATGATAGCCCCACTAAGCCCAAACCAGATGGGATGGCGTATCGCTGCAGAATGCTGTGGTAGCCATGCTGGTTAAGTGTGCCTTGAATTCTAAATAAATCACAGACAGTGACACCAGCAAAGCACCCCCACAACATAACACCTCCTCCATGCTTCACAGTGGGAAATATACATGCAAAGATCATCCGTTCACCCACACCGCCTATCACAAAGACACGGCGGTTGGAACCAAAAATCTCAAATTTGGACTCCAGACCAAAGGACAAATTTCCACCAGTTTAATGTCCATTGCTTGTGTTTCTTGGCCCAAATGAGTCTCTTCTTCTTATTGGTGTCCTTTAGTAGTGGTTTCTTTGCAGCAATTCGACCATGAAGGCCTGATTCATGCAGTCTCCTCTGAACAGTTGATGTTGAGATGTGTCTGTTACTTGAACCCTGTGAAGCATTTATTTACACCACTACACCCTGCCCGTGCAGGTCCCTGAAAATCCCGTCTACAAAGAATTGGAAAACTGATGGAGCATTCATCAACCCATAAGGCATTACTAAGTAATCATAATGCTCTGAGGTGGTACTAAACGCTGTCTTCCACTTGTCTCCCTCCTGGATACACACCAGGTTATACGCACTCCTGAGATCTAGTTTCGAGAAGAAGCGCATTGACTCAATCACCGTGGCAATAAGAGGTAGCGGGTAACTGTACCTCACCGTGATCTGATTTAGGCCTCGGTAGTCAATGCACGGGTGCAGACCTCCCTCCTTCTTCTTCACAAAAAAGAAACTCGAGGAGGCGGGTGAAGTGGAGGACCAAATGTACCCCGACGCAGGGATTCGGAAACATATGTCTCCATAGCTACCGTTTCCGCTTGCAACAGGGGATACACGTGACTCCTGGGAAGCGCAGCATCTGCCAGGAGATTTATCGCACAATCCCCCAGTCGATGAGGTGGTAATTGAGTCTTTTCTTTTTACAGAAGGCGAGAGCCAAATTGGCATAATCTGGGGGGATGCGCACGGTGGAGACCTGGTCCGAACTTTCCATCGTAGTAGCACCAATGGAAACTCCTGCACACCTCCCGAGCACTCTCGCGACGACCCCGTGAGAGCCCTCTGTTGCCAGGAAATAGTGGGGTTATGCTGAGCCAACCAGGGAAGGTCTAGTACCACGGGAAACGCAGGACAGTCAATGAGGAAAAGACTGATTTTCTCCTCGTGACCCCCCTGCGTCTCCATGGCAAAGGAGATGGTCGCTTCCCTGATTAGCCCGGACTCTAATGGTCGACTATCCAGAGTGTGAACTAAGAAAGATCTAACTACAGGAATAATAGGGATCCCTAAACTAAGGGATAACGCTCTGTCGATAAAATTCCATGCTGCGCCTGAATTGACAAGTGCCTTATGCTGGGAATGCGGGGGGGAAAAAATCAGGGAAACAAACAGATACAAACACTTGGTCAACAGAGGACTCTGGATGAGTGTGGTTCAGACTCACCTGGGGTGACACCAGAGTGCCCTGCCTGTTGCCTCGACTCCCAGAGGAACCGACACGGCACCGACCGGCAGTGTGCCCTCTGCGGCCACAGATGGTGCACGTGATGGCTCCTCCTCCAGTCTCCCTACGCGCAGCCCCTCCCAACTCCATGGGCACTGGAGCGGGGGTGCTGGAAGATGGCACCGACAGAGCCCCCTGGATGGACAAATCCACCAGTTGGTCAAAGGAGATGGTGGCATCCCTGCAGGCCAGCTCACCTTGGATGTCCTCGCGCAGGCTGCACCGATAGTGGTTGATGAGGGCCCTGTCGTTCCAGCCTGCTCCAGCGGCCAAGGTCCGGAATTCCAGAGCAAATTTCTGGGCGATCCTCGTCCCCTGCCTCAAATGGAAGAGCCGTTCCCCAGCCACTCTACCTTCGGGCGGATGGTCGAAGACGGCGCGGAAGCGACGGGTGAACTCCTCACACAGCGTTTGTCCACTCCAGAGCTCTTCTTGAGAGGCATGAGACGAGGGCAGACACTCTCTCCCTTCCTGAGGGAGCTGGGTGCACAGTGGCCAGGTAGAGGTCCAATTGTAACAGGAATCCCTGGCACTGTGCTGCCGTCCCATCATGCTCCCTGGGAAGGGAGAGACGCATCCCACTGGGACTGGCTCTGGACGGGACGGGTAGAGGTAACCCCGGTTGCGCTGGTCGAGGCACTGGGGAGACTTCCTGTCTCTCCCAGCGGTCCATAGTCTGGACAACGCGATCCATCATGGCACCAAGATGATGTAACATAGCGGAATGTTCCTGGACGCACTCCTCGTCTCCTCTAACCGGGATACCTGCTCCTGCTGACTCCATAGTAGAGTGTGTAATTCTGTTAAGGTTGTGTAAGGTAGGCGAAGTCAGGTGCATGAGAGCAGAGTAGAGTAAACAGGCACACTTTTATTCTGGTAAAAAAATAGGCTCAAAATGACATCTAAGTGCTCAAAAAACAATGAACAATAAACAAAAGTATAGCACATGAACATACACCATTAACAATAAACAATTACACACAAAGACATGGAGGGGAACAGAGGACTAAATACATGTAGTGTGACTATGGAATGAAAACCAGGTGTGTATGAAACAAGACAAAACAAATGGATATATGAGAAATGGAGCGGCGATGGCTAGAAAGCCGGTGACGTTGATCGCCGAACGCCGCCCAAACAAGGAGAGGAGCCGACTTTGGCGGAAGTCGTGACAGTTTTCTAAAACTTTTGACCCGCAATGTATACATTTAGGTGTCACGATCATTATAAGGAGTGGACCAAGATGCAGCGTGGTAATCTCGTCCTACGTCCAGGATGTCCTCCACTCCTGACTTTCCTCCAGGGCACGCTGCTTGGTCCGTTGTTGGTGGGATCTTCTGTCACGTTCATTTGAAAGGAGTGGACCAAGATGCAGCGTTGTATCTTTCCATCCTATTTATTAGGAAAATAAACTCAAAGAAAAAACAATAAAGCAAAAAAACAAAACTTGAAGCTCAAAGTAGTGCTCACAGGCAACTATACCTAGACAAGATCCCACAAAGCACAAAGGGGAAATGGCTGCCTAAATATGATCCCCAATCAGAGACAATGATAAACAGCTGCCTCTGATTGGAAACCATACCATTCCAACATAGAAATATAATCACCTAGATGACCCACCCTAGTCACACCCTGACCTAACTAACATAGAGAATAAAAAGCTCTCTATGGTCAGGGCGTGACATTAGGAGAAATTAATTACTAGATATATGGGGAAACATTAATGCACTAAACAATTTATAAGGGTAATTCAATAAAGTGTGTTTCTGACAAGAGATTCTGTGTCCGCTTCATCCCAGCACACATTAACTAAGTGTACAGGGGTTAACACTTGACATGCACTAATTGAAATATGTAGTCAGGCTGTTATAAGATATTATATAAGCCAATGGTCATCTATAAGGGATTGATTCAGTGATTTTCTTCTTTGTCTAATGTACTGTATGTATACTGAAGTATTTTTGCAGTGCCTAATCTAAGGTGAGTGGTATTTATACTTTATAAGTACTTGCTAAATGTTTTGACTGACCAGTGTACTTTCTCACAAACATATGGTATGCCATTGGTAGACATTCCTGCAGTACCTGGTAAAATATCAAGCACACAACACAGGATGTTTAAGGAAGTGTATTTTTATATGTGTGAATAACTAGCTTACAAACATTTACAAATGTGGGAATAATGATTAATAAATGGTGAGCAAACGGTTTGTAAATGTCTTATATTTTGTTTGTTATGGACCCTTAAAATAAAGTGTTACTGCACAGACAGATAGAGAGAGACACACACTGACACATGTACTGTCCGTTTATTGGTATTTTGGCTCTATAGTATATATGTAACAGTAATTAGGGGAGAACGTGTATGACAGCCAGGCACTTATATACTTTCATAAGGTATTATGAACCAATGGTCATCTATTTGGCATTTATTCAGTAATCTTTATTTTGTATCTAAGAAATGTGTTTATTCATTCACAACTAGGATGTTGCTTGCCCAGCACAGGCAGTGTGGTCCCCTGGTCTTCTGGTGCCAGTGCTGTGGGAAAGGATGCTAGGTTTAGCAGAGACAACTCAGAGGTGAGTGCAGTGGAGGTAGGAAGAAAACAAAGAGACACAGATGCACTGCCAGTTCCTTAATATGTTGGCTCTATAGTGTATGTAATAGCAATTACCACTTAGGAGTCACTCACAGACAGACAGACAGACAGACAGACAGACAGACAGACAGACAGACAGACAGACAGACAGACAGACAGACAGACAGACAGACAGACAGACAGACAGACAGACAGACAGACACAGACAGACAGACAGACAGACAGACAGACAGACAGACAGACAGACAGACAGACAGACAGACAGACAGACAGACAGAGGAGCACAAGAAGAAGCAAAGATAGAGACAGAGACAGAGCACAGCAGAGAAGATACAGATACAGACAGGGAGGCAACAGCGACACAGTTATAGTGGTGAGTTGTAGTGGTGAGTTGTAGTGGTGAGTTGTAGTGGTGAGTTATAGTGGTGAGTTGTAGTGGTGAGTTGTAGTGGTGAGTTATAGTGGTGAGTTGTAGTGGTGAGTTGTAGTGGTGCGTTATAGTGGTGAGTTATAGTGGTGAGTTGTAGTGGTGAGTTATAGTGGTGAGTTGTAGTGGTGAGTTGTAGTGGTGAGTTATAGTGGTGAGTTATAGTGGTGAGTTGTAGTGGTGCTTTTACATGTTGCATTTGTTTTAAAACATGAGCTGGTTAAAAAAGGATGACTATGTTTCACCGGTCACTGGTACAGTAAAAGTTGAGAAAAGGTGTACTATAGTTGCCTATGTTATGTGTCAGTAGCGTTACTGCCTGTGTGGGCGCATGCAGTGATACGGGCAGATGTGGCTGAAATGCCAGGGCTGCATTTTTGTCCCAGTCCACCCCTGGGTATATCTCATTAAACTCACTTTTATGCATATAGTTTACCTAAAACCCATATAGGCTTATGACATATAGTCATTGAATCATTGAGGTTTACTAAGAACTTCACAATGACTTAATCGTGAATATCACCACATTTAGTAACAATAAACAAGCCGCGAGGTCTGTCCTCAATGCTAGACAGCGGCACACTGTTGGCAAAGCCCGTGTTAAGCCTATGACTTCCTGTAGGCCTACTCCAAGTCAACAATCTCCTACAATAAAATGTATGAACGTGTGTTTCTAAAGAAAGGATTGAACTGACTAGGCCTATGTCATGGGTATGCCCCATTATCTAGGAAGACAACGCTTTAAAAGGAGTTGCTTCCGACAGCTACTGTTATCACAATCAGGTGTTGGCATGCAACTCCAATTCCTCGCATAACTGTGCGTGTCAGACTAGATATAAAAGACCATGCGGTAGGTGTGTAGAAACAACGACAACTGCGAAGAAAATCAATAAGCTTCACACACCACTTCACCTTCACTGAAGAAGAAAGAGAATAATGCAGCTCTCCAACATTCCTCTTTTTGGCCTTATCCTGTTCTTAAATCTGCCGCTGCTCAGCGCATATCCTGTCTACAACGGGTTACTGACCAATGACGACATGGATGTCTTAAAGGTGAGTCTTGCGCCTTTAAGAGATATTGTTGTGGATAGATCATGTAGTTCATATTTCCTATACGTTAAAGCCCAAGGATAGACACCATTGAAAACGTTTGTTGAAACTTGCTTTTGGCATTTTAGGTACTTCTCCATCGACTTGGAGAGTCCATTCCTGAGCGGAGCGAGGTCGAGCGGGTCGCCACAGAAAAGTTGGACAACATGACTCACGAAGCCATCGCAATGGTTGCAGAGGATGAGCGTGAGCAACAACAAAACCGACTCGACAAATCTGCAATAAGAGAGTTCCTCTCGGCTCGGGACCTGAAAACTGTCCGAAACGACTCAACATCGAAGAGATACTCGGGCTGCTTCGGGCGAAGGCTAGACCGAATCGGCTCAATGAGCTCTCTTGGATGCAACACGGTTGGCAAATACAGTGGGTATAGTTAAGGTTAATATCATAGACTACTGTGCATCAGACGAAATCTCTTAATCAAATAGGGTCCAAGTAGTCGACTCCAAAACCGCGTGGTTAAGTTGACTAATATCCATTGTGAGAGTTATGTTGAGAGACAAAATTGCGTTGGCTAATTTCTTGTTTCTCTATTTTCAGATCCAAAGAGAAGATGAAGTCTTACACATTACCTGGAACAGCAAAGTCAATACTTACCAAGGGGTATTCTTATTTATAGTCTGTAGGCTACCTATTTATTTTCAATTTATTACATTTTTGTTTATTGCCAATATATTTATTTGAACCAATGCAAGAGGTTTCTTTATATGGTGTCATTGATGTACAATAAATGTTTACAATTGCTCATGAAATGTTTTGTCAAATTACTTTCTATACCATCCATTAGGAAAAATGAATTATTCAAAACAACAGACTGCCTAAGTCATAGGTTCAGGCTGAATAATCAATGAGAAAATAATAAGATGTGAAGTTTGCCTAAACCCCTTGGGATCCTATTCATAGGCCTATCATAAGCCAAACTGAGTCAGGTGATTATCAATTGGGATGACCTGACCATAGCCCACTAACTCACAAGAGACCTAGCAGGGTGACCCTCACAAAACAATAAAAACACACAGAAGAGACGCAAATAAAAACGACTTGTGTCACATGAGTTGACGCTGGGGAGACGAAGCAAGTACGGGGAGTAAAACATTTAATATAGAATGGACATGGAACGAGACGGGAACAGCGTCAGCAAACGAGTAACACAAACTAAAAACTATCAATACAGCAGCGGGGAACAGAGCAGGGAACTGACAAATATAGGGGAGGAAATAACAGGTGATGAGTGAGTCCAGGGGAGTCCAATATCGCTGATGCGCGTGACAACTTGGTTGTAAGTAAAATCACAAGGAATAAACCTCAAATTCGAGGTTTGCTTCAACACCGTCTTCGGCACTGCTATTGTTATTTCAGCACCATGGAGAGAGAACGCTCGGGAAATAGTCTTCGGCTACCCCTCTGACTCATCCAGACGTATTTTTGACGTGTAACTTTATACTTTGGTTCAATAGTTCCATGATTTCACAACGTTGACAAACCCATGACTCTGGCCAGACATGGATAGGACATGAGATATGTAGTCTGATATTTAAGCACCCAAGATTCTCATCCATATATCAGTGAATGCCCAACCACAGTCCCCTTAGCAGACAATTCACATGCTTTACCACAATACTGATAGGAGGGCCTGGTAACTATTGCCACAACACAAGTCGACTATTTATTATTGACGACTCGTAAATACCACCACTCAAGATTAATTAAGTCATACATTGCCTCTCATAGGTCTCTCTCTCTCTCTTGGGCCATGCAAGACAATTAGGAAACTCCTCCAAGAGAAAACACTATAAAGTAGGTCCACACACTCAAAGGAAGATATTCTGCTTCTTTTAAGGATGCTTTAACCATTCTAAACTAGGCCAATGTAAGTGTTTGTTCAGATAAAGGTGTGGATTACACACCATTTAGACAGAGCTAAAGGTTATTGAATGTACCTACAGGCTTCCTAGGACCATACCTAACACTTATTAATTGCCTATTTTTGCCTTGTCATGTCTTGTAATGTCTTTATATATGTTATGTTTGCCAAGTAAGCCAGTATGATGCAATCAACATTCCCTAACACATATTCTAACCTGGAGAAATGTTTCATGAATAAACCCCCACTATATATAGACTAGCAGAGCATGCTTTTAACCCACTATGGATATTTAGGGTTTGTAGCGAGAGCAATGCCAAGTATTTGTGTAGCGGATGGATTCCCGGCAACGCACGGCCATGTCTGAGCGCAGGCCAAAAAGACTGCTGTTTGTGTGACCGGGCCCTACCATGAGTATCCTCTCACACACACGAACACGCACACATCAGTCACCAGCCTGCCGCCACTTAAAATTACATTTTACCAGCAGCCTTATCAGACAGAGGTGTCAGAATGCACTTCAGACAATGCACAAAATGATGAGCCACTGACACCAGATCGTCTCCTCTGTGGGTGTGTGTGTGTGTTTATGTCTAAGTGCCTATATAAGAGCGTGCTTGGCTAACAACCCGCCTTAGCACTAACAAACCAGAACCTAAACTGCATCAGGCATGGCGAGGAAGGCCACCTCATGGGGACTCCATGTGGCAGTCCATATGTTGGGCTGACCCTACCCTGCTAGCAATTTGGCCCAATTGGAGATAGGTAGCTACTAGTCCAGTCAGTTGATGTAGGTAGGGCACACTGATTCTTTATCCCTGATATAATTGATAATAAAGTTGTGTTGAATTAGATTGATGGATGGTTGTTTGACAAATGGCCTGGAAACTTTTGTGATCTAACAACAGCTAGTCAATGACAAAATGTCTGACCTAATATGCGCTCTTCAAAACCATATTTTGAGTAAGTAAAAAAAAAGTTATTTTGAAATGAAGGTTTCTTGTATTTAAAGGTAAATACATTTTGAATCGCCTCCATGTCAATGGCTTCAGGTACTTGTTTGTCTGTGGTAGATGTCCAAAACAGTGCCCAGGATACTGCAACTTAATCAAGTCATGAAATATGGGGACGTCCATGTCAACTCCCTGTTGTACAGAATCTACTGGAGCGATTCGAGGAGACCTTGGCTGCGGTGGACTACGAGGGCGCCAACCCAGAGCACGAACACAGTCAGGCTAGCCCAGGGTGAGACGTGGCCCCAGAGGCCCCACAGAGGCTTCTGCTCTCAGACGTACGGGAGCCAGCTGCAGAAGGGAGCTACAGCGGGGTGCAGAGTCAGAGGAGCAGGCTGCAGGACCTGGTCATGGCCACCAGGAGTAAAGCTTTCACAGGGTGCTTCGGAGCCAGGATGGACCGCATCGGGAACTCGAGCGGCCTAGGCTGCCGTCCTGAAAGACGTAGCTACTGTAGTACAGTTAGTTGATGTATACAGTACACAGAAAAACATGTGTACTCGTTTTAACTTCAACGGATGAGTTACCTTCTTATGTCAACTTAGTTGCATTATAAGATACATGTTGAGACAACTTAACATTTGAAGTCATGGCAACTCTTTTAAGTCGAGAACCACTCTTGTGATGACTTGTGATACTATTATGACACATGCTATTGTTAGAGTAAGTAGAACAGAAAACAATTGTGGACTCAAGATTTTAGTTTCAACTATCATCTACCAGCTACATACAGTACCAGTCAAAGGTTTGGACACACCTACTCATTCAAGGGCTTTTCTTGATTTTTTTTCTATTTTCTACATTGTAGAACAAAAGTGAAGACAGCAAAACTATGCAGTTACACATATGGAATCATGTAGTAACCAAAAAAGTGTTAAAGATATTTTACATTTTGCCTTGATGACAGCTTTGCACACTCTTGGCAATCTCAATTGGTTTGAGGTCGGGTGATTTTGGAGGCCAGGTCATCTGATGCAGCACTCCATCACTCTCCTTCTTGGTCAAATAGACCCTACATAGCCTGGATGTGTGTTTTGGGTCATTGTCCTGTTGAAAAACAAATGATAGTCCCACTAAGCCCAAAACAGATGGGATGGCATATCGCTGTCGAATTCTGTGGTAGCCATGCTGGTTAAGTGTGCCTTGAGTTCTAAATAAATCACTCACAGTGTCACCAGCAAAGCAATTCAACCATGAAGGGCTGATTCACGCAGTCTCCTCTGAACAGTTGATGTTGAGATGTTTTTGTCACTTGAACTCTGTGAAGCATTTATTTGGGCTGCAATCTGAGGTGCAGTTAACTCTAATGAACTTATCCTCTGCAGCAGAGGTAACGCTGGGTCTTCCTTTCCTGTGGTGGTCCTCATGAGAGCCAGTTTCATCATAGCGCTTGATGGTTTTTGCGACTGCACTTGAAGAAACTTTCAAGGTTCTTGAAATGTTCCATATTGACTGACCTTTATGTCTTAAAGTAATGACGGACTGTCGTTTCTCTTTGCTTATTTGAGCTGTTCTTGACATAATATGGACTTGGTCTTTTACCAAATAGGGCCATCTTCTGTATACCACCTCTACCTTGTCACAACACAACTGTTTGGTTCAAACGCATTAAGAAAATAAATTACACAAATTAACTTTAAACAAGGCACACATGTTAATTGAAATCCATTACAGGTGACTACCTCATGAAGCTGGTTGAGAGAATGCCAAGAGTGTGCAAAGCTGTCACCAAGGCAAAGGGTGGCTACTTTGAAGAATCTCACATATATTTTGATTTGTTTAACACTTTTTTGGTTACTACATGATTCCATATGTGTTATTTCATAGTGTTGATGTCTTCACTATTGTTCTACAATGTAGAAATTAGAACAAATAAAGAAAAACCCTTGAATGAGTAGGTGTGTCCAAACTTTTGACTGGTACTATATGTCTGTAGAATAACTTACAGGAAGCACACTGCCGTTCAAAAGTTGGGGGTCACTTAGAAATATCCTTGTTTTTTTAAATTAAATCACTTTTTTTTCTCATTAAAATAACATCAAATTGATCAGAAATACAGTGTAGACATGGTCAATGTTGTAAATGACTATTGTAGTTGGAAATGGCAGATTTTTTTATGGAATATCTACATAGGCGTACAGAGGACCATTATCAGCAACCATCACTCCTGTGTTCCAATGGCACGTTGTGTTAGCTAATCCAAGTTTATCATTTTAAAAGGCTAATTGATCATTAGAAAACCCTTTTTCAATTATGTTAGCACAGCTGAAAACTGTTGTTCTGATTAAAGAAGCAATAAAACTTTCTTTAGACTGAGTATCTGGAGCATCAGCATCTGTGGGTTCGATTACAGGCTCAAAATGGCTAGAAACAAAGCACTTTCTTCTGAAACTCGTCAGTCTATTCTTGTTCTGGGAAATGAAGGCTATTCCATGAGAGAAATTGCCAATAAACTGATGATCTCGTACAACGCTGTGTACTACTCCCTTCACAGAACAGCGTAAACTGGCTCTAACCAGAATAGAAAGAGGACTGGGAGGCCCCAGTGCACAACTGAGCAAGAGGGCAAGTACATTAGAGTGTCTGGTTTGAGAAACAGATGCCTCAAGTCCTCAACTGGCAGCTTCATTAAATAGTACCCGCAAAACACCAGTCTCAACGTCAACAGTGAAGAGGTGACTCCGGGATGCTGGCCTTCTAGGCAAACCATCTCAACCTCAAATAAAAGATGTGATTCATTCATAACTAATAAAAAATGCTACAGTGTGGAGTGTCTGGTGGGGATGTATTCTGACAGGCAGCATGAATGGGACGCCAGTGTTGGTTACGCTAAAGCGAAGCCCTGTCACTCCAGTCTCACTCATGTCAAGTTGGGTTACTCTTTATGAATTAGACTCTGGTAGTCTGTTACAGTGAAGGATCACCACAGATGGCAACGACCCATTGAGAGAAGGTGCTACAATTTCAGGAGGAGCAGCTGAGCCGTGCAGGAACTAATCAAACACAAATGATGTGCCTGGAGACTTCTCCTTAACGGTGTCAGGATCACTTGTAAACCGTAAAGTGGCACCGCAACTGACTCCTGGACTTTTCAGTGACTGTGATCCCAGTGATAAGAACAGGTGCGATGGTCCATGGAATAACAACCCTGGGAGGATTTTTCCACTGAAGATTTGCCGGATAGGTAATTGGTAGCTTATAAGTGTGGGCTAGGTTCCCAGAGCCAGTCAAATGTGGAAAACTGGGACCAGGACCTCGTGCAATCCCTCCGTATCCGACACATCAGAACACCTTACACAGCCAGCCTGACCATGCATGTCATTTTAGTACCAGGCAACAGGGAGTCTGGACAACTCAAGCATTGGAAAGGTGAAGATGTGCACTATGACAATATATCTCTCTATATAATATGCTATCATTGAAAATAACACAACACTTTTGTATTATATCTTCTAAAACATATTTTCTACAGTGATAATTATACAAAAATAAGGTGGATACATTTGAATGATTTACAAAACAAAGAGACCTTTATTTTGAAGAGTAATGTCAAGGCAGAAGACAGAGGTCTCTGCTCTTTTCAAGGGACCTATGGTGTTTGCCATGGGCTTGCTTTCCTACATTTGTCAAGCTTTCACAAACTTCTCAACAAGCTCAGAGCAATGCCTAAACCATCACAGCAGACGTACTAAACACAGGTGTGTCCATAATATTTTTTGGGCAAAGAAACGGATCCCTCTGGTCCCAACGCTAACTAAGCGTAGCGCATTTACCATTTGTCATACAACCTCATCTGATGGCATGTCATATGCAGAGACACAACATTTAGTGTGGATATAAAGTAGCATGATACACAAAACCAGAGGAGGCTGGTGGGAGGAGCTATAGGAGAACGGGCTCATTGTAAAGACTGGAATGGAAAAAAATCTGAATGGTATCCAACACATTAAACATATGGAAACCACGTTTGACTCCGTTCCATTAATTATATTCCAGCCATTACAATGAGCCCATCCTCCTACAGCTCCTCACACCAACCTCCTCTGACAAAAGCATTGATTTAAAATAACAAGTGTGTTATGGCTAGGGTTGCAAAATTCCAGTAACTTACCCAAAATTCCCCGGTTTTGGGAAAATTACCCTTACATTTTGAAACCCACTCTATGGCGATGACACAAAGAATAATAATGTATTTTTTTCCCAGAGTAACATCGGTCCGTCTTGTTATAGACCAAATGTAATGAACGCCATTTCATGTGATCCATTCACAGTACATGAAGCAAGTAAAATAAAAAAAATAAAAAAACATTTCTTAAATAAAACATTTAGAAAAAAATATCACACAAATACAACAAAGAATACTTAGTGTATAAATACAGTGCCTTGCGAAAGTATTCGGCCCCCTTGAACTTTGCGACCTTTTGCCACATTTCAGGCTTCAAACATAAAGATATAAAACTGTATTTTTTTGTGAAGAATCAACAACAAGTGGGACACAATCATGAAGTGGAACGACATTTATTGGATATTTCAAACTTTTTTAACAAATCAAAAACTGAAAAATTGAGCGTGCAAAATTATTCCACCCCCTTAAGTTAATACTTTGTAGCGCCACCTTTTGCTGCGATTACAGCTGTAAGTCGCTTGGGGTATGTCTCTATCAGTTTTGCACATCGAGAGACTGACATTTTTCCCCATTCCTCCTTGCAAAACAGCTCGAGCTCAGTGAGGTTGGATGGAGAGCATTTGTGAACAGCAGTTTTCAGTTCTTTCCACAGATTCTCGATTGGATTCAGGTCTGGACTTTGACTTGGCCATTTTAACACCTGGATATGTTTATTTTTTAACCATTCCATTGTAGATTTTGCTTTATGTTTTGGATCATTGTCTTGTTGGAAGACAAATCTCCGTCCCAGTCTCAGGTCTTTTGCAGACTCCATCAGCTTTTCTTCCAGAATGGTCCTGTATTTGGCTCCATTCATCTTCCCATCAATTTTAACCATCTTCCCTGTCCCTGCTGAAGAAAAGCAGGCCCAAACCATGATGCTGCCACCACCATGTTTGACAGTGGGGATGGTGTGTTCAGCTGTGTTGCTTTTACGCCAAACATAACGTTTTGCATTGTTGCCAAAAAGTTCAATTTTGGTTTCATCTGACCAGAGCACCTTCTTCCACATGTTTGGTGTGTCTCCCAGGTGGCTTGTGGCAAACTTTAAACAACACTTTTTATGGATATCTTTAAGAAATGGCTTTCTTCTTGCCACTTCCATAAAGGCCAGATTTGTGCAATATGCGACTGATTGTTGTCCTATGGACAGAGTCTCCCACCTCAGCTGTAGATCTCTGCAGTTCATCCAGAGTGATCATGGGCCTCTTGGCTGCATCTCTGATCAGTCTTCTCCTTGTATGAGCTGAAAGTTTAGAGGGACGGCCAGGTCTTGGTAGATTTGCAGTGGTCTGATACTCCTTCCATTTCAATATTATCGCTTGCACAGTGCTCCTTGGGATGTTTAAAGCTTGGGAAATCTTTTTGTATCCAAATCCGGCTTTAAACTTCTTCACAACAGTATCTCGGACCTGCCTGGTGTGTTTCTTGTTCTTCATGATGCTCTCTGCGCTTTTAACGGACCTCTGAGACTATCACAGTGCAGGTGCATTTATACGGAGACTTGATTACACACAGGTGGATTGTATTTATCATCATTAGTCATTTTAGGTCAACATTGGATCATTCAGAGATCCTCACTGAACTTCTGGAGAGAGTTTGCTGCACTGAAAGTAAAGGGGCTGAATATTTTTGCACGCCCAATTTTTCAGTTTTTGATTTGTTAAAAAAGTTTGAAATATCCAATAAATGTCGTTCCACTTCATGATTGTGTCCCACTTGTTGTTGATTCTTCACAAAAAAATACAGTTTTATATCTTTATGTTTGAAGCCTGAAATGTGGCAAAAGGTCGCAAAGTTCAAGGGGGCCGAATACTTTCGCAAGGCACTGTATGTGTCATCATGGTTTGTCATAATTGATTATCTTTACATCTATCCACACTGTTTAGAAGGCATAGAGAAGCTGCACTCGCCTCATCATCATGTTTAGTCACATGTTAAAGGTAGACTCTGCAATATGACATCACCATACACCCGTGTTACTCACCATTTTTTTGTAAGGGGGCCACTTTGGGTTGAGACAATCATTCAGAGGGCCGCACAGATCTTTAATTTGTTGTACTTTTTCTTCCGATCAATTATCAATTGAGAGCAAATTCAGAGAAATAGAGCACATGCAATTGATTTGATGTACAGCACATCACAAATATATACATACACACATCAAATAGGCTACATCACATGTATAAGACCCATATTAAGGGTTACCTCAGTAGTTGGATGAGCAAAAATGGCCCTTCTGCTCCTTGACTGAATTAATTCTAAATGTATAGTCTATTGTTGCTATCCTTTTTAGGCAATCGAGGTGTGCATTGGTCAGTCTGTTTCTCCGTTTTTATTTCACAATGTTCATTGTTGAAAATGTTGCTTCACATGAATAAACGCTGACAAAAACTGATGTCACCTTTTGCACACACTGCTTCAGAAGTGGATACTCTGTGTCTGACACAAGGCTCCAGAAATGGGTAACACCTGATCTTAGTTCACCTTGAAATGTGTCATTTGACTGCAGCTCCACTATCTCACTCTCTATTCCAGCACGGTCAGGACAGAGGGCTGTGATGACTGGGGTCAGAGATGACACTGGATGACACATGAAAGAGGTTCTCAATGAAGTTGAAAAACTCCTTGTACTCCATGATATCCTTGAATCTTGACTCAAACTCCAACTTCAACTCTTCCAACACACACACAAATGCATCATAGCTAAAAATGTTGCAGTATGTCTGGGTTGGATGTGGTGACTGCTCTGAGTTTTGGGAAATGAACAAACTGTCTGTCAGGTATGAACAGTGTGGTGATTTCATTTTGAAATGCTGTGACCACACGTATTTAGCTTTCCCTTGGAGTTGGAGATTCACCGTGTTCAGGTGGCAGGTGATGTCAGTTAAAAAAGACAGCTTTAATATCCACTGTGGAACATCCAGCTCTGGCTCCTCTCTCCCCTTGCTTACAACAAATTCACAGATTTGAGGGAAGAGAGAGAGAAATCGTTCTAAAACTGCCACGAGACTACCATTTCACCTCATTGCAAAATATCAAATTGCCGTATTGTCTGGTATTCCTCCAGCAACTCACAGAATTGCCGGTGATTCAGAATCCTCGCAATAATAATGTTCACCACGAGCACGACTTGCTGCATCACATTCTGTAAGTCACAGTCTTTGAGTTTAGCCACAAGAGCTTGATGAATGATTCAATGAAATGCAACAAATTTGGGAATATCCTCTCACTTTCTTATCAGGCCTATGAGTCCCTTCTCCTTCCCTCGCATGTTTGGGACGCCGTCAGTGTACACAGATGCCAGATTTGACCAGTCAATATTATTATCAGCAACAAATGTACTAAGGGATTTCAGAATATCCTCTCCTTGTGTTTGCCCTGAGGGGGCAGTAAACATAGAAGTTCCTCTCTGAATAACTCGTTTTGAGGGAAGCGGACCCAAACACATTATTGTGCAATGCCACTTATATCAGTCCTTTCGTAAAGAGCAATACTAAAACATGGCGCCACGGATATGTCGGTAATCAGTTGCTTACCGATGTTCTCGCTTCTATGCGTCTTGTTATGGTCAATTCTGAGAGTTTCAGTCCCTTAATTTGTATTAAAATAGCTTCCTTGTTTGTGAAATCAGCATACAATATTTTGGGTGAGGCCAAAAAACATTATTTGACAATCTTCGCGTCTGTGAAGGCCTTCTTGTTTCTCGCGAGTATCCAAGCAATCTCATATGTTGCCTCTGTCATTTTCTCTGCAACAGTGCTAGATCTGTCCGTCATTTATTGTTGTGCTTTGAGCTGTCCTTTGAGTTGAGCTATTTTGTTGTTTCTGAGGTTGCTTTGTGACGGATATGTTTTGTGCCAACAAAAAATGGCTCTAAATTTGCTCATTTAAAACAATTGACTGCCTTCTGGCAAATAAGACAAAGTGAGCTAGTCCCATCATGCAGTACAAAAAAATACTTGTCCGTCCAATAAATCGATCCATGTCAACCAGTCTGCAAAATTAGCTAGTAGCAAACTGATATGTATTGGTCACTGGAGCTGAGCAGCTGCGTTCTATTTCGGTAAACATTCTATTTTGGCCTTTCTGTCCAACAGCTGTGCTATACTGCCATCTATCTGCCGTCCAGGGAGCAATAGATTTATTCAATGAAGTGATTCAAGCCTGCATTAAACACATTGAATTGAAATTGTATCATTGTTATGTATTCATGCATGGAAAATAAGAAAATCACAGCGAGATGCAAATTAAGGGCATGCAGTCTGCAGGCCGCGCAATAAGTACCAGCGCCATACACAGTGGGGCAACTTCCTACTTACACACATCAACTTAACAAGACAGCCATTACTGACGTATCCCAATCTACACCATCCCTTGAGTCATGTGATGATGTCATATTGCAGATTCTACCACCATTTTTTGTTGGCACAAAACTACTTCCATTAATTTGTATGAGTTACCTTCAGACGATTCCCGTGACACTTGTGGTTGGGTCGTAGAGCAAAACGGAGAACACAATAGTGTTTGTGAGAGTTTGCAGGCCAAACCATTCGGACGCTATAGACGTTTTTGTGACAATACCGATTTTCAGGATGTTTCATGGTCTGACAAACACAGCTGTAGCTCGGCCACCTTCAACCGCAGACGCGGAATGCCTGACATAGGCGGATGTGGTGGATTGTTACGCAGCCCATGCAAAAACACTGATATCTCTAGCTTAACCTGACAGATTTTGATGGGGGTATTTTTGTTATGTTACATAGATTGACACACGGGTACGCCAATAGACTCTTAAGGATTAATACTGACAAAGAGACATCCACCATTTTCTGTCTAGAAAATATGCTGAGCCTTCCTTGGCCCAGCATATTTAGTCAAAATAACAAAAATAAAATGAATAAACTTTTGTCGATTCCATTCCACTCTCATAACCCTGTTGGCTGAATATTTGTGAGAACAACGGTCTGTTGTTCAGCTTTACATATTTTTGTGTTAACACAAACATATTCCTTGATTAGAAATGGTCCCTAATCTCGATCTCTTGATGAGCCTACTTTGATCGAAGCCCTGGCGGAACAGTGAAATGGTTTTTAGTGCAAATATATAGAATAGAACATCTAAATATACAGTAAACATAAAATAAAAAAAATACAGTCAGAAATCTAAACAAAAGTGCTACAGTGATAATGATGATGAATCGTTGGTTGGTTGGTTGGTAAAGCATGGAAATGTGTTGGGACACGGAGGACATCTTTGGGTGATGGAAGGCTCTTCAGCAGACAAAAGTCACCAGCTTCATTACAAGGGGTGTGTGCCTATTATCTCATACAGAGAATGGATGCCGTGCGGTTGGGTGTGTGTAATGGATAAGACATGGAAAAGCATGGTACAGGTCCAGTTACAGGGGGGATTGTGTCCCAAGGACAGCAAGACGCAGGCGGCTCTTGTCGGCTTTAAAGACTGGACTCTGGAGCTCAAATGGTGATGTAGTGCTGTCTGAGTTTCACCAAAAGGAACTCGTGGGTTAAATTGTGTCGTGTGATTATTCCCATAATCTGAAAGAGAAGGTACAGACAGGGACATCATGGAGCAAATTGCTTCCTCTACTCTAGACAGACTCTCAAAAATAATTAATTAGCTACAGTAGTTCATGGAGAAAGCAATTTCTCTGCTTAGTGCTTCTATGTACTGGTAAAATAAAATTCTAGAGCTCGTTTTGACGGATAAAATAAGTCGAGTTACTCGCTTGAAGCTGCGTTTATGTCAGAGAGAATGTTGATAATTCATGCCGGTTTAAATTTGAACAATATGGACATTTAATACATACTGTGTCAAGTACTTGAAATGAGTCTATGGTGTGTCTGTCTTTATGATGGACCAACAGAGACATGTTGCGATGTGAATGGTTGTTATTATAAATCTAGGTACCAAACAGAAGGAAACAAAGGGGGGGCTATTTGAACCTGTCCAACAAGAAACACTCCTTTTGCTTTTCAATTGCAAGCCGTTTGGCTACGGTGTTCACTGATGAATACAACCCTGTCCACAGAGATTAAACAGGAAGTAGAAACCGGAAGTTGAGGAACCCTTTGCAGTAACACTCACCTCTGCTACGGCATTGACCACAGGCAGGTGTTGGAGGCCCATGGTCCTGAGCAGGTTAAAAACTTGGGACACATGCGTGTTTGGGGACACTGTGTAGGGGCACGGGTTCATGTACGGGGTGACGTCCTGAAAGGGAAAGATGAAAAATAATTTCCCTTTTACGCATTGTCCATTGTATTGACTCGATAAAGAGATGTCACACATCCATAATGATTAACTGGGTCGTACCACTATAATGTGGATCCCCATAAACTGTTGCCAAGGCAACAAATAGTCTTAATGAGGTCCAAACAGAGATAAAACATATCAAACAAAACTTGTACCTAATGGAAGCAGGTACAAAAGTATCTATATCCACAGTAAAACGAGTCCTATATCGACATAACCTGAAAGGCCGCTCAGCAGGGAAGAAGCCACTGCTCCAAAACAGCCATAAAAAAGCCAGACTACGGTTTGCAACTGCACATAGGCACAAATATCGTACTTTTTGGAGAAATGTCCTCTGGTCTGATGAAACAAAAATAGAACTGTTTGGTCATAATGACCATCATTATGTTTGGAGGAAAAGGGGGAGGCTTGCAAGCCGAAGAACACCATCCCAACCGTGAAGCACGGGGGTGGCAGAATCATGTTGTTGGGGGTTCTTTGCTGCAGGAGGGACTGGTTCACTTCACAAAATAGATGGCATCACGAGGTAGGAAAATTATGTGGTTATATTGAAGCAACATCTCAAGACATCAGTTAAAGCTTGGTTGCAAATGGGTCTTCCAAATGGACAATGACCCCAAGCATACTTACAAAGTTGTGGCAAAATGGCTTAAACAATTTAAAGGCAATGCTACCAAATACTAATTGAGATTATGTAAACTTCTGACCCATTGGGAATGTGATGAAAGAAATAAAATCTGAAATAAATAATTATATTATTCTGACATTCATACATTCTTAAAATAAATTGGTGATCCTACCTGACCTAAGACAGGGAATTTTGGAAGTTTAAATGTATTTGGGTAAGGTGTATGTAAAATCCTGACTTCAACTGTATATAGTACTGTGCGTTTGCTAGCCTCTGTGCTGGGCTAGGGGACTGTGAAGAGACCTCTGGTGGCATGTCTTGTGGGGTATGTATAAGTGTCTGAGCTGTGTGTTAACCGATTTAACAGATAGTTCGGTACTTTTAACATGTCAATACCTCTCACAAAGACCAGTAGTCAATCTCTCATCTACTTTGAGCCATGAGAGATTCATATGCATGTTGTTGATATTAGTCTTCTGTGTACATTTAAGGGCCAGACATTCTGCTCTGTTCTGGGTCAACTGTAATTTGCCTATGTCCCTCTATGCAGCACTTGACCATATAATGGCGTCGAAGGAGATGCATGCCGTTTTACGAACCCATAACTAATTGTGCTATTGTGTATATTTTTTCATGTTATTTGTAACTTATTTTGTATATAATGTTTCTGCCACTGTGTCTTATGACCAAAAAGAGCTTCTTGATATCAGGACAGCGATTACTCACCCCGTACTGGAGGAATTCGGACGGGAAGGATTTACTCCAGACACCCGACAAAACCTTCATCCCCGGCATTCGCAGGAGGAGAAGACGGCGGTCGGGGTTCCTTCGCCGAAAGGGTAATCTAACTTTACCATCGGTCCTATTAGCCAACGTACAATCAATCGATAATAAAATAGACAAACTACGAGCATGTATATCCTACCAACGGGACATTAAAAACTGTAATATCTTATGTTTCACAGAGTCGTGGCTGAACGACGACATGATTAACATACAGCTGGCGGGTTTTAAGCTTATTCGGCAGGATAGAACAGCAGCCTCTGGTAAGACAAGGGGCGTCGGCCTATGTATATTTGTAAACAACAGCTGGTGCACGAAATCTAAGGAAGTCTCAAGGTTTTGATCAACTGAGTTAGAGTATGTCATGATAAGCTGTAGCCCACACAATTCACCCAGAGAGTTTACATCTATATTTTTTGTAGCTGTCTATATACCATCGCAGACCGATGATGGCACTTAGACGACACTCAATGAGCTGTATACGGCCATAAGCAAACAGGAAAACGCTCATCCAGAGGCGGCACTCCTAGTGGCCGGGGATTTTAATGCAGGGAAACTCAAATCAGTTTTACCTAGTTTCTATCAGCATGTTAAATGTGCAACCAGAGGGAAAAAAACTCTAGACCACCTCTACTCCACACACAGAGACGCCTACAAAGCTCTCCTTTCAGTCTCTCGATGTGCAAAACTGATAGAGACATACCCCAAGCGACTTACAGCTGTAATCGCAGCAAAAGGTGGCGCTACAAAGTATTAACTTAAGGGGGCTGAATAATTTTGCACGCCCAATTTTTCAGTTTTTGATTTGTTAAAAAAGTTTGAAATATCCAATAAATGTCATTCCACTTCATGATTGTGTCCCACTTGTTGTTGATTCTTCACAAAAAAATACAGTTTTATATCTTTATGTTTGAAGCCTGAAATGTGGCAAAAGGTCGCAAAGTTCAAGGGGGCCGAATACTTTCGCAAGGCACTGTACATGCCCCAACCAGAAGCCATGGATTACAGGCAACATCTGTAATGAGCTAAAGGGTAGAGCTGCCACTTTCAATGAGTGGGACTCTTACCCGGAAACTTATAAGAAATCCCGCTATGCCCTCCGACAAACCATCAAACAGGTAAAGCGTCAATACAGGACTAAGATTGAACCGTACTACACCGGCTCCGACGCTCGTCAGATGTGGCAAGGCTTGCAAACTATTACAGACTACAAAGGGAAGCACAGCCACGAGCTGCCCAGTGACAAAAACCTACCAGATGAGCTAAATTACTTCTATGCTAAATTACTTCCAGCTCTTCTGGACGACTGTTTGATCACATTATTCCCAACTAGATTTAGATGAGGTTCAGGGTTTAACAAATTATTTGTCCCAAATACAATGCTTTTAGTTTTCGATATATTTATGACTAGCTTATTACTAGCCACCCATTCTAAAAATGACTGCAGCTCTTTGTTAGGGATTTAAGTGATTTACTTCCGTGGTAGCTTACGTGTATAATGTTGAGTCATCGGCGTACATAGACACACAGGCTATATTCAATGCTAGTAGTAGGTCATTAGCAAAAAAGGAGAACAGTAGAGAGCCAAGACAGCTGCCTTGAAGAACACCACACTCTATCTGGTTTACGTTAGAGAGGCTTCCAATTAAAGAAAACCCTCTGTGTTCTATTAGATAGGTAGCTCTCAATCCATGATATGGCAGATAACACATATGTTTTTTCAGCAACAGATTATGATCGATAGTATAAGAAGCTGCATTGAAGTCTAACAACACAGCTCCTGTGTGATGGACTGGGTCGTACCACTATCATGCGGGGGTTGAGGAGGGCCAGGTCCAAGTTGTGGATGCCTGGGAAACAGGGGTAGTCCTCAGTCATCTCAGCGTATGACAGTCTGGGCTGCGTGGCACTCTATGTGGACGCACAGACATACAGTGAAAGAGAACAGTGCACAAACACAGACACTCCTTCACTTCCTCTCTCCCCTAGACACACTGACTAACTCCTGGGTCATATTCATTAGTGCATAGCACAAAGTATCAAAATGTAGCAAAACGTTTTGCAACAGAGAACAAGAATGAGAGTGAAGGTAGTTCCTCCACAGTTTCTTCCATTTGGTGCCTAATGAACACTAGGGCTGAGAACTGCCAGGGACTTCACAATATGATATTATCACAATACTTAGATGAGAAACTGTATGTATTGCGATTATTTATGTCACACTATTTTATATACTGCGAATCGATACTCTGATTTTATTGTGATTCGATGTTCAAACATACTGCTCACTACATGTCTGCTGCAGAGGAACAAAAGAGTTATGAGTAAACAAGTTTTGAGCAGTCATGGAAATGAAAGTGCTGAAAACATGTTGGCTCACCATATAAAAAGAAGATTAAAATCAAGATAAGATTAAGATAATCTCGCAATAATCTTTTGTGTAAATGTTTCCTCCCCATCACTAACTAATACGACCCTCATGAGGAGTGGATTGGAACACTAACCGACTGGTTCTCTGTGTAGCAGACGCCACGGATGAGCAGGTTGACCAACTGGGACCGCAAAGATGATGCTGTGGAAGGTCAGAGGTCGGAAGCGCTCTTCCATGGTCCACTCCTCGCTTAGTGGACTGGTCTGGATACAGATTAGGGTAGGGCACGTGTCTGGAAAGATACACACAGAAACACACGTCAGCACAACATTTTCTCCAAATAAAAAACACCAGACTGACTCATCACAGTTAATGGAAACGATCTATGTTTTACCTGCTTCTCCTTCTAAACATGCTTGCTAATTAAATAGAGGATGGGTCATTACCTGGTTTATGACTGCAGTAATGGGGTAAAGACATCAGTGCTAACATATGGTTATGACTTCAGTGGTTAGAACATACCATAGTATCTGTTTGGACACATCACCTAGTAGTCAAGCATTGTGTGTCTGCTACGTAGGTAACTCTGCACTCTTCTTGGGAACGGGAAGGTATGGGCATCTTCACACTTCTCACGGGTAACGAAGAAGATGTACCGATGTATACATTAAGACTTACATCAAGACTTAGAAGCCATATGTTTACATATTGACCAAGACATAATCGTATAAGGTTTGTTCCGCCAATTTGGTGTCTTTTCAGAATTGGAAGTTGGTAAAAAAAAAAACGAAATCTAACTTGATTTCACCTCATTGTAACATTCTGTCATAAAGAGCACATGTTCAACTTCATAACAAAAACACATTTTCCCATCTACAAAATTACTATAGTAGTTTCAAGTTTAATTTGTCACATGCACAAGTACAGTGAAATGCTTAAATGCTTAACTTTCAATAAGAGGAAGAAAAAACAAAAGCAATGTAGACTATATACAGGTCCAGGACCAGTACCAGGACCAGTACCACATTTACAATGTAGACTATATACAGGTCCAGGACCAGTACCAGGACCAGTACCACATTTACAATGTAGACTATATACAGGTCCAGGACCAGTACCAGGACCAGTACCACATTTACAATGTAGACTATATACAGGGCCAGGACAGTACCATATTTACAATGTGCAGGAATACTGGAGTGTTTGAGATAGCTATGTACATGTAGGCAGGGATTAGGAGAAAGTGACTGGTAGCAGGATCAGTAACAATAATAATAACAGTAAACAGTATGGCAGCAGCATAAGTGGTGGGTGGGTGTGTGTGTGTGCGTGGTGGTGAGTGTGTGTATGTGTGTGGGTGTTGATTAATCAACAATCATTCTAGCAAAAGCGAAAGTGTGTGCCGTCAGTAATGACTGTGTGACTGAGGGTGTAAAGTATGTGAGTGTGCGCATGTGAGTGTGCATGTGAGTAAGAGTGACAGTGAAAGTGTGTTAGAGTTGTGGCAGTCATGACATTTTGTCAGCCGGTTATTGTCATGCAAAAGAATGCCGGTTTCAAGGAAATTGACCGTTAATTAACATAAACACACATTTAGCATCTCCAGGCCTTCAAGCATACAAGCTACATACAAGCTACATACAAGCTACATACAAGCCGCTGATGCGCACCTTTGGAACATCTACATTTAAAAAAGCATAATAAATCAATTTCATATAGACCATCACAATAAATCCATTCTTTATTTTAGTCAGGTCTAAAGAAACATTATAGTATGAAGAAAGTGTATTTTCCCTACTGTATAGTATCTGGCTATGGTCCATGCCATTAGCTCTAGGCTTGTTCATTTCGCTGACAAGATATGCTTATAAGTCCCGTGCCATTATTTGATACTATATGATTTTACTTGACTAAAGATGACTTGAAACGGAATAAAATAGAAAGGATATTTTTCCCATTCTGGAGCGAGTGTGCATATGAAGTGGCTATGTTGAGCTAAAAGTGATCTATTGAAACAGGTCCTACATGCTAGATTTAGAGTTATTTGGCAACTGTAGTTGTTACTGATACAAACCTTAGAATGTTTTAGAAATCCAAACATAAATGGGCAACATGATGCAACTATAGGATATTGATGATTTGAGAAAGTCTCAGAAAAAGTTTGCGCTGTGTTCCTTGCCCCAGGCTGCACACACTGTTCTCTCACCAAGTGATCATATTTTCACCCATCAGACTATTCTCAATATAATCTGGACTTTACTAATGTGTAAAATCAGTTTTGATTTAGAATGGCCCATTACCAAATGGACAGAAACAGGGGAAGAATACATGTCAGCTGAATCTCCTCAAATGGCGAATGGAGGCCATGTGTTTTCCCACCAGTCCATTTTTCAATGATGCTGGGTAGGCTACTTCAGTTTTATAGCAGACCTGTGTTTCCTATGAGCAGCTGAGAAATAAATATAACAACACTTATTTCCACTGTTTGAGGAGCATGCTCTCGCTGCCCGACAGGTGATATTCTGCCCAAACTCTCTATGACATGGACTCTCCAACCCTGTTCCTGCAGCTACCCAGCGCTTAATTTGGGAAACCAAGTGAAATCTGTTTGGGAACATCGATAGTAACATGTTTAACTCAACAAAACATATTTCACTTAACTGTTGACAGACCCTCTGCACGCTCAAGAAAGGAATAAAGGAGAGGAGATGGAAACACATGGTGGTGAGATATTCTGTATAGCTAAAGGCAATGTGCCACCCAATTAACTATGAAAATATAGAAAAATCCTTATTAATAGGCTATTCAAAATCAAATACAAATTCACTCTAATTGTAGACTACCTGTAAGCCGCCCTGCACAATCAATGAACCAACAGCATCGCCTAGGGCTGTATGTACGCACGGTAATCTCCTTTCATGCACCCTGGGCATGCTTTTTAGAATTTTACTACGGTCATGACTCATGACTGACAGTGTGGCGGTAATACGGTCACCGCAACAGCCCTAAGGTGTGTGCGTCTTGAGTGGGTAGAGACCAGTGGATGGGCATAGATTCCGTGTGGATAGTCTGGGGGAGAGGGAGAGCAGTAGTTATCCATTTAAAAGTCTTACGGTCAGGAGATAAGTTGTTTAGGAGTCTGCTGGTCTGAGCCTTGATGCACTGGTACCACCTGCCGGAAGGGAGTATAAAGAACAGTCTGTCTGAGGTGGCTGGAGTCTTAGGCAATTTTTGGGGCCTTTTTCAGACACCGCATGGAATGTATGTCCTGGATGGCTGGGAGCTCACCACCAGTGATGCGCTGGGCCATCCACACCACTCTCTTCCAGTCAGGATGGTGCAGTTGTAAAAGTTCCTAAGGATCTGAGGGGGCATGCCAAATCGTTTCAGCCTACTGAAGGCAAAGAGGTGCCTTCACGACTGTGCTGGTGCCAATTCCTCAGTGATGAGGACACCGAGGAACTTGACCCATCAATGTGGATGAGGGTATGCACCCCCCCATTTCTTGTATTCCACGACAAGCTCGTTGTAAGTGGCTATTAAGTGCCAAATAAAGTAAAGGTTCGACGCAGTTGTTTTTATCTCAATAGCAAATCATTTCTGGGTAACAATTAAGTACATTACTGTGGTTGTTTTCAATGAAAATGGTCAAAGAAATCTAATAATTGCTTCATAGCAAAAAGCAATTTCTTAAGCAAAGAATTAGCTACAGTAGGACTGTCTGGGATTAGTCTGAGTGAGGAGGGGAAAACTGAAAACTAGCTATTATTTGGAACTCTTTCTTATAGAGGGTTGCCAGGTTGCGTATGACGCCTCCTGGAAGCCATGTTGGAAGATCACCACGTCAATTCTTCCAACAACAACAGCTGAGTGGTTACCCCAAGCTGCATGATAACAGTGCCTAAAACTAGTTGATTCATCACCATGGTCAATTTCTGTTCAGTATTTGGCTTCTCTAACAAGGCAGGAAAAACAGATTACCCGTAATCATGAAACACCAAGAAGATAAGACTCAAGAACTGTCTGAAAAACAAAGAAACCTTTTTATCAGTCAAGACCTGAACCCAGACAACTGTCAGCACAGGATCTGTTCCGAACATTTCATCACTGGTTAGTCTGATCGATTTATAGTTTTGTTTAGATGTTATGCTAACCAGGTGATTACAACAAGACTAAGTTAGCCAACATTAGCTACCTAATAGCGTGTAGTCTAGCTATTAGCATGTGTCTCTCTCATAGGCTGCGCATGAGTTTCAAGTTTTGGGGAAGCTATTTTTTCCACCATAAAATGTTCCTTTATAATAAAGCATTGCATGCATCTATCAATACATTTGCAGACTAATGTAAGCCTACTATTCCTAATGTGATGATTGGATAGTCATGATTTATTCAGAAAATTTATATAACTGAATCTAATTCTTGTACATGGCTGAGCGTGTAGTGGCATAGGTTAAATAAAAAAAGGTTAAAATAAATAAATAAATAAATAAATAGGCCTACAGGCTATATCAAATATGTTTCTTTTCTTTCCTTTGCACAGGGAAAATGTGGCCTTTAATCAACACATTTCACACTATCAAGAAGCCCATGTCGACCAGATTCCCACCGTGAAGATGAGCAATGCTGCAGCAGCATCAGTTTCCACTTCTACTATTTCGCCCTTTTCCAGATATGAAAGGAGACGTCCCTCAGTTAGACAAAATGGTTTTCATTTGCTGTGCCTTGGTCAATCTGAATGATTCTGTTGTGCCATGAGGAGAGAGCACCTTGTCTTACTAAATAAAATTATTTCTTACAGCCTAACTATTCTTTCTTTCTTTTACAATTTAAAAACATTTAGTGGACAATGTAATTGTTGTGGTAGTCTTAGGCAAACCATCTTCATTATCAGTGGCACCTCCTGTCACACCCTGATCTGTTTCACCTGTCTTTTGCTTGTCTCCACCCCCCTCTAGGTGTCACCCATTTTCCCCATTATCACCTGTGCATTTATACCTGTGTTTTCTGTTTGACTGTTGCCAGTTTGTCCTGTCAAGCCTACCAGTGTTTTTCTGTACTCCGGTTCGCGTTAGTCCCTGTTTTCTAGTTTTGACCATTCTGCCTAGCCCTGACCCTGCCTGTCGTTCTGTACTTTATGGACTTTGCACTGGATTACCAAAATCTGCCTGCCTGCTGTTCTGTAACTTATGGACTTTGCACTGGATTACTGACCTCTGCCTGCCTGCCGTTCTGTACCTCATGGACTTTGCAATGGATTACCAACCTCTGCCTACCCTTGACCTGTCATTTTGCCTTCCCCATTTTGTTTATAAACTTCTGTGATTTTAACTGTCTGCATCTGGGTCTTATCCTGAGGTCAGATACCTCCAAGTGCCAGTCAGACCTTCTGGGAGAAACGTATCTGGCATTGAACTTTGTAGAAGTAGTTGTGCCTGTTTTTATGCTAAGGATCCAATCTCCTGCTTTGACATTTCACTGGGGTTGGATTTGCACTAAACAATTTCATATCAGTGTAAGGAATGCACAAGATCTAGTATAATGATGAGCCTAATATACATTGTCTACTGGTATTGTTTTTTAATTGAAAACATATAGCTCAACAGCGTATTATGTAAACAATGTGTGAGGTAAGCTATTTTCTGCTTCAGATGCACAATGTCATGGGGTGCATTGCAAATGCCCATAAGGCTAATGCCGTCAGACTGTAGGACAGTGGTTCCCGACTCTGGTTTTCAAGTACCCCCAACACTACACATTTTGATTGTAGCCCCGGATAAGCACACCTGATTCAACTTGTCAAGTAATCATCAGGCCCTCCAATGAACTTGTCAAGTAATCATCAGGGCCTCCAATGAACTTGTCAAGTAATCATCAGGGCCTCCAATGAACCTGTCAAGTAATCATCAGGCCCTCCAATGAACTTGTCAAGTAATCATCAGGCCCTCCAATGAACTTGTCAAGTAATCATCAGGGCCTCCAATGAACTTGTCAAGTAATCATCAGGGCCTCCAATGAACTTGTCAAGTAATCATCAGGCCCTCCAATGAACTTGTCAAGTAATCATCAGGCCCTCCAATGAACTTGTCAAGTAATCATCAGGCCCTCCAATGAACTTGTCAAGTAATCATCAGGCCCTCCAATGAATTTGTCAAGTAATCATCAGGCCCTCCAATGAGGCGAAATGGGTATGACTGACATCCTGAGTGACAAAACTAATTGGAGAGCTTACAACTGAACAAAAAGGTAATGTTCATTTGAGAATACAACACAAACACATGAGACATATTCCTTCCACTCTTTATTGCAGGATTGTGATCTTTGATGAATCAACATTGACTAGTTAATCTTGAATAATAGTTAACAATACACTTACCTTCAAAGAATTAGCACTTTATTACATATCATTTCAAAGTGTGCAAGTAAGCTAACTCAAAGGTTAGACATCTCAGTAACAAGTAAGGCTATTATTACGAAAGCATACGGGAAACAAAAGCTGTGTTCGAATACGCATGATAACTGTACTATTTGTGACATTAATTGAGTATATAGTATGCTTATTGGTCATAGTATCGATTATAGTTAGTATGCCAAGAGTTCCCGGATGTCGTATTTAAATTTGCCTAAATATGAAGTATACACACAGAGGACAATATTTCTGTACTTTAGGGCCCATAATGCAATTATTTAGGAAATGGGTGTGGCTTCACATCGTTTTCAGGTTTGAAGAAAATGGGGTGCTTTCGTAAATTCTCTCTGGCTATCTTCTCGTCTGAGTGCGCAGAATAATGAATTTACGAGCGTTCAACACCCGTTGAATTTGGCCGGTGTAACGTCGGCAAAAAGGCATACAAGTTTTGCCAGCAGCACAGTTAGTCACCAACGCTCTGGATAACATAAACTGCCTAACCATTTCTGCTAGGGTGAGTAAAATGGTCAGAGTGGTCTCATAGCCAACGTTAGCTTGGGTGCCGTTGTAAGGTCAGAACGCTCAAATCAACCCTACTCCTCGTCCAGTGTGTGCTCCGAGAGCGAAACACTCTGAATTTACAAACGGACAATGATTTAACTTTACGAGCTCACTCTGGCACTCCACATTGAATTTAAGAACACACCCGAAGTCGTAAAATGTCTAACTAGTAATTTATGCTAACTAGCTAGCAAGAGGTTGCACAGCAACAGCATAAACTTCCGGTAGACCGGCAAAGAGCTAGTACGCTCAACTGAAAGCATTCTGTTCATTTACAGTATACTAAAATGAACTTATTAAGTACTCATTAAGTATGAAGTATACAGTATGTTAGTATGGGTATTCGAACACAGCTCTAGTCAATACCAGAGGTAGCCAACATCGCTCCACTGATCCCTGATCTACCTGGTGAGCAAACTTCTATTCCAACCCAGCAATAGCACACTTGATTATCAACTAATTAGGTAGGATAAATCAAATCAGGTGTGTTAGTGCTGGGCTAGAACTGAAGCCTGCACACCCAGCAGGGTTGGCCTACTCCAGTTGTAATAGGCTTTATACATTGTCTTTTAATTGTATTTTTGTTTAAAACATTTGCTAAAGATGTACCCTCATTCTTTTGGGACATTCATTGGGACCTTTCTCTTCATCTGCAGACAGGGTTTCACAGCTCTCTGTATCTGAGGACAGAAAACATCACAAAGAAACGGGGTTCATTATACTCAAATCAGAGAGTACTGAATATTACGTTGCTATATCTGTCTTTTTTGTTGTTGCTAAGGACTGGAACTGAAGAATCTTTTCAAAATGTCCTCCCACAAAGGTACATGCCCTATCCTGAGTAACCTACTCCCCTTCTCTGACAAGTTTAGCTAATAATAATGTTTATCATTTTCAAAATATATTTACTTACTTGAATAGCTTCTCCAACTGCATCTGTTTTCTGGGTCCTTAATAATGGGCAATCTTCCCGATGTTTCTGGTGGTAGAAAAACGCAGCCAGCCATATGGGCGATTGGAGGACTTCCACCAGACTGACTCTGGTCTTCCAACACGGTGTCTGGTGTGGTTGCTAGGTGATTTGTGATGCAACTGCAACCCCTTTATTGGTATATTAACTAATTTACCGCCTAGTGATGACACAGGCAGGCAAAAACTCCATCTGACCAAAGCAGCCTGAAATTTCAGATGGTCTTTTCAAACAGCTCTTACACTAAAAAGGCATTATAATTTTTTTTTAAAGTCAGTATTAGTCCAACCTCAGCGTGGAAATTTGTGACTCGTTTCGGGAAACTAGGCGTATGTCGCACGTCACTACTTCACAGGAGACATTTTTTGATCAAAATGCTTTTTTTGTCAGAAATGCCTTCTGGAACATGTGAACTTTCATGTGCCTTAATGTGTATGCCATCTGTAAACACATAAGTGTTAAATTACGAGCGTAGTTGGTTTAGCCATGGAAAAAGTCAGGAACCTTCCCACTAGCCATGATTGGCTGAGATTATGGATGGGCTGGACATTCCGAGAGATGAGATCAGATTGGTCTGCCATGTAGCATCTGTCTATAACATGAGCTGCACAGTATGTGTAGGTAATCCTTCCTAACAAGGATTTTTTTGAAAGATCGCTAACCCAGCTAGCATGGACACTGACAGTTGTGAACTGATGCAGCCAAAGAGCTTATGCCCCCTTACTCGGGAAAGCACCGAACAGACGGGGACGTTGGACCCTCGAAGATGCACAAATATGATGAACTACATTGATATGGGGTTCACTTATATTGGGAGTAGTGCCTTTCCTCAGCCACAGTGTGTTATATGTGCAAAGGTCTCACAACTCAATGAAACCTTCACTCTTGCGAAGACATTTAGAAACGAACCATGCCACGCAAGTTTTTTGATCGAGAATTAAGAAGACTTTCGAGTAGTAAGACATAAATAAAGGCAACATACCATTAATCAGAAGGGGCTAGAAGAGTTTTATATGGTGAGCTACCGAGTGGCTAGAACAGGCAAGCCCCATTCTATTGTGGAGGACTTAATTCTTCCTGCTCCCGTGGCTATGGCTGGGACAATGTTGGGGGAAAAGGCCCAAAAATTGCCTTAATCAAATAACTGTTTCATGATGCATTAGTGACATGGCAGGAGATGTTTGGAAACAGGTACTGCTTTGCAAACAAGCCTGTGAATTTTATGCGTTATACAACTGGATGAGTCAACAGATGTGGTGGGCCTGGCACAGCCCAGATACATGTCCGTAATGTTTATGGGGGGGTCAATTAAGGAAGACATCCTCTTCTGGAAACCAGGACAACAAGAGAGGATATTTTGAAAGTGCTGGACAGCTTTGTGACGTCAAATGAATGTTGGTGGTCAAGATGTGTTGGTATCTGTACTGATGGCGCAAAAACCATGACAGGGAGACATAGTGAAAATGGTTAACTTTGTTAAAGCAAGGCCCCTGAACTCTTGTGTATTTTCTGCATTATGCAATAATGGGCAGCGACCATGTAACGCTTTTACAACATACAGACATGCGCTGGTTATCAAGGGGCAAAGTATTGACACATTTCTTTAAATTGAGGGACAAGCTTAAACTTTTCTTTACTGACCATTTTCACTTGTCTGACTGCTTGTATGATGATGAATTTCTCACACGACTGGCCTATCTGGGAGATGTTTTTTCTCACCTGAATGATCTGAATCTAGGATTACAGGGACTCTCCGCAACTATATTCAATGTGCGGGACAAAATTGAGGCTATGATTAAAAAGTTGGAGCTCTTCTCTGTCTGCATTAATAAGGACAACACACAGGTCTTTCCATCATTGTATGATTTTTTTTGTGTGCAAATTAACTCAAGCTTACGGACAATGTCAAATGTGATTTAGTGAAGCGCCTGAGTTAGAACAATTACGCAGGTACTTTCCCGAAATGGACGACACAAACAACGGGATTCGTTATCCCTTTCATGCCCTGTGGTGCGTGGATATGTATTCACCCCCTTTGCTATGAAGCCCCTAAATAAGATCTGGTACAGGAATTGGAACTGAAGCGCCCATAAACTAAGCAGTATACTTAAGCGTTTCATATTTCATTCTATTCCCTATACTACCTATTTCCATGATAATTTTCATTATGTTTTGTAGATATTTTGATTAGCGTCTTCAAATATTGATTGTATAAAGGAATTGTGTGGTCTTCTTATTTTGGTAAAAGTGATCTCAATAATTTATACCTTCAGATGAATCCATATTATTCCTATTATTTTCATTGTTGTCTTATAAATGTATTGTTAAAATAAGTCAGGTCGCCTTAAAATACAATTTCTGTCCCATAACAGACTGGTGCCCCAATTCACAGTAATAATTGCACACACTCCCTTACACATGCTTCTCCTTCTAAACATGCTTGTTAATTAAATAGAGGATGGGTCATTACCTGGTTTATGACTGCAGTAATGGGGTAAAGACATCAGTGCTAACATATGGTTATGACTTCAGTGGTTAGAACATACCATAGTATCTGTTTGGACACATCACCTAGTAGTCAAGCATTGTGTGTCTGCTAGGTAACTGCACTCTTCTTAAAAAAGAATGGGCATCTCTCCACTTCTCACAGGAAACAAAGAAGATGTACCGATGTATACATTAAGACCCTCAAACTTTCACAGATGCACAATTGAAAGCATCCTGTCGGGCTGTATCACCGCCTGGTACGGCAACTGCACCGCCTGCTTCCGCAGGGCTCTCCAGAGGTTGGTGCGGTCTGCCCAACACCGGGGGCACACTGCCTGCCCTCCAGGACACCTTCAGCACCCGATGACACAGGAAGGCCAAAAAGATCAAGGACATCAACCACCCGAGCCACAGCCTGTTCACCCCGCCATCATCCAGTTGGCGAGGTTAGAACTGGTGCATCAAAGCTGGGACCGAGAGACTGAAAAACAGCTTCTATCTCAAGGCCATCAGACTGTTAAATTGTCATCACTAGCCGGCTACCACCCGGTAACTCAACCCTGCTGCCCTATGTACATAGACATGGAACACAAGTCCTTTAATAATGTTTACATACTGCTTTACTCATTTCATACGTATATACTGTATTCTAGACAATGCCACTCTGACATTGCTCATCCTAAAATGTATACATTTCTTAATTCCAATCTTTTACTTTTAGATGCGTGTATTGTTGTGTATTGTTAGATACTACTGCACTGTTGGAGCTAGGAACACAAGCATTTCGCTACACCCGCAATAACATCTGCTAAATGTGTATGTCATCAACTAGATTCAACCGCAGGTCAATGTCTTCTTGAGCGGATGGTCGGGGGCGGAACATAATCACCAATCATTTGTAGACTGCAAATTGATCAAGAAGACTAAATAGATATACACTGAGTACACAAAACATTAAGAATACCTACTCTTTCCATGACATAGACTGACCATGTGAAACCAGGTGAAAGCTATGATCCCATATTGATGTCACTTGTTAAATCCACTTCAATCAGTGTAGATGAAGGGGAGGAGACGGGTTAAAGAAGGATGTTTAAGCCTTGAGACAATTGAGACATGGATTGTCAACTTTCCTGTTGATTTAGTGTAAAGGTTCTTACAGCAAGAGACCATGAACAACTCACTGTCTGTGCATCCCTGTTTCCTACATTCCCTTGATATAACCACTGCCCTGACATAGAGATAGAATGTTTGTTGTTGCCTATCCAATCGTGTCAAATCAGTAAATCCTGTGTGATTTACACAGCCCTTTAAAATCAACAACACGTCACACCGTGCTTTACAGTAACAACACTACAAGAAGGAAAGGAACGATAACCTACAAATAGGGCCAAATTAACAGGCTTATACAGTGCCTTCAGAAAGTATTCATACCCCTTGACTTATTCCACATTTTCTTGTGTTACAGTCTGAATTCAAAATGTATCTAATATATTTTTCTCACTCACACACAATACCCCATGACAGAGTGAAAATATGTTTTTAGAAATGATTGCAAATGTATTGAAAATAAAATACAGAAATATCTTATTTTCTGCGGCAGGGACTGGGAGACAGGTAAGGATAGAGGGAACAATGAATGAAGGCAAATACAGGCATACGAGAACCTGTTTCAGAGTGCAAACAATCTTAGACTGGGGCAAAGATTTACAGTCCAACAGGACAATGACCCCAAACATACAGCCAAAGCAACCCTGGAATGTGAAAGTCCTTGAGTGGCCCAGCCAAAGTCCAGACTTGAATCCCATCAAGAATCTGTGGAAAGACTTGAAGATGGCTGTTCACCGCCTGTCCCCATCTGACTTAACAGAGCTTGAGAAAATCTGCAAGGAAAAATGGGAGAAAATCCCCAATTCCAGATGTGCAAAGCTGATACAGACATACCAAAGATGACTCAAAGCTGTAATCGCCACCAAAGGTGCTTCTACAAAGTATTGACTCAGGGGTGTGAATACTTATGTAAATTACATGTATTTCATTTTCAATATATTTGCAAACATAAAAATAAAAAAAACATGTCACTTTGTCAAAATGGGGTATTGTGTATATAGATGGGTGAGAGAAAAAACATCTAATCCATGGTAAATTCAGGCTGTAATACAAAAAATGTGGAATAAATCAAGAGGTATGAATACTTTAAGGTACTGTAGATGGCACCAGGCCATGCATTATTCAGTATAACAGAGCTCTGACTCCCCCTGGTGGCAGCTTGTGGTATGGCTAGGGCACCTTCAGCAGGGGGGGGGTTCATTAGTTGCAGACAGTAGCAAAAACGTTTGGTCTGTTGCAAAAACGGGAACAATGGAAAACGTTTTGCAACGAAAACTAGTTTATTTTGGACAAATTCAGGTAGTTCCCCCCCACCATTTGCTTCCGTTTGGTTCAGTAAACGGTTTCCATTGCAATGAGTTTTGCAAAAGGCCAAACATTTTGCTACGGTCTGCGAAATATGATTACACCCCAGGACAAAACTTTGTGAAAGGTTCAGATAGAAACAAGTGGAACAAACATACCTCTAACATCTAGAATAAGAAATCATGTCGGCTCGATTCATGACATTTCTATCTGCACGTAGCCCTGGCTCCTACCTTGAAGCGAATGTTGTTGCTGATGAGGATGTTGCCCTTCATGAACTTGTGCTCGTTGTCCCTGTTCACGGTAACCGTGGGGAAAGCGCGGTAGACGGTGGTGCGCAGGATGCTCACCAGGGACTGGATGCGCGTGTAGGGGTACACGTACGTCGGGTTGGGTTCCATGATGTCACTGGCTGTCAGTCTGGGAGACAAACGAGAGACACAAACGTGCCCGTGTTAGGGTCCAAATTCATTCATTGAAAAAAAGGTCATCTAGTTTCAAGGTCTTCAAGAAACTGAAAAGCAGAAGCTATTTATATCAAGTGTTTATTTAGAAAAAAAAAATGCCCTTCCTGAATTGAGTGACTTGAATTGGAATTGAACACAGCAGCAGATTACACAGTTGGCTAAAGTTGTAAAAGGGCCACGCAGCATACTGTATGTGTATACTGAAGAGAAACGTGTTAGCTTGAAGTTAATTTGGATACAAGTGTCTGTTTAATGACTACTGATCTTTACTATCATAAATGTAGTATTTGTTTCTTACTAGTCCATCTCCATTTCCCAGCATTGGCACTCTTCTCAGATGAATGTGGACGTCATAGATGCCCTTATTGCAGAAATCCCCTGTCCACCTGAGCACACACACCACCATCCTGTAAGCACCAACACAAGTGCACTAAATTGTGAATGTAAGTTCAAATCAATGAAGTGTACTTTACCATGAGGGTTGTCATAATGGGCAAGCTGTAGGTGATCTCATTGGTTGATTCGATGAGAATGACAGTCAAGCTGATGGTCATCCAGACCACGCCTCCCAGGAAGGCAGCTGCTCCAATTAGAGCAAAGGTCCCGGAGTAGATGTCTATACCCAGGTTGCTGTGGCAACAGGACAGCCAAAGGAGCCAATCAGGAAGAGCAGTGTCAGGAAGTGAGCATAAAAGCATGCAGAAGACTCTCAGGCTTACTTCTAGCAGTGTCGACTCAAATTGCATTATCTTCTTGTTCCTAGAAACACAAAACTAATCCATGAACCAATAACTATAAAGATAACTTTTTTGGAATAAGCAGCCAGTTAAGATAACTCTCTCCCAAAGACATCCTAGTGTGACACATAGCAGTCATTACCCTCAGTTGAGCATAACTGAAAATACCCAAGTCTGACAAAGCCGAGGAAGAAGTAGAAGTGGGCTGAAGAGAGAGAAACTCATAGAGCGGGAGAGAGTGAGGGAAACTCATAGAGAGGGAGAGAGAGAGGCGGTGAGAGAACATGTCCAGTCAGCAGATTCCCTCTCAGAGGATGTCATCTCTAAAAAGTTGCATTTGTAAGCATTTTTCACTTTCCAAAAGAGCCAAAACTATACTTTATAAATACTGGCGCTGGGAAAGTAGGTGAGAGATTTCCAAACCAACAGATTTCAAATCATATAAACCAGAGCAGTATATGACATGTATATGACTCTGATATACACCATGACCATTCATAGACCTTTTGCTATGAGACGGTTGGCCTTCCATATTTGAGTACAGATTATCTGAACGCTGGGTTTACATTTCGAGAACATTTGATTGTGAGAACGTTGGCCTAGCATTTCTAGAACATTATCAGAACGTTGTCCTTACATATTGAGGAGGTTGGCCACCAGGTGTCCGAAAGCGCCACCACAGAGCAGTGAGGGAACAAAGAGGCCACTGGGCAACCGACACACCATACGTCCAGCACGCTAAGAGGAAGCACAGCACAAAGAACACTGTCAGCGTCACGGGGCTGAAAGTACCTACAGAGACAGACAGGAAACACAGTAAATTACACGTCACATGACAAGGAGGGTCAATACAGCAGGGGCTGCACAACTCCAGCCGAGTCCTCAGGGGCCTCAGTCCTGCTGATGTTCTACCTCGTAAAACAACCACAACAGTAACAGAAAGTGCCAGGGAGAAGAAGAAAAAAAAGCTAGCAGAACTGCAGAGTTGTTCACTCCTGAGGATAAATATATAGCAGGCCACAGAGGTGTTCATTATGTTCAGTATAATGATTGACTAAAGTATAGCCATCACACTGAAACAAGCACATTTATATCTTTCAGTGTGTATATGGATAGGGAGTGAGACCAGGGGCCGGGGTGCGAATTACCCGGGAGCTCCCCTTAATGCAACAAAAGTCAAACTTTGGGGTGGTCTCTAAATAACGCTAATTGAACCATTCTCCTATGTGTTTATGATCCAAGGATAAATTAGTTTTACAGTGGTAAATATGAAAATAAAAGCTTTCAAATGAAACGAACATCCCCACTTCTCTGGCATGGTTTAAATGATTTATTTCTACGTGGCTGCACAAACTGTCTCCCTGTCCATGACTGGTACTGTATAATTCTATAGCTGGCTCCACAGTGGCGCTGTCCACTCAGTATTGCTGAATTTCAGCCTCAGCTGAGCTCCTTTAAAAACGCATAGATTTTCCTTTGCACTTCCTCATTTGCGCCATTTGTTTGCCATGTGTCCTTGATAAAATAGCCTTTATTCCAATGCATTAGATTTATCCGTTGACTTATAATTGTTTGCTTTTGTCAGTCGGCTGTTTAGAGCGCTCATTGCTTTGTATTTCTGGTATTCGTGTTCTCCGTGCCGTCCGTGGCAAGAAGAAGTAGATAATCTAATATTTTCTTTCCTGGCTCAGCTGATCATGGTCTACAATAACACTAGACAACTAGCCCTCAACAAGTATATGTTAATGACAGTAGTTGACTTTCGGGTTAGAAGCATTCGATTTTGCAATGGCATAGTTCTACATTATTTTGTATATGTGTACCCTTGACAACAGTTTTCATTGCGAAGCACAATTAACTATTGGGTAGGCATAGTTACACTTACAGTGCACTTTCCGAGACCTCCAAGATCCAGGATTCAGACAGGGTTTAAGTTCAATGTTCTAATTAAATTGTTAAATGCTTAATAATGACAAATAACACGGTCATAAATGTCATCACTGTAAGGAAAGGTAGAGTTTTACGTCACATATGTGAAGATTCCAAGCATTCAACTCATGAACTAGGGTGTACACATGTTTTGATTCATCTCATCTAGGTCTATTAAATTGAATGTAGGTTACCTGTTCTGCGTGTGCTCATGTGTGTAAAATTGCCTCGGCTAAGAGGGTAGGCTACTGGCACTGTAGGTCTGGTGGTAGGTAAACGCAGGTTGACCACCTTTTTCTGAAAAATGCATTGAAAGTATAGGGAGAGGTACTTTTTTCACCGCGACCAGCAATCAGAGTTTACCCTCCTAGTGTCTTTTACTACTACATCACTGGCTACTGGTAGGCCTATTTGAAGTTCATGGTAATTCACATTGTAGCCTAGTCTAGTAAATTGACCATGAGTGTGTTAGGGTGACCATCCCTGTACACGCACCCAATAGAGACAGCCCTGTTCAAAGAAAACATAGATTAAGCCTGGTCCTGGAACTAAGAAGTACTTTTACATGGAGATTCTTCATTGAGCATGCTGTTTAGTACAGGAGTGGGATAAGTTTTGCCCTTCAGATCAAATGGGAGCCTGTCCATAATCTCATTTGTTATGGCCTAAAATAGGGGTCCCCAATTACATTCAGCGATGGGACGAATTTGGCCCACAGGCCGCCTATTGGGACACCCTGATCTAAAATGTCAAACTGATCCTAGGTCAGGTCCTGTCTCACCGTCCTGGTGGAAAAGTTGGTGGATGGCCACCTCCTGAGAGTTGAAGAACAGAGTGGCCATGTCGTTGTACATGGCCTCGTCTTGTTGGGACAGAATAACTATTATTACTATTAACTATACTATTACTATTAACTATATATTCTTACCTGTATGCACTGCAAAATGTCTGTTATTGTTTTGTTAGTCTATTCATGTATAGTTTTCTTTATTAAAGAACCATGAATAGAAACCACGCTGCATTTTGGTCCACCTCTCCTTCACCACAAGAAAACCGTTACAGTTTGTTTATAACTTGCTTTTTTATATGCTTCACTTTTTTTTAAACGAAGTTCAGCTCTACCAAACGTACCGGCGCTGTACTGTTGTTGGTTGTGGGGGAGGCCAAGTCGCGACATTCGCCAACGTTATGGACGCCACGAATATCCCCACCGTCGTCACCATGGTGACCAGCAGGCTCTCCAAGACCCTAGAGAGGGAGTAGAGGAAGAATAAGAGATGAAAGATAAATGACGACCTTTTTGAGACGAATGCCGTTCCACTCAGACAAATACCTTTCCACTCAGACTAATGCCGTTCCACTCAGACAAATACCTTTCCACTCAGACTAATGCCGTTCCACTCAGACAAATACCTTTCCACTCAGACTAATGCCGTTCCACTCAGACAAATACCTTTCCACTCAGACTAATGCCGTTCCACTCAGACAAATACCTTTCCACTCAGACTAATGCCGTTCCACTCAGACAAATACCTTTCCACTCAGACTAATGCCGTTCCACTCAGACAAATACCTTTCCACTCAGACTAATGCCGTTCCACTCAGACAAATACCTTTCCACTCAGACTAATGCCGTTCCACTCAGACAAATACCTTTCCACTCAGACTAATGCCGTTCCACTCAGACAAATACCTTTCCACTCAGACTAATGCCGTTCCACTCAGACAAATACCTTTCCACTCAGACTAATGCCGTTCCACTCAGACAAATACCTTTCCACTCAGACTAATGCCGTTCCACTCAGACAAATACCTTTCCACTCAGACTAATGCCGTTCCACTCAGACTAATGCCGTTCCACTCAGACTAATGCCGTTCCACTCAGACAAATACCTTTCCACTCAGATGGGAATGTTGATTGATTGAAATGATTTGATAATTAGGCTAAAAGTAGAAGACTACACAACATATATACGTTTCATATTAATAATTAGAAAAAAATATTTTCAACAACTGCAGCAATGACATAGGAGCATTAAAAGGTGTGTGTGTGTGTTCATGCTTTTGTATGGTATGGTGTGTTTCCCAGCAGTTACCTGACAAACTTGGCCTTGGGGTGGACATGTCACATGCGGTACTTGTCCAGCCTCTTGTTGATGTAATTGAAGAAGGCCCCTAGCAGCCCTCCCACCACCCCCATCAGGATAAAGAAGGCCAGGTCAACCACAGTCCACAGGTGGCACTTCTTATCCCCATCTGAACACTGTGGGAGAGGGAGAGGGATGGACATACATGGAGGTGTAGAACTCAAGTCACTTTATCATCATATGCACACACAGAACCACATACAAAACACTGTACCCACATCGCAGCTCTGCCACAAAAATGGAAGAGGCAATTACTCAAAAGAGAAAGGAATTCATTGGTTTGTCTGTGTAACCGGTGTGAAATAGCTAGCTAGTTAGCGGGGTGCGCGCTAACAGCGTTTCAAATCGGTGACGTCACTCGCTCTGAGACCTTGAAGTAGTTGTTTCCCTTGCTCGGCAAGGGCCGCTGCTTTTGTGGAGCGATAGGTAACAATGCTTCGTTGGAGGCAGTTGTTGAGGTCCCTGGTTCGAGCCCAGGTCGGGGCGAGGAGAGGGACGGAAGCAACACTGTTACATTTGCCTCCAATGAAAAGCCATGCCAGGCTTAAAATGACTACTAGAAAATCGTTAAAAAGGGTGAGAGGTTTGACAACTATTGAAGAGTCAGACCGGTGCAGACTGCCACGAGTGAACATAACCAATAGATCATATTTTTTGTTACTGTCCTTCGCTGGCTCGGTTTTGGAGCCAGGTCCAGTAGTGGTTAAGTCAATGTCTGTGTTCAGATGAACCTACAAATAGTACTGTTAGAGCTGAAAAAGACCAATCAATCAATGGGAAATTATACACTTAGGTAAAGTATTTATTTTTAGGGCAATCTTGGTAGAACTGCTACAAATAGAGAGGTTCAAGACAGTAATCACAGTAAAATACACTAGTTAAAATATCACAGACATCACAGTAAAGTACCAAACATAAGGAACGAATTCCTAATATTGAATTGCACCCTCTTTTGCCCTCAGAAAATCCTCAATTCCTCGGGGCATGGACTCTACAAGGTGTCGAAAGCATTCCACAGGGATGCTGGGCCATGTTGACTCCAATGCTTCCCACAGTTGTGTCAAGTTGGCTTGATGTCCTTTGGGTGGTGGACCATTATTGATACACACAGGAAACTGCTAAGTTTTTAAACACACACCGGTGCGCTTGGCACCTACTACCATACCCCATTCAAAGCACTTAAATCTTTTGTCTTGCCCATTCACCCTCTGAATGGCACACATACACAATCCATGTCTCAATTGTCCCAAGTCTTAAACATCCTTCTTTAACCTGTCTCATCCCCTTCATCTACACGAGAGGTCCAAAAGGTAGTTTGTGAGTTACCAGTAGCTCACAGCCTATCTGTGCGTAGCTCGCCAAGCAATTCTGAAAGTACGCTACATGCAATTTCTTCATGCGTTCCATCACAAACTGTCAGAAACATAAAGCTCCCGTATCCAATCAATTTGACAGTGTTGTAGTGAAGAGTAAATGTAAATCTGGAGTTTTTTCCCACAACAGTTTACGCACCTTCTGGGGAAAACACATTGAACGTACAGATGAAGTTGGAAGTTTAAATACATTAAAACTCGTTTTTCAACCACTCCACAAATGTATTGTTAACAAACTAGAGTTTTAGCAAGTTGGTTAGGACATCTACTTTGTGCATGACACAAGTAATTTTTCCAACAATTGTTTACAGACAGATTATTTCACTTATAATTCACTGTATCACAATTCCAGTGGGTCAGAAGTTTACATACACTAAGTTGACTGTGCCTTTTAACAGCTTGGAAAATTCCAGAAAATGACGTCATGGCTTTAGAAGCTTCTGATAGGCTAATTGACATCATTTGAGTCAATTGGAGGTGTACCTGTGGATGTATTTCAAAGCCTACCTTCAAACTTGATTGATATCATGGAAAAATCCAAAGAAATCAGCCAAGACCTCAGACTTCCACAAGTCCGGTTCATCCTTGGGAGACATTTCCAAATGCCTGAAGGTACCACGTTCATCTATACAAACAATAGTACGCAAGTATAAACACCATGGGACCACGCAGCCATCATACTGCTCAGGAAGAAGACGCAATCTGTCTCCTAGAGGTTAACGTACTTTGGTGCAAAAAGTGCAAATCAATCCCAGAACAACAGCAAAGGACCTTGTGAAGATGCTGGAGGAAACAGGTACAAAAGTATCTATATTCACAGTAAAAACGAGTAATATATAGACATAACCTGATAGGCACCTCAGCAAGGAAGAAGGCACTGCTCCAAAACTGCCATAAAAAAAGCCAGACTACGGTTTGCAACTGCACATGGGGAAAGATACTTTTTGGGGAAATGTCCTCTGGTCTGATGAAACAAAAATAGAACTGTTTGAGCCATAATGACCATCGTTATGTTTGGAGGAAAAGGGGGAGGTTTGGAAGTCGAAGAACACCATCCCAACCGTGGAGCACGGGGGTTGGCAGCATCATGTTGTGGGGTTGCTTTGCTGCAGGATGGACTGGTGCACTTCACAAAATAGATGGCATCATGAGGAGGAAAAATTATGTGGATATATTGAAGCAACATCCCAAGACATCAGTTTGGAAGTTAAAGCTTGTTGCAAATGGGTCTTCCAAATGGACAATGACCCCAAGCATACTAACAAAGTTGTGGCAAAATGGCTTAAGGACAACAAAGTCAAGGTATTGGAGTGGCCATCACAAAGCCCTGACCTCAATCCTATAGAACATTTGTGGGAAGAACTGAAAAGTGTGTGCAATTCTGACTCAGTTACACCAGCTCTGTCAGGAGGAATGGGCCAAAATTCACCCAACATATTGTGGGAAGCTTGTGGAAGGCTACCCGAAACGTTTGACCCAAGCTATAAAACAATTTAAAGGCATTGCTACCAAATACTAATTGAGTGTATGTAAATTTCTGACCCACTAGCAATGTGATAAAATAAATAAAAGCTGAAATTAATCACTCTACTATTATTCTGACATTTCACATTCTTAAAATAAAGTGGTGAATCTAACTGGCCTAAGACAGGGAATTTTTACTAGGATTAAATGTCAGGAATTGCAAAAAAAACGGAGTTTAAATGTATTTGGCTAAGGTATATGTAAACTTCCGACTTCAACTGTATATCCCAGGACAAATTAGCTAGCAACAACAAGCTAGCTAAAATGGACAAGTTAGCTAGCAACTGCAAACTAGCTAGCTAAATTGCCACAAATGTTATGCTTTTCGACCTGTCACCAAATTAATATAATTGGTTAAGAGTTTTTTTTTAAATATTTCAGCCTGCGTGTTGTGAACGCATTTGGTGTGGGGGGCCAGAATCAATTTGCGCGTCCGGTTCGGGCATGGTGTTAGAGTAGCTCTCATGCTAGAAAAGGTTGGAGACCCCTGATCTACACTGACTGAAAAGGACTTAACAAGTGACATCAATAAGGGATCATAGCTTTCCCCTTGTCAGTCTACGGCATGGAAAGAGCAGGTGTTCCTAATGTTTTGTGCACTCGGTTTATAAGGATTTATTGCAAAAGGAAATAGTAAAATGGTAGTGTCCTGGGAGAAATAATATAATGGTAGTGTATTGGGAAAGATATGTTAGTCTGTGGACATGGAATTAAGATTGGAGTGATTAGTTGATTGGACGATACACTTTAAGTCCAGTGTGATTAGGGAAAAAAATGTATATACATAATGGTAACTGCAAAAATAAAAGGAAACACCAACATAATGTCTTAATAGGGCGTTGGGCCACCACAAGCCAGACCAGCTTCAATGCACCTCGTCATAGATTCTACAAGCGTCTGGAACTCCATTGGAGGGATGCGACACCATTCTTCCACGAGACATCCCATAATTTGTTGTTTTAATGATGGTAGTGGAAAATGCTGTTTCAGGCACTGCTGCAGGAGTGTTCATTTGGGCTGAGATCTGGTGACTGAGATGGCCATGGCATATGGTTCACATCGTTTTCATGCTCATCAAATGATTCCGTGACCACTCATGCCCTGTGGATGGGGGTATTGTCCACCTATGGGGGCAAAGCCATGGTAGCCAAAATAACCTGAACAAAAATATAAATGCAAAATGTAAAGTGTTGGTTCCATGTTTCAAGAGCTGAAATAACAGATCCCACAAATGTGTTTTACATCCCTGTTCATGAGCATTTCTTCTTTGCCAAGATAATCCATTCAACAGGTGTGGCATATCAAGAAGCTGATTAAACAGCATGATCATTACACAGGTGCACCTTGTGCTGGGGACAAAAGGCAACTCTAAAATGTGCGGTTGTCACTCAACACAATGCCACAGATGTCTCAAATTTTGAGGGAGCGTGCAATTGGCATGCTGATGGCAGGAATGTCCGCCAGAGCTGTAAATTAATATTTATTTCTCTACCATAAGCCGCCTCCAACATTGTTTTAGAGAATTTGGCGTTGTGTGGGCAAGTGGTTTGTAATGTCAACATTGTGAACAGAGTGCCCCATGGTGGCGGTGGGGTTATGGTATGGGCAGGCATAAGCTACGGACAACTAACACAATAGCGATACTGTGACGAGATCCTGGAAGCCCATTGTCATGCCATTCATCCGCCTCCATCACCTCATGTTTCAGCATGATCATGCATTGCTCCATGTCACAAGGATCTGTGCACAATTCCTGGAACCTGAATATGTCCCAGTTCTTCCATGACCAACATACTTACCAGACATGGCGTCACCCATTGAGCATGTTTGGGATGCTCTGGATTGACGTGTACAACAGCATGTTCCTGTTCCCGACAATATCCAGCAACTTTTCCCAGCCATTGAAAAGGAGTGGGACAACATTCCACAGGCCACAATAAACAGCCTGACTGATCAATTCTATGTGAAGGAGATGTGTCGCGCTGCATGAGGCAAATTGTGTTTACACCTGATAATGACTGGTTTCCTGATCCACTCGCCTACTTTTATTTTTTAAGGTATGTGTGATCAACAGATGCATAGCTGTATTCCCAGGCATGTGAAATCAAAGTAGGGCCTAATTAATTTTTCCATTGACTGATTTCCTTATATGAACTGTAACTCTGTAAAATCTTTGAAATTGTTGCATTTATGTTTTTGTTTAGTATAATAGACTAGTATAATAGAATGAAACCTAAGCAAATGATGGGATGCACCTGTGTGGAAGCACCTACTTTCAATATACATTGTATCCCTCATTTCCAATAGTGTTTCCATTATTTTGACAGTTATCTGTATAGAATACAGTATTTTTAATTGTAATGTTTCCCACCAAGTCTTCCAATTAGTGTGTTTGTGTGTGTCACACACAGTACCAGTCAAAAGTTTGGACAGTTTACTCATTCAAGGGTGTTTCTTTATTTCTACTATTTTCTACATTGTAAAATAACTGTGAAGACATCAAAACTATGAAATAACATATATGGAATCATGTAGTAACCAAAAAAGTGTTAAACTTATACAAATATATTTGGGATTCTTCAAAAGTAGCCACCATTTACCTTAATGCCAAGAGTGTGTAAAGCTGTCATCATCTCAACCAGCTTCACCTGGAATGTTTTTCCAACAGTCTTGAAGGAGTTCCCACATATGCTGAGCACTTGGTGGCTCCTTTTCCTTCACTCTGCGGTCAAACTCATCCCAAACCGTCTCAATTGGTTTGAGGTCAGGTGATGGTGGAGGCCAGGTCATCGGATGCAGCACTCCATCACGCTCTTGGTCAAATAGCCCTTATACCGCCTGGAGGTGTGCTTTGGGTCATTGTCCTGTTGAAAAGCAAATGATAGTCCAACTAAGCGCAAACCAGATGGGATGGAAAATCGCTGCAGAATGCTGTGGTAGCCATGCTGGTTAAGAGTGCCTTGAATTCTAAATAAATCACCAACAGTGTCAACAGCAAAGCACCCCCCTACACCATCACAACACCTCCATGATTCATGAAGCTCGTGTTTCTTTGCCCAAGCAAGTCTCTTCTTGTTGTTATTGGTGTCTTTTAGTGGTTTCTTTGCAGCAATTGGACCATGAAGGCCTGGTTCACGCAGTCTCCTCTGAAAAGTTGTTGAGATGTGTCTGTTACTTGAACTCTATGAAGCATTTATTTGGGCTGCAAATTCTAAGGCTGGTAACTCTAACTTATCCTCTGCAGCAGAGGTAACTTTGGTCTTCCTTTCATAGCTTGTCTTCACTATTATTCTACAAAGTAGAAAATAGTACAAATAAAGAAATCCTTGAATGAGGTGTCAACTTATGCATTCGGAAAGTATTCAGACCCCTTTTCTGTTACGTTAGTCTTATTTCAAAATGGATTGAGATTTTTTTTCACCATCAATATACACACAACACCCCATAATGACAAAGCAAAAACAGGTTTTTAGACATTTTTGAAAATGTATTAAAAATAAAAAACACCTAATTTACATAACTAATCAGACCATTTCCTATGAGACTTCAAATTGAGCTCAGATGTATCCTGTTTCCATTGATCATCCTTGAGATGTTTCTGCAACTTCAATGGAGTCCACCTGTGCTAAATTCAATTGATTGGACATGATTCGGAAAGGCACAAGCCTGTTTAAGGTTCCACAGTTGACAGTGCATGTCAGAGCAAAAACAAAGCCATGAGGACTAAGGAATTGTCCGTAGAGTTCCGAGACAGGATTGCGTCGAGGCTCAGATTTGGGGAAGTGTACCAAAACAATTCTGCAGCATTGAAGATCCCCAAGAACACAGTGACCTCCATCATTCTAAAATGGAAGAAGTTTGGAACCACCAAGACTCTTCCTAGAGCTGGCCGCCCAGCCAAACTGAGCAATCAGGGCCTTGGTCAGAGAGCTGACTAAGAACCCGATGGTCACTCTGACAGAGCTCCAGAGTTACTCTGGAGACAGGAGAACCTTCCAGAAGGAAAACCATATCTGCAACACTCCACAAATCAGGTCTATAATGGTAGAGTAGCCAGACGGAAACCACTCCTCATTAAAATGCACAAATTCTAAAAACCTGTTTTTGCTTTGTCATTATGGGGCAGGGGTACTGTGTGTAGATTGAAGGGAAAAAACGATTTAACCCATTTTAGAATACAGCTGTAACGTAACAAAATGTGGAAAAAGTGAAGGGGTCTGTATACTTTATAAATGCACTGCATATATAAATATATAACAACAATTTCTAAGATTTTACTGAGTTACAGTTCATATAAAGAAATCAGTCAACTGAAATAAATTCATTCGGCCCTAATCTATGGATTTCACATGACTGGGCAGGGGTTCAGCCATGGGTGGGCATAAGGTGCAACCATGTTATGATCATGCTTATTTGATCAGCTTCTTGATATGCCACACTTGTCAGGTGGATTGATTATCTTGGCAAAGGAAAATTCTCACTAGCAGGAATGTAAACCAATTTGTACACAACTTTAGTGAAACAAGCTTTTGGTGCAAATGGAACATTTCATGGATCTTTCATTTCAGCCCATGAAACCTGGGAACAATACTTTACATGTTGTGTTTATATTTTTGTTGAGTAAAGGGGGATAATAAATTATGCAAGTCATTTGATAGACTCCAGTTCTGTCTGCTTGTTTCATATCGGATCTACAAAAATACCCACATAATACTCTCACACCTCAAATATGAACAAACAATGTCTGTGCATGTGAATGAGTGCTTGTACCTTGAACTCTCCAAAGCTGAGCAGGCCGGGTAGCTGGAACGAACCCCATTTGTCGTAGTTTATCGCATAGCGAAATAAGTTAAGGGTTAATGTAGTCGACATGGAGCAGAAGAGCTGATGGGAGGGAGACACAGGAAGAGAGGGGTACCTCAGAGCAGCAACTGACTTGCAATGACTTCAACTAACAGATAAATTGCCTGTGTGTGTACGTATGTATGTGTCCATCGACCTACCACTTTTCAGGAGAGTGCCTGGTTCCAGAAAGAGGAGCCTTCCTCCAGGCTGAAGAGGGTGCCCCCTATAGGTGCCCCAAACGCAGCAGCCACCCCGGCCGCAGCCCCTACCGACACAAAGTCCCGCTTGTCCCTGTAATAAAGATTAAGCACAGACATTTAACTTATAATGATGAACTACTGCGCTATTAGCACTGTACACTAGTAGAGTGTGTCCCTGTACCGGTCACTGCGGAAGTAGGGGAAGTCCAAGTTGATCTTCTTGAAAGTGATGCTCTGAAACTGAGGTAGGCCGGCTCTCGCGATGGCTCCGCTGTGGATCATTGGACCCTCCTTCCCCACAAACAGACCTGAAGGATCAAACACGTAGTCAGAGGTGGAACAGACGCATTGGTACTGGATTCCTTTTAGTTTAATCCTATAATGGTTGCATCTGGAAAGTCAGGGTCGTATTCATTAGTCCACACCGAAGTAAAATGTTTTGCAACAGAAAACGACAATGAACCGTTCTATTGGACAAGTTTAGATAGTCTGTTGCAGTCTGTTTGGTGCCTAGTGGATACGACCCAGTTCCATCTATGTTGAAGTACCTCAGACTATGGTGAAGAGGAAAGTACGTAGTCGGACTATTCCGGGTATCTTTACTCCGTTCAGGTAGCTCTTGATCTCGGGGATTCCCAAGCCTGCAGCTACTGGCTAAATGACACAGGACAGGGATGTTCAGTAGGAGTTGGGACAATTCTAATATGATACCACTAGACAAGCAAATAAAATGTAAAGAACTATCCCACAGTTAGAAAAAAAACAGCAGTTTTGAAAATAAGCGTATTGTCAGAGGGATTATGAGCATGCACATTACTTCTGAAAATGAGGGTATGGTCAGTACAAGCAGACTACTGATAAGTGCACTTCAGATAAGTGCGAACTCTTGAAGTGCACTATAGTTTGGTCGTCCCTTTTGAATTGCTCCTGATAACTGCATGCTTTGGTTTAGCGCACGCCATCCCAACAGTCCCAAGACACTGCATTTTTCAGGAGTCGACTGTAATAGCATAACAATAGCATGAAAGGACATGTTAGGTATTTGTGTAGATCGGCCTTACCTCGATGAGGACCAACACACTGGCGATGAAGATGAAGGTCATGTTGAAGGCCAGCAGCTCGAAAAGCGACAGTGTCAGGCAGCCTTTCTCACTGCACTCTTCCACAGCTAGCAAACACTGGCTAAGGAAAAACCCTGTGTCACACACCTCACTGCTCTCAACTAACTAATATGTTGATTTGGGAATTATGACTACTGTCATGCATGTTCAATATCAGAAAGGCATGATTAATAAGAAATATTGAAGTTTTTGAGTGAAATATTCCATCTTCCAAAAATAGATACATTTTCCCACCAAGTTGAATTTAAGCTTAGTGAAGAGCCTTACAAAAAAGTCCACGAAAAGGCCCACCTGAAAGAAAAGAAAATAGTGTCAAGAGTTTCATGTGCATTTTCTAATGAATGCAGCCATTTGGCAGTAGCACTTGGCATCGTTCATACCTTCGTCATACATTATTTCCAGAGAATGTACAGAGTGTCATTGTTTTTTGATTACCGGTATGTAAGCTAACCAAAAATCAGCATGTCTGACTCTACATGCAGGATAGAAAATGAAGGCACTTACCAGGCCTACTGAAACTCCAATTGCAAACACCAGCATCCACCTCACAGCTTCATACTTTTGGGCTTTCTAATATGTGATAGGCGTACCCATGTTAGAATAAATGTAAATATAGACCAACTCCTCACAATTGCAATATGCAGTTTGTGGAAATTAACTGCAATTAAAAAAATTAAAAAAATAATCACTAAGTAACAACTTTGTAACTAACTTAAAACATAAATGTATCACTTAAACAATACCACAGTACAACGGTTAATTTCTTAGTATACCTTAGTGTTCAATCCCTCCAGAACTTCAACAGATGGTTCATTGATGCACCTGTCATAATCCAGGCTCTGCCAAAAGATAGAGAGAGAACCATTTGGAGATCAGTCCGAGTGTGTTTAATTGTATAGAGTCTCTAGTATCTTTATCTGGCGAGACAGATTGCAATAGTACTCTGGCAACAGATGTGGTCAAGAGCTAGCCTGGTTCCAAATCTGTTTGTGCTCTAGCCTACTCCATTGTCAGGCCAACATCTTGATGTTCATCTGCTTCTAAGGGACTTTCTCACCTCATAATCTTTCCTTGGAAGGATCTCATCCTCCTCATCTTGAGTTTCACCAAGAATAGTCTGGAAATGAGATGGTTGAAGAACGTGACATTGACATTAGGCCCTATGCATGAATCAATTTTTTTTTTTAAACAATGCAGAACTATGTCTGACAAATAAGGTTATTGCAGTACTGCTTTCCAGTCCTCATTAGAAGATAGCTGGCACTTACTACACATAGTGCCACATAAGTAATACCCCCAACAAAGGAGCAAGCTGTTTGCAGAGGTTTCTTCCTGGGTCATCGTGCAAGGCTGTGAATAGTTTGAGGGAAATTAACAGCTAGATGTTTTAACTCTCTTTCAACATACACTTCTTCAGTGTGTTTGACAAGGGCCTCTTAAAAAATGAACATCATGATCATACAATGTTTCTTGATAAATGGAATGGGTTGTGCTTGCCAAGCATCAAGCTAGTGTAGTGCCAGTGGCTAATAATCAGCCTAGTTTCTAACCACTGTCAGCTAGCTAGCTGTCATGTTGTTTAGTTTGACTCAGTACACATTTCCTCCAAAACATTTATTCAGCCTATTACTATTCCGACAGCAAAATAGCAAACATAGTCTAACTCAATATTTCTTCATTTATCTAGCTATCATACAATACAGCTAGCAAGCTAAACTTCTATTATATAAAATATGCCATTTTTAACAGATGCGTTTATCCAAAGCGACTAAGTCATGCGTGCATAAATGTTTAGCGTATGAGAACATCACAACAGAAGAGGGTTTAGCTTTCTCCAAGTCAGGACACAGGCTTTTTCTTTTTTTCTTGGAAATCTCGCACAAAATATTATGCAAATTTAGGCATTTCAACACATTATGTAAATTATCTCATACCAGTTCCTCGGGTGTGTGGGTCTCTTCATCCCTGCAGCAGCATTGACACCATAAGCAATTCCCACAGCTCGCCATCTTCGCTGTTGTCTCTTCAGCACCACACCTCCCACAATGTCATGTGAACAAAGACCGGAGGGACTAGTTTACGATTAAGTACTTCTTCGGTGGGTTTTATTGGCAGCTGGCATCCAACGTTATGCAGCATTACCGCCACCTACTGTACTGGAGTGTGGGCCAGAGACAGGGAGAAACTCAAATCGACCTTCCAGCCACTTTGCTCTTAAAAAAGATAACAAAATATTTGAGATAATATCTAATAACGTACTGCTCAATATACTCTTAACTAATTTCCTGTATCCCCTTCTCCCTCATACTAGATCTCAGCATCTCTCTTTCCCTCTGATAAGGCCCACATGGTAGCAATACATGTTCCACGGTCTCTGATTCCAGGCAATAATCACACTTTCCTGTTGGATACTTTCCTATCACATTTAAGGTCTTATTCAACCTGATGTGTCCCACCCTTAATCTTGTAAAAATAGCCTCCTCTCTTCTGTCCCTTCCTGCCGTCCTCCCCTCCCGGACTTTCCTCTGTACTTTAAAAAAATCCCTGCACTTAGTATCTCTATTCCACTGTTCCATGTCAGTTTGCAAACAATGTAAAAAATATATTAAAACATGTAATTGAGTTAATAAAGCCACACAAACATGGTCTCTTTTTTGCTTTCTTGAGTAAGGCAGCTCCAAAATGCAGGTGTTTCAGCCTAGCTCAGTGCTTTCTGTGGTGATGGGGCTAGCCAGTCTAGGTAGCCATTTGATTATATGTCTTATGGCTTGGGGGTAGAAGCTGTTTAGAAGCCTCTTGGACCTAGACTTGGCGCTCCGGTACCACTTGCCATGAGGTAGCAGAGAGAACAGTCTATGACTAGGGTGGCTGGAGTCTTTGACAATGTTTTGGGCCTTCCTCTGACACCGCCTGGTATAGAGGTCCTGGATGGCAGGAAGCTTGGCCCCAGTGATGTACTGGGTCGTTCGCACTACCCTCTGTAGTGCCTTGTCTTCGGAGGCCGAGCAGTTGCCATACCAGTGATGCAACCCGTCAGGATGCTCTCGATGGTGCATTTTGAGGATCTGAGGAGCCATGGCAAATCTTCTCAGAACGCCACACGGCGTTCAATGTGCCTCACCCTAATCATTTGGTCTATTTTCACCTCTTAATTTCGCCTACTGTTCTAACTTGGTGGTGCACAAATAGCCTATAATCTGTTTTAGAGCCAGGTTTTGCAGTGGTAAGGTGTTGTGACTCTGCTGTTGGGACAGCTTTATGTAGGCCTTAACAGCTTGTGGGCACAGTTTTAGTGCAATGAATGTATTGTTTAGTGTTGTGTTGTGTTGTGTAGTGGCTTTGCTGGCATGCATCCCACTTTTTTTTTGCGCCACCAAGATTCATGCTAAAATCGCCACTGTCCAATGTCTTAAGTAGTTAAACACTACTCCAACCTCGTGAAAGTGACAAACTGACGTTTTCAGAAGCAGTTTCTGCCTACCTTCATGCTCATACTGCTGGTTTTGACTATACTGCTGCTGGATCAGCCTACCTGTCAATAATGAGTGATTTGGCGCATGCGCACTTGGTCAAAAACACTACATAATTCCAGACAAGACACTACATAATTCCAGACAAGACATTGTTTCCGGTTGCTTGTACATCATTATTTATACCTTTTTTTGGAAGTACATACCGGGCGTGACCGCAGTAAATGAAGATAATTGCTCAGCCAAACTCCATATTTGGTTAGTAAATTCAAATATTTTGACATTAACATGTGCAGAGCTGTCTAACGGCTCGATCACACCTGCAGTGCAAAAATGATATGCAACATCTGCTACCATTATTTGTCATTCCATCTATGCACACAATGTGATGCATACGTTCGATAAATCCAACTATGCACCACACATAACGCACTGCAACACATTCGACATGTATGTACCAAAACGTCAAACACTTTCGGTGTGATCGAGGCGTATTTTTTCATAGTCATCGTCTGTCTCCCCCTTTTAGCCGACTAAACTCAACGATTACGATGCAGTTGTGCGATAAGTAGTGTGAGTGGACTGGAGCTCTGACCTCACATAAAATTGTATTTTTGTTTTAAAACGACTTATTTAAGCACCCAAAGATTAGCACACATAACAAAGTCGTGACTCGTGTTTAATTGGGCTATTGTTTGAGCACTGAAATAAAACACCTCATTATGTGATGCCGGAGCTCCAGTACTCCTGCACTTCTCAACTCCATTGTAAATCATGGAGTTTCGTTTAATCGGCTATCTCCCCCTCTGCCCAGACGCTGGAGCAGGACGAGGAATATAAGACCAGTCGCACGTTGTAGCAGCTCACAAAGCAGGCGAGCCTGTGAGAATATTTAGCTAACGTTACGCCTGCAAAATATTTTGTGAAAGAATTGAGAGAAACGGGTAAGTTAGTTATGCATTTGTTGCCGAATGTTGTGCATGATTGCTCACGTTAACTAGCTAGCTAACATCTTTGTAACGTTAGCTGCTTTGTTTATTCTGTTCAGTGGATAACGTTAGCTAGCTAGCTAACAGTAATACATGCTGGCTAGCGTGTCTTTCAGTTTCACATGTTTTCGCCCGTGTGCGAGCGACGTGTGTGTGTGTGAGTGAGTGAGAGAGAGAACTTCAGTGTGTGTGAGTGAGTGAGAGAGAGAACTTCAGTGTGTGTGTGTGAGTGAGAGAGAACTTCAGTGTGTGTGAGTGAGTGAGAGAGAGAACTTCAGTGTGTGTGTGTGAGTGAGAGAGAGAACTTCAGTGTAAGCTAACTCGTGATAGTTTGACTCCCAAACCTCAAACACTTTTTGGCTGTAGCAGCATGGTGAATCAAGTGCAGAGAGTCGAAGACACATGGCGAACATGCAGCAAAAGCGACTCAAGTGGCGCGAGCAACAGCGGTTGCGAGAGTTCCAAGGAAAGCTCTCGCTCCTCGACGCCGGTGTTGGACACCGACCGCACGGACAGGCTACGGGACAAGATGCGCCGCCGGACGGAGTCGGGCGACCACTGGTTTTCCCTCGAGTTCTTCCCTCCTCGCACTGCAAGTGGAGCTGTCAACCTCATCTCTAGGTATGTAGCATAAGCTTTGGCTTTGGCTTGTTCTAGTAACTCAGCACTTAGTTTTGAGTTTGAAAACTATCACCTGTTGAAATGTATCACCTGCTAGTCAATGCAAATTTCTCTTCCATTTATCCCAATTCAGATTTGATCGCATGGGCTCAGGGGGGCCCCTGTTCATAGACGTTACCTGGCATCCGGCAGGGGACCCGGGTTCGGACAAGGAGACCTCCTCCATGATGATCGCCAGCACAGCGGTCAACTACTGTGGCCTGGAGAGCATCCTGCACCTGACCTGCTGCAACCAGACCAAAGAGAAGATCACTGGGTACCTGAGCAAAGCCAAACGCCTTGGCCTGAAGAACATCATGGCTCTAAGAGGAGGTAGGGCCTTTTTGCATGGACTAGGGTGACATTGTACCCAGACCCAGTTCTAAGGTCGGTTTTCACTTTTATTTTCTTAAAGTGGAACTGACAGCGTTTTAATTACTTTGCAGCTCTGAAACCGACATTCATATCAGTCAAATATATCAAATTCGTTGTTTATTCTACAAAACTGACTTGAGAAATAAAAAATAATGTGGTTCTAGTTTACTCAAAATTTCATGATGTAGAGGAAGGCATTTTTGGCAGAATAGATCGATGCATTTCAATGCATGATTAATTAGCTAATTCACCAATACTATTCTTGGTAGTCCAACAAATATTGCTATCAGTTTGTCTAGCAGGCCAGCTGTGGTTTACAAAAAACTACAAATGTATCAAAGGCTGTGCATGTCAATACAATCAAAATAGCAAGAGGCATGACATGGCAAATAGGCTAAATTATGTATACTGAGCAAAAATATAAATGCAACATGTAAAGTGTTGCTCTCGTGTTTCAGGAGCTGATATAAAATATTCCAGAAATGTACCATATGCACAGTTTTTATTTCTGTCAAATTTTGTGCACAAATTTGTTTACATCTCTGTTAGTGTGCATTTCTCCTTTGCCAAGATAATCCATTCAACTCACAGGTGTGGCATATCAAGAAGCTGATTAAACAGCATGATCATTACACAAATGCACCTTGTGCTGGGGACAATAAAATGCCACTCTAAAATGTGCCGTTTTGTCACACAACACAATGCCACAGATGTCTTCAAGTTTTGAGGGAGGGTGCAATTAGCATGCTGACTGCAGGAATGTCCATGCGGAACATTTCAAGAACTTTGAAAGTTTCTTCAAGTGCAGTTGCAAAAACCATCAAGCTCTCTCATGAGGATCACCACAGGAAAGGAAGACCGTTACCTCTGCTGCAGAGGATAAGTTCATGAGAGTTACCAGCCTCAAATTGCAGCCTAAATAAATGCTTCACATAGTTCAAGTAACAGACACCTCTAAACATCAACTGTTCAAAGGAGACTGCGTGAATCAGGTCTTCATGGTCGAATTGCTGTAAAGAAGCCACTACTAAAGGACACCAATAAGAAGATACTTACTTGCTTTGGCCAAGAAACACTAGCAATGGATGTTAGACCTGTCCTAAATCTGTCCTTTGGTCTGATGAGAACAAATTTGAGGTTGTTTTTGGTTCCAACCTCCGTGTCTTTGTGAGACGCAGAGTAGGTGAACGGATGATCTCGGCATGTGTGGTTCCCACTGTGAAGCATGGAGGTGGGGATGCTTTGCTGGTGATTTATTTAGAATTCAAGGCACACTTAACCAGCATGGCTACCACAGTATTCTGCAGTAATACGCCATCCCATCTGGTTTGGCTTAGTGGTACTGTTTTTCAACAGGACAATGACCCAGCACACCTCCAGGCTGTGTAAGGGCTATTTGACCAAGAGCGTGATGGAGTGCTGCATCAGATGACCTGGCCTCAACCCAATTGAGATGATTTGGGATGAGTTGGACCGCAGAGTGAATGAAAAGCAGCCAACAAGTGCTCAGCATATGTGGGAACTCTTTCAAGACTGTTGGAAAAGCATTCCAGATGAAGCTGGTTGAGAGAATGCCAAGAGTGTGCAAAGCTGTCAAGGGAAAGGGTGGCTACTTTGAAGAATCATCTAAAATGTAAAATTTAGTTTGATTTTTCAACGCTTTTGCTTACTACTTGATTCCATATGTGTTTTTCCATAGCTTCACTATTCTACAATGTAGAAAATAGTGAATGAGTAGGAGTGTCCAAACTTCTTACTGGTACTGTGCATTCGGAAAGTACTCAGACCCCTTGACTTTTTCCACATTTTGTTACGTTACAGCCTTATTCTAAAATTAATTAAATGTTTTCTTCCTCAATCTACACACAGTACCCCATAATGACAAAGCAAAAACAGGTTTTTAGAATGTTTTGCAATTTTATTACAACTAAAAGGTACCTTTATTTAAATAAGTATTCAGACCCTTTCCTTAGATTTGAAATTGAGCTCAGGTGCATCCTGTTTTTACAATAATCATCCTTGATGTTTCTACATCTTGATTGGAGTCCAACTTTGGTAAATTCAATTGCTTGGACATGATTTGGAAAGGCACACACACCTGTCTATAAAGGTCCCACAGTTGACAGTGCATTTCAGCGCAAAAACCAAGCCATGAAGTGGAAGGAATTATCCGTCGAGCTCAGACAGGATTGTGTGGTGTCACCGATCTGGGGAGGACGCGAACATCTCAGCATAATTGAAGGTCCCCAAGGACACAGTGGCTTCCATTATTCTTAAATGGAAGAAGTTTGTAAGCACCAAGACTCTTCCTAGAGCTAGCTGCCCAGCCAACAGAGCAATCGGGGGAGAAGGGTCTTTATAGAGTAGCGCCGGAAGAAATGGAAGCAGTATAACGGGCGCCTAACTAATTGTGCTATCGTGTGTATTTTTTTACTTCGTTTTTTTTTTGTGTGTTTTTTTTGTACATAATGTTACTGCCACCGTATCTTACTGCAAAAATAGCTTATGGATATCAGGACAGCCATCCCTCACCTCGGATTAGACAAATAAATATATATATTTTTATTCAGGAAGCACAGGATGTACTTAACACCCGAAAAGGCCAACATCCCCATCGTTGGCAAGAGGAAAGAGAAGCAGGTACAGAGGACACAGTGGGGTGCCTCGTAAGGATCCGCAGAAGGCGAGTGGGAACGCTGCCGTTACCGTCAATATTACTTGCCAACGTACAATCATTGGACAATAAATTAGATGAGGTACAAGTGTGAATATACTACCAACTGGACATCAAAACTGTAACGTCTTAAGTTTCACAGAATCGTGACTGAATGATAGTGATATTCAGCTAGCGGGATATACGCTGCACCGGCTAGATGGAGCAGCACACTCCGGTAAGACGGGGGGGTGGGGGGGGGTCTGCATATTTGTAAACCATTGGTGCACGAAATCTAAGGAAGTCAATAGATTTTGCTTGCCTGAAGTAAGAGTATCATGATAAACTGTAGACCACACTATTTGCCAAGAGTTTTCATCTATACTTTTCGTGGCTGTTTATTTATTTACCACAACAGACTGCACTCAGTCCGCTGTATAAGGAAATAAGCAAACAGGAAACCGCTCACCCAGAGGTGGCGCTCTTAGTGGTCGGGGACTTTAATGCAGGGAAACTTAAATCAGTTTTACCTAATTTCTATCAACATGTTAAATGTGCAACCAAACATTCTAGATCACCTGTACTCCACATACAAAGCTCTCCCTCGCCCTCCATTTGGTAAATCTGACCACAATTATATCCTCCTGCTTATAAGCAAAATGTTAAAGCAGGAAGCACTAGTGACTCGGCCTATTTAATACAAACATGTTTTTTAAATTGGTCAGATGAAGCAGATGCTGAACTGCAGGACTGTTTTGCTATCACAGACTGGAACATGTTCCGGGATTCTTCCGATGGCATTGAGGAGTACACCACATCAGTCTCTGGCTTTATCAATAAGTGCATTGAGGATGTCGTCCCCCACAGTGACCCCAACCAGAAGCCATAGATTACAGGCAACATTCGCACTGAGCTACAGGGTAGAGGTGCCGCTTTCAAGGAGTGGGACTCTAACCCGGAAGCTTATAAGAAATGCCGCTATGCCCTCCGACGGACCATCAAACAGGCAAAGCGCCAATACAGGGCTAAGATTGAATCGTGCTACACCGGCACTGACGCTCGTCTTGTGTGGCAGGGCTTGCAAATCATTACAGACTACAAAGGGAAGCACAGCCGCGTGCTGCCCAGTGACACGAGCCTATCAGACGAGCTAAATCACTTCTATGCTCGCTTTGAGGCAAGCAACACTGAGGCATGCATGAGAGCATCAGGTGCCCCAGACGACTGTGTGATCACGCTCTCCGTAGCCAACGTGAGTAAGACCTTTTCAACAGGTCAACATTCACAAGGCCGCGGGGACAGACTGATTACCAGGACGTGTGCTCTGGGCATGTGCTGACCAACTGGCAGGTGTCTTCACTGACATTTTCAACCTGTCCGAGTCTGTAATACCAACATGTTTCAAACAGACAACCATATTCCCTGTGCCCAAGAACACGAAGGCAACCTGCCTAAATGACTACAGACCCGTAGCACTCACGTCCGTAGCCATGAAGTGCTTTGAAAGGCTAGTAATGGTTCACATCAACACCATTATCTCAGAAACCCTAGACCCACTCCAATTTGCATACCGCCAAAACAGATCCACAGATGATGCAATCTCAATTGCACTCCACACTGCCCTTTCCCACCTGGACAAAAGGAACACCTACGTGAGAATGCTATTCATTGACTACAGTTCAGCGTTCAACACCATAGTACCCTCAAAGCTTATCACTAAGCTAAGGATCCTGGGACTAAACACCTCCCTCTGCAACTGGATCCTGGACTTCCTGATGTTGTTTCTGGCCATCTTGAGCCTGTAATCAAACCCACAAATGCTGATGCTCCAGATACTCAACTAGTCTAAAGATGGGCAAATTTATGGGTTCTTGATGGTTGCTGATAATGGGCCTCTGTGTGCCTATGTAGATATTCCATTAAAAAAATCTGCTGTTTCAACTACAGTAGTCATTTACAAGATTAGCAATGTCTATACTGTATTTCTAAAAAAAAATGTTAAGTTATTTTAATGGACAAAAAAAATGTGCTTTTCTTTCTAAAACAAGGACATTTCTAAGTGACCCCAAACTTTTGAATGTGTGTGTGCATTAAAAAAATCTCAATCGACCTGTCTTAATACTTTCAGGTGTATTTTGTGGCTTTTTGTGAACACTTTCTAATGATCTAAAGTTGCGCTGTTGCTACTGCCGTTAGACAAACAGTCCACTTCAAAGTGAATGATGGCAGGCCATGTGGCAAAATACTTATTTGCATATAGGCCTACTGTAGCTCTGATTGGCTCCTGAACAAGACTGACGTTTTATTTACTTAAGTACCTTATGAATTGTGAAATGAACGGTCGCTTTCCCACTCTATCGCTCTAGAATTTTCACACATGCCTTACTGTCAATTTCAAACATTGTGAAAAATTACCATATCAGTGCTCACTTCTCAGAATAGTACCAAAAAAAAGCTTAACGTGAACAGATTTGAATAAGATTTTATGTTGCTAAAATGCTGTCAGTTCCACTTTTAATTGTTATTGTTAGGATTTGGGGAGGGTGAGCTGATCCTAGGGACAACTTTTACACAGCAAGGTTGGTCCATTTGTAGGAATGTTTGTGTGTTTTGAGGGTCACCCTGATATTTTGGAGAGAAGTTTCTGTTTGAATGCATGATTGCAGCCTGTTGCATCACTCTCACTCGGCAAGATCTTCACATTGCTGCTCAAGCTCTCGTCCTGTCACTCGCATTGGAGCCTCTTGCATCATTCACTCTTCAATATTCTTGGTTTGCATTTATGCTCGTGGTCACATATCGCCGAGTCTGAGTGAACCTTATTTATCCAGGTTTTTCTCATTGAGATGACGTGTCTTTTTCAAGAGTCTTGGCTAACTAGCTAGGACTCATTGTAACAAATTCCCAGTAAACACCATGTTTTCCTGATCTCTTTATAGATCCTATGGGGGCTGACTGGGAAGAGGAAGAAGCGGGCTTCAACTACGCCACAGACTTAGTCAAACACATACGCTGCGAGTTTGATGACTACTTTGACATCTGTGTTGCCGGTACGTTTGAAGCAAAGTGTATTTATTTTTATCCCCACTTTTGAGAAACTGGCCCTCCTGAATGTTTTGGTACACATACTGGAGAGCTCTTTGTCTACGCCGATTCAGCATCGTTCACACCCTCCTAACAGTAGGCTTTAACTTGCAATGAGAAATGGCTTTCTGACAATGAGTAACTAATATCTGAAAATTGTAGCTACCCGTATACATCTCTCTCTGTTTCCACCGTGCATTCCACTGATTGCAAAAATCTGTCAACTTCTTCTGTGACAATACTGTTAATTGACGTTTCTTCTGATGACAGTGATGGGGGAAGACTTCAATGATTCTTCCCCCCCCCCCCTAATCAGGGATTTTTTTTCATAGTCTGATTAATATTTTGATTAGTCCTAGAGAGACATAATGGCATGTCCATCAAAGTAGTAGCTATTAACTTCAGGGCCGCAATGCAACACTTTCAGTTCTTCATGATATCTTTCAAAAAAAATGCCACAGTAGGAAGGATTATCCACATATACTGAGCAACTCATGTTATAGGCCGAAGCATGCTACATGGCAGACAATCCAAACTCCTCTCTCGGGCATGTCCAGCCCATCCATTATCTCAGCCAATCATGGCTAGCGGGTAAGTTCCTGTATCTTTCCGTGGCTAAACCAAATAGGCTCGTAATAAAAACATCTTATTTACAGATGGCATACAAGTTTGTTAATAAGGCACATGAAAGTTCACACGTTCCAGAAGGCAATTCTGCCAAAAAAAACATGTTTTGTAAAATGCATCTCCTGTGAGGTAGTGACGTGTGACATGTATGCCTAGCTTCTTGAAACTGGTCACAAATGTGACCACCACACACACACACACACACTGAGCATTAAAACCCTTTCATTGTGGCAGGCTACCCCACTGGCCACCCGGAGGCGGAGAGCTACGACGAGGACCTGAGACATCTGAAGGAAAAAGTGGACGCTGGCGCCGACTTCATCATCACCCAGCTCTTTTTCCGGGCTGACACCTTCCTCAAGTTTGTCAGAGACTGCAGGGCCATAGGAATCACCTGCCCCATCCTACCAGGCATCTTCCCTATCCAGGTACTGTTGGATATGGGCCTAAACTGGGGGTCAGGTGGGTGGGGGGGATGTAAATAAATGCACTAACTACTGTAAGTTGCTCTGGATAAGAGCGTCTACTAAATGACAAAAACATGTTATGTTTGTGTGTGGAGTGATCAAAGGCTACATTTGTCAAAGGTTTAAAGGGAGGGGTAGTCTTTTTGAACAGAACATTCTTTCTAATGTGATAGCAAAGATGTAACAAATGACCAAGTACGCTCAGTGCTATTCAAAACAATTTTTTTCTCATAATTGGACCATTGTCCCTTGGAATTTTTATCAATTCTACATTGATGCCAGTCGATACAGAAGTGTATCACTCCCACCGTGACGTGTGTCATTAGTTATTTTTCGTTGTCTTAAGTGTGTCTGCAATGTGAGAGTACATCAGTTGTATGGAGACATTTGCTCTTTACATTTTGTTTTTCTGTCAGTACCTGAACCAGTAGGATTTGTTTTCCAGGGCTACCAGTCTCTGAGGCAGCTGGTCAAACTGTCCAAGCTGGAGGTGCCCGAGGAGATCATGCAGGTCATCGAGCCCATCAAGGACAACGATGCGGCCATCCGCAACTACGGCATTGAGCAGGCTGTGGGCATGTGCCGCGTGCTGCTGGAGAGCGGCGAGGTGCCGGGCCTCCACTTCTACACGCTGAACCGCGAGGTAGCCACCATGGAGGTACTGCGGCAGCTGGGCCTGTGGATCGAGGACCCCAGGTCTGTCAATTGCGCTAGATTGGTTATCTTTCAAACACTTTAGGTTGCGCTTGATTTAGCTTACCCAGTATTTAGGGGGAAAACCTAAAACTAATGGCATGTTCGACTTCTGAGCTGTCATGTTTTCACACGTAGTGTGGGTACCATTTTGTAATCATGTGTGTATTACAGCACTTTCATTAGACCTGGAACATTTAACAAAGATTTCACCATGTGAAGTAATTTCTAACAGGCTAGGTGTTAGAATGGAATACGCGCTGTCTTGCCTGTTCCTAGTACTGATGGAGGGTTTGGGGTCTACTTGGATTGCCAGGCGGACACTCCCCTGGGCGGTGAGCGCTCACCCCAAACGCAAAGTGGAGGACGTGCGGCCCATTTTCTGGGCCTCCAGACCCAAGAGCTATATCTACAGAACACAGGACTGGGATGACTTCCCCAATGGACGATGGTGAGCAAAGCTGGAGAAAAACTTCAGAAAGTTTGTGGCCACAATTTCTCACCTTGGCTAGTTTGTGGGTGTAAATTATGTTGTTGATTCAAGGCCTTTTCACACTACTGGACTGAGCCAAGCTATACTGTGATGTGAATCAGGGATGTATAACATGTACTGTATAGTACTGTATAATCAGTGAACAGGCAATGCCCCCAGGTCTTGTCAACTTGGCTCTGTGTTATTTCAGGGGAAACTCGTCATCTCCGGCCTTTGGTGAACTCAATGATTACTACCTGTTCTACCTTAAGAGTAAGTCGTCCAAGGACGCCCTGCTGAAGATGTGGGGCGAGGAGCTGACCAGCGAGCAGAGCGTCTACGAGGTCTTCACCAGCTACATCACAGCCCAGCCCAATGTTGCCGGACACAAGGTGACACCTTGACCTCTACACTTTGGCGTGAAAACTTTCTTTCATTAGGCGCCTCATAAATACAACCATGTGCATTATGACAACCACTTAAAACAAGAACCTAAACCCTTGACTTGCGCTTTGCTCGGCTGATGTCTCCTGACCTCTCGTCTTCTAGGTAATGTGTCTGCCGTGGAATGACGACCCGCTGGCCCCGGAGACCAACTTGCTGAAGGACGAGCTGGACAAGGTAAACCGCAGGGGAGTCCTCACCATCAACTCCCAGCCCAGCATCAACGGCAAGCCCTCCTCAGACCCCATCGTGGGCTGGGGCCCCCCTGGTGGCTACGTCTTCCAGAAGGTAAAGTTCGGCGTCTGTGGTTTGGTTGTGGGGATGACCAATTATGTCTTATTATATAAAGGCTCATACATGCTTATATTACTGTACCTGCATGCTTAAAGTAACGTTTTCCCAAAAAGAACAAGGTAGGCCTAGTAAAAGGAGTGGGCAGGTACACTTGGAACACTATTTAGAAATACCCATAAATCCTTTAGAATTATCAAGGATTACTACTGGTTTAGCAAAATTAAGGCAGTCACAGTTTATCTTATGTTATTGAGAGTAGGTTGATTCACAATCTTTCCTAGAAATGAAAGTGCATGAATAAATCAGTCTGTTGTGGTATTGTTGATCGGCAGTGAAGGTTTTTCAAACTTAACAGTTCTTGTATCACATGCATACCAATCATGAGATGACATGAACCTTATACTGTGCCACATTTACAAATCCAACAGGCTTATCTGGAATTTTTCACCTCAAGCGAAAATGTCACCGCTCTCCTCAAAGTGCTAAAGAAGTACGAGCCTCGCGTCAACTACCACATCGTCAACGTTCACGTAAGTTCTCAACTACAGGCATTACATCTACACATATTTTGTGAATTGGAACAGTTTGCTAGAATGATCTACTGGCTGATTTTTGTATCCATCTACAGGGTCAGAATACTACAAACGCCCATGACATGCAACCCAACGCTGTGACATGGGGCATCTTCCCCGGCAGGGAGATTGTCCAGCCCACCGTGGTGGATCCAGTCAGCTTCTTGTACTGGAAGGTAAGGTCAAAGGTCATCTCATTAACCTACTGGGCCCCTTCCAGGAACATTACCCTCTATGCACTTGTGTAGATATACAGCAACTGGATAGGTGTAAGCAGTTCAGTGAAAACGCCTATCAGCAAGATGGAGTGTGCTCGGAGTTGTTTCTGGTTGTGGACTGTGCCCATGACTCAGATGAGTTCGTGGAATGGTTGTCATTTAGTTCTCTAACATTTTAAAGAGATTTTAGTGGAGTATGGTATTTGAAGTACAGTTTTGAACCCTCCACATCTTTATGAGCTTGAGCGTTTGACACAACCTCCCGTGAAGCCTTTTCAAAACCAGAATTTTGTGTGTAACTTCATCAGCAAGCTGTATCAGTTACCAGAGCTGTAAAGATTAATCTTTAGCACCACGCCTGAACACCCCCCCCCCCCCCCCTTCTGGAATGTGTTGAGTTAATTGTTCTCGCGTTCTTTTAATAGGACGAGGCCTTTGCCCTGTGGATCGAGCAGTGGGCCAAGCTGTACGAAGACGAGTCCCCATCACGTATGATCATCAAGTATATCCACGACAACTACTTCCTTGTCAACCTGGTGGACAACGACTTCCCTTTGGACAACTGCTTGTGGCAGGTCATCGATGATATGTTTGAGCTGCTTGACAACCCCCCGGAGGAGCAACCCGCGGAGCAACCTGCAGAGCAACCCAACGATGAGCAATCCGACAAGGAACAACCTGGAAAGTAACCATGGCGATAGCCACCAACTGAGCAACTTTTTTTTCTTTGGTGCTGCTTTCGATAACTTTTCACTCAACAAACACCACAAAGTACTTAACTACAGTATTATACCATACAGTATATACTTTTAAAAATATACTTAAAAAAAAAAGATGTATATTATCTGGAGGATGGATCTTAATCAAGAGGTACTTCAGTGAATGAATACAGTGCATTTGGAAAGCAATTCAGACCCTTTCACTTTTTCAACATTTTGTTACGTTACTGGATTATTCTAAAATGGATTATCCTTTTTTTGTATTTAATCAATCTACACACAATACCCCATAATGACAAAGCAAAAACATGATTTAAAAAATATTAGCAAATTTATAAACAAAATAACTGAAATACCTTATTTACATAAGACCCTTTGTGTTGAGACTTGAAATTGACCTCTGGTGCATCCTGTTTCCATTTATCATCCCTGAGATGTTTCTACAACTTGATTTGGAAAGGCACACCCATCTAAATAAGGTCCAACAGTTGACTGCATGTCAGAACAAAAACCAGGCCATGAGGTCGAAGGAATTGTCCGTAGAGCTCTGAGACAGGATTGTGTCGATGCACAGATCTGGTGAATGGTACCAAAAAAATGTCTGCAGTATTGAAGGTTCCCAAGTGGCCTCCATCATTCTTAAATGGAAGAAGTTTGGAACCACCAAGACTCTTCCTAGGGCTGGGCGTCTGGCAAAACTGAGCAATTGGGGAAGAAGGCTTTGGTCAGGGAGGTGACCAAGAACCCGACGGTCACTCTGTCAGAGTTCCTCTGGAAATTGGAGAACCTTCCAGGAGGACAAACATCTCTGCAGCACTCCACCAATCAGACCTTTATGGTAGAGTGGCCAAACAGAAGACACTCCTCAGTAAAAGGCACATGACAGCCCAATTGGAGTTTGCCAGAAGGCACCTAAAGGACTCTCAGACCATGAGAAACAAGATTATATTGTCTGATAAAACCAAGATTGAACTGTTAGGCCTGAATGCCAAGCGTCACGTCTGGAGGAAACCTGGCACCATCCCTACGGTGAAGCATGGTGACAGCCTAATGCCGTGGGGATGGTTATCAGTGGCAGGGACTGGTAGACTAGTCAGGGTCGTGGGAAAGATGAACGGAGCGAAGTAGAGCGAGATCCTTGATGAAAACCTGGTCCAGAGCGCTCAGGACCTCAGACTGGGATGAAGGTGAACCTTCACAACAGGACAATGACCTTAAGCACACAGCAAAGACAATGCAGAAGTGGCTTCAGGACAAGTCTTTGAATGTCCTTGAGTGGCCCAGCCGGAGCCCGGACTTGAACCCGATCGAACATCTCTGGCGAGACCTGAAAATGATTGTGCAGCGGCGCACCCCATCCAACCTGACAGCTTGAGAGGATCTGCAGAGAAGAATGGGAGAAACTCCCCAAATACAGGTGTGTCACGCTTGTAGCGTCATCCCCAAGAAGACTCGAGGCTGTAATCGCTGCCGAAGGTACTTCAACAATATACTGAATTAAGGGTCTGAACTTATATATATTTTTAATTTTGAGAAAAATAAAATGTTTTGTCATTATGGGGTATTGTGTGTAGATTGATGGGGAAAAAAAACAATTTAATCAATTAGAATGAGGCTGTAACAATGTGGGAAAATCAAGGGGTCTGAATACTTTCTGACTGCATTGTAACACAGGGAAACGTTTTGTAATTTTTAAACCATTTTAATTGTGTGTTTGGTGTATCTATCTAAACGTATGTGGACACCTTCAAAGTAGTTGATTCGGCTAGTTCAGCCACACCCCTTGCTGACATGTGTATAAAATCCGATGAGCTCCGCGACTTTCAAAGTGGCATCGTGATAGATTGCCACCTTTCCAACAAGTAATTTTGTCAAATTTCTACCCTGCTAGAGCAGCCCCGGTCAACTGTAAGTGCTGTTGTTGTGCAATGGAAATGTCTCAGTCGCGAAGTGGTAGGCCACATAAGCTCACACAACGCGACTGCCGAGGGCTGAAGCACATAGCGTGTAGAAATCATCAATCCTCGGTTGCAACACTCACTACCATTTTCCAAACTACTTCTAGCTTCATGAAATGGGTTTCCATTGCCGAGCAGTCGCACACATGCCTAAGATCACCCTGTGCAATGTGAAGTGTTGGCTGGAGTTGTGTAAAGCTCGCCGTCATTGGACTGGGGCAGTGGAAATACGTTCTCTGGAGTGATAAATCACACTTCACCATCTGGCAGTCCAACGGGCGAATCTGGGTTTGGCGGATACCAGGAGAACGCTATGTGCCCCAATCTATAGTGCCAACTGTAACGTTTGGTGGAGGAATAATTGTCTGGGGCTGTTTTTCATGGTTTGGTTAGGCCCCTTAGTTCCAGTGAAGGGGAAATCTTAACGCTACAGTATACAATGACATTCTAGACAATTCTTTGCATCCAACTTTGTTTCAACGTGACAATGGGGGATGCTAGAAAGCGAGGTCCGTACAGAAATGGTTTCTCGATCTGTGTGGAAGAACTTGCTTGCACAGAGCCTTGACCTCAACCCCATCGAACACCTTTGGGATGAATTGGAACGCCGACTGCACGCCAGGCCTAATCGACCAACATCAGTGCCCAATCTCACTAATGCTCTTGTGGCTGAATGGAAGCAAGTCCCTGCAGCAATGTTCCAACATCTAGTGGAAAGCCTTCCCAGAAGAGGAGGCTGTTATAGCAGCAAAGAGGGGACCAACACCATATTAATGCCCATGATTTTGGAATGATGTTCGATGAGCAGGTGTCCACATGCTTTTGGTCATGTATGTACTTGAGGGTGAGAGGAGGGTGAGAACGGTGGTATATTGGAAACTGTTATTCATTATGTGAATTTAAGCGCTGTAGACTAGAGCATTTCATAAGACTAAACTCTCTTTTAAACCAAAGTTTCAATTGAGAAATACAAGGATATTTCTCCTGACGAGTCAGGGTTACCAGAACACACAAGCATCGACAGACTTGATTTGTGATTACCATTGTAATCTGCCATAGACAATAATTGAAAATGATACACACTATGAGCTGCTGCTAAGATGTCACCTGAGGCCTTAACTAACAAGCATTTAAGCAGTGACCTCACTGCTTTTATATTTTGTCTTTCTCTGTTTTATATTTATTACCGTTGTGCAACGTCAATTAAAAAACAAGCATACTTTACATGTTGCTATGCTCAATTGCCACCAGCACAATGTGTGATTCATTTAATTGTTTTCTCCCTGATGTGTACATACATGGTGGTTTACACCAGGGGTTCCCAAGCCTTTTCACTTCTTCCAGTATTGGAGAACATCCTGTGCCCCCTTTGTGCGCACACCCCATTTTTATTTCTATGGGCACAAACACTGTTCTGGAGACAAACTGTTCATACCACTCTTGTTGGTGGAGAACATTTAGCACATGTGACGCTTATTTACTGCAATTCTACACATTTTGTCTTGGGTGCAAATAATATTTTGTGTTTTTAAAGCACGTTTTCTTGCATTTCTATACATTTTGCCATGTCTAATGTGTATTCATGTGATATTTGAGTTCACATTTTTATCACTATCGGCAAAACAAACAAAAAAATATTCTAAAACCGTCAACTGACCTGGGCTAGTTATAAATGGCTCTCAATTTTGTAATTGCACCTCGTGCATTCTATTATAACTTTCAAGAGTAAGTTTTTAAAGCTAGACTGACCAACTTTTTTTTGGTGTGGGGTTGCGGAGCGGGGACCACCATGCTCTACAATTTGGGAACCACTGGTTTACTCAGCTATACCTTTTTGCATGATAACGGTTAGTACAAAGTCCATGGGATCTCACCACCTGATGGCACAAATTAGGGATTTCCCCTTGGAACATAAGCCTGTGACTTGTCAGAAAGGGATTGGATGATCCTTCTAGACAGATGTATCACTGCCCCTGTGGCCGATGTGAAGTCAAACCATATCCCACTGCATACATTGGAACAACTTATCTCTTGAGCCTGCTGGCCTATAACCTACATAAAATGTACTGCACTTGCCTGGAGTCTAAGCATTAAGTTATGTTCAAATGTACAGTTGAAGTCAGAAGTTTACATACCTTAGCCAAATACATTTAAAATTCAATTTTTCACCATTCCTGACATTAAATCCTATAAAAATTCCCTGTCTCAGAATAACAGTGGATTATTTATTTCAACTTTTATTTTATTCATCACATTCCCAGTGGGTCAGAAGTTTACATACACTCAAATAGTATTTGGTAGCATTGACTTTAAATTGTTTAACTTGGGTCAATTGTTTCGGGTAGCCTTCCACAAGCTTCCCACAGTAAATTGGGTGAATTTTGGCCCCGTCCTCCTGACAGAGCTGGTGTAACTGAGTCAGGTTTGCAGGCCTCCTTGCTCGCACATGCTTTTTCAGTTCTGCCCACAAATTTTCTATAGGATTGAGGTCAGGGCTTTGTGATGGCCACTCCAATACCTTGACTTTGTTGTCCTCCATTTTGCCACAACTTTGGAAGACCCATTGGCGACCAAGCTTTAACTTCCTCACTGATGTCTTGATGTTGCTTCTGTAACAGTATAACTTTAAACCGTCCCCTCGCCCATACCCGGGCGCGAACCAGGGACCCTCTGCACACATCATCAACAGTCACCCACGAAGCATCGTTACCCATCGCTCCACAAAAGCCGCGGCCCTTGCAGAGCAAGGGGAACTACTACTTCAAGGTCTCAGAGCAAGTGACGTCACTGATTGAAACGCTATTTAGCGCGCACAGCTAACTAAGCTAGCCATTTCACATCCGTTACACTTCAATATATCCACATAATTTTCCGGTCTCATGATGCCATTTTATTTTGTGAAGTGCACCAGTCCCTCCTACAGAAAAACACCCCCACAACATGATGCTGCCATCCCCGTGCTTCACGGTTGGGATGGTTTTCTTTGGCTTGCAAGCCTCCCTTTCCGCCAAACATAACGATGGTCATTATGGCCAAACCAGCTTTATTTTTGTTTCATCAGACCAGAGGACATTTCTCCAAAAAGTATGATATTTGTCCCCATGTGCAGTTGCAAACCGTAGTCTGGCTTTTTTATGGTGGTTTTGGAGCAGTGGCTTCTTCCTTGCTGAGCAGCCTTTCAGGTTATGTCGATTTTAGGACTTGTTTTACTGTGGATATAGATACTTTTGTGAAGATGCTGGAGGAAATAGGTACAAGGTCCTTTGCTGTTGCTCTGGGATTGATTTTCACTTTTTGCACCAAAGTTCGTTCATCTCTAGGGGACAGAACTCGTCTCCTTCCTGAGCGGTATGAAGGCTGCGTGGTCCCATGGTGTGTATACTTGCGTACTATTGTTTGCACAGATGAATGGTACCTTCAGGCGTTTGGAAATTTCTCCCAAGGATGAACCAGACTTGTGGAGGTCTACAATTGTTTTTCTGAGGTCTTGACTGATTTCTTTAGATTTTTCCCATGATGTCAAGCAAAGAGGCACTGAGTTTGAAGGTAGGCCTTGAACTACATCCACAGGTACACCTCCAATAGGCTAATTGACATCATTTGAGTCAATCAGAAGCTTCTAAAGCCATGACATCATTTTCTGGAATTTTCCAAGCTCATTAAAGGCAGTCATCTTAGTGTATGTAAACTTCTGACCCACTGGAATTGTGATAGTGAGTTATAAGTGAAATAATCTGTCTGTAAACAATTGTTGGAAAAATTACTTTTATCATGCACAAAGGAGATGTCCTAACTGACTTGCCAAAAACCTATAGTTTTTCAACAAGAAATTTGTGGAGTGGTTGAAAAACAAGTTTTAATGACTCCAACCTAAGTGTATGTAAAATTCAACTGTATACCTCACCTGAGGGGCGGAAGGTAGCTTAATGGTTAAGAGTGTTGGACCAGTAACCGAGAAGTTGGAAAATCTGCCGAGATGCCCTTATTTCTCCCAAAAGTCACTTTGGAAAAGAGTGTCTGCTAAATGACTAAAATATAAGCCATATTGCTGCCATTGGTAGATGCCAACATGATTTCAATAGAACCCTGTTAGGCATGGTGGCACAGAATCCAAATATTCAACCCCCTCCTGTCAAAAACAAGAGTCCACACCAGAGTCAACAAACTAAAAATAACAGAATTGAAACCTACTTGGCTGAACTCTTATCAAAAGAGACCGACATGACCAACTGTTCTGGGGTAGTAGGAGTCTTCCCCTGAGTTTTAGATAGTGAAAGCCTGTCTCAGGTCAGTTATGCCTGGCAATGGATATCTCCTTACTCTGAAGCTCAGTCATTCGGTCTAATCTTAAGATTCCTTCATGCAAGGAAAAGGGTCTGTCTTAATGTGATTTATGGAGGGCCCAGGGGAGTCTCAGATCACCTGAATGAGACATGAGGTCCCCTAAATGCAACATCTAACTTTGGGGGGAGTCTCCAAATAATTCTAACTTAACCAGTCTGCAATTAAGATAGATATATATCTATCTATGCTATCTGTACTGCTAGTGATAATTCTTTAAAATAAAAGCTTATTCCAAATGAAACACCCCTACCTATGTGCACTGTTTAAAAACATTTTCTCCATGGCTGTATTTGTCATGTCTGGATAGTCCTCTCAAAGATGGTTCACTCAGGCCTTTTACCATTTAAAAAAATATATATTGTTCTGGTCTGTTTTACTGGGTGTATCTTCCATAGACACCAATGCATTACGGGCTGGGTCTGGTCTACTTAGTTCATTGACTTTCATTGAACTAGAAATAAACTGAGTGGGATATCTCACTTCCTCTTCTGTCTCTGGTCCCGTATTACAAACCCTTTTCAGGTGTCCAAATGTTTCTTTCTACAGAAAAGGTCCTTTTGTCGGCAAGATGTATCATTTAATTCAGGCTGCAAGAGTGTAGACCCAATGACAATTGCCGAATGTCATTAAACTTTTTGGTGGTTTGTAACAGATGTCTCTTTCCATTAAATGGTGCTACTGCACAGTACACTTTCTGGATGCTGGAATTATTTTGGAGTGGAAGAACAGGTGTAGGTAGCCTTCTTTTTGACGTGATTTGATTGACAATAAGAACATCATGACTGGTTGTGTTCATGACAAATTAAAAGGTAATAAAACATTCGACTGTTAAACGACATCTACTATTAGGCCCATACATTCTTTTCACATGCACACAGAGGAGGTCCAATGGAAGAAATGGAGGCCCCTGAATGTCACAGTATAATTTGCACTCTGTGTAAAAGCATGGGGCAGGCCACATACTTGAAATATGTTGAAACCTGCACCAAGTCCTATATGGTAACCACCACCCCACCCCACCCCAACCCCCAGGGTACTAGGAAACCAGATGAACATGATAGTGGAGAGGGGAACCCGGGAACCATGTTACATAAGCATGAACTCACTGTGAACCCACTGACAGATGTCTCCTGGAAAGATTACACAAGAAATGTCTGTTCCACCAGTTTCCATTACTCAGTGAAACCCATTAAACATGCCAATACTAGCCTGGAGTTGTCAGTTGGTAAAGGATGAATTATGAGTGTCAGTTGTTCAATGCTGAGTTTGCAAAATGTGATCTATACTAGCCTATAGGTACTAACCCTAAAACTGTCAGCGTGGCTCTTCTTTCACACTGTGTGTAGAAAACTCCCCTCTTGCGATGAAGCACCCTCTGCTGCAATTGGACTACCTCATACTTATGTCATACTTCCCGGTCCCATACCTCAGCTAAACCTTTGGGGACTTGAACTTTAGACAGACGGGACTGCAGAGAGTTCATTATTCTAAATGTAGATGTAGTACTGGGGTGTATTCATTAGTGCACACCATCGTAAAACCTTTTGCCACAAAAAACAAGTTGCAGCAAAATGTGCATGTCTTATTGGAGAAGTTCAGGTTTGTCCCTCCTCATTTTGGCCTGTTTGCTTCCATTTGGTTTCCAGTGAATAGACCCCTGTACTGTACAAGATCACCTAGAGACTAAGGCTGGAAGAAAGGATGTCCCAGATATCCAACATTCTTGAAAATGCAAAAAGGTTTATTTAAACACGGAAACCTTAAACTGGTCACTTACTCCATTTAACTCGAGTTATTATGCATCTGAACTGGCTGCAGTGACGATGCATCTGACTTTAAACTGCTGCAGTTGTAGTGGCTAAACTGTCCAATATAATTGTCCCAATACAATTTCCATCCTAATCCTTTAGCCATAATGATGAAATTATCGTCTTGACATATGTCCAGAGTTGAATTTAAGTTGAAAAATCATACATTTACAAAAATGTCAATAAATAAAGAGACGTTCTGATTTAAGGTGTAACTAAAATTTTTAAAAACAAAGGTCAGCATTTCATGGTATGGTCAAACTAGTGTGTGCTTCCATTCTGCCACTCCCAGTAGGCCTTGGTGCCTATAGGCCTTCTAACTGAATTCCATGTAGAGGGGGAGCACACATACTCTACAACATGAATTCATTATGAATTTGAAACACCAAAAAATTACATTTTAAATTATTTGGCTCATACAAAATGTTTAGTACATTTCCTTATGCATGTCCATCATACATTTTTTTTAAAGTAAATGTGTGCCTACTTGTAATGTATTCATTCCCCTTATTTTTGATAGATTTTGCAAATGTTCTGCATATTGATCTGGTGGAGATCTTTGAGGTTAAGTGAGTATAGGCTATACGTAAAGTAGATGTATCCTTGCATTCCTAGACAGAAACTATGCATGCTGGATGTCATTAGTCTATTTTGGTCCAGTGGTATAAGTTATACCATTTAAATATGGAGGCTGCCAGGTCAAATTAAGTTTCGCTGTAGACCTCTGGGGCTATTTTGGGTCACGATAAAACTGGAGTGAACAACACATACTCTAAAGTTTTTTGTTATGCCTGTTGGTCTATGAAAACCAGAATCGGATGGATAAACACAAAGATCTTCATAATGTTGATTAAATAGAAAATACAGCCACAGGGGAGTCACAATGGGTAATGCTTTCTCATTGGGCACACCACGTCACATCAACATGGATCATTGGGAAATATCTTATTTGGTAGATGCTGTACGTTGATCAATGCACTACTCGAGAGCCCCAAAAAATCATGCTATTTACCAAGCAAGTTTTCATCTATATTTTTCGTAGCTGTCTATGTACCACCACAAACTGATGCTGGCACTAAGACCACGCTCAATAAGCTGTAAAGGGCCATAAGCAAACGAGAAAATACACATCCAGAGGCAGTGCTCCTATTGGCCGGTGATTTTAGTGCAGAGAAACTGAAATTTGTCCTCACCTCATTTTTACCAGCATGTCACCTGCGCAACTAGATGCGAACAAAAACCTCTAGATCAGCTTTACTCCACACACAGAAATGCATATAAAGCTCACCCTCCATTTGGCAAGTATGACAAGAACTCTATATTCCTGATTCCTGCTTACAAGCAAAAACTCAAACACTAAGGACATTTTAAGTGCAGCTGGAAAAATGCCTGTGAACAGGGAATAATTGACAACAGTGTGTACTTCCTCAACTCTACTTGTATCATATGCAATCACAGTTCAACAGGGGCACACAAAAACAGAAGTTGTAACAGAATGTATTTATTGTGAAATCATTTGAAGCATTAGGCCATTTGGAGTTGAAAGAGTTATATGATTAGCATGCTTCTTTCCAGGCTCAATAGTGTGAAATATGAACAGTACATCTACTACTGTATGTCTCAAAGCTGTACACACTAGTTTCTTCTCATAAGGTATGTAAGAACAGCTGGTAGGGACAAACTTCAGAGAACATTCAAACATTCAAGAACATTCGAAGGAGCTCCCCAATGTCAAAGCTGGAGGTGGAAGACAATATCTATGAGAATGGTTATCACGTTTTCAAAACAATACATTACAAAAACAGACTATATCCCACTGCATACATCGGAATGATTTCTTATCTCTCGCACTTCATATTGCTCTACTGCACTTGGCTGTAGTCCAAACATAACCTCATTCACCTAATGTTAACCGGCTGTAGTGCTGCCATTGGTTGATGCAAACGTATCAACAAAACCATTAGGCATGGTGGGAGTGGGACAGTATAAAAAATATTGACCAGTGTGGTCACGTTGACCCCCTCCAACCAACAACACAAACATGAGTTGAACTCCAGAGCAAACAAACAAAATTTAACATAATTGAAACCCACTTGGCAGAACTCTTATCAAAAGAGACTGACATGACCAACTGTTCTGGGAGCAACAAAAATCTAGGGTCTTTGTCCTAAGGACCCTGGTCAAAAGTAGTGCACTAAATGTGGAATAGGGTGTCAGTTAGGACACAAACCTTGATTTAAGGCCCGCACAGACAATATGATTTAAGCCGTCTTATGCCACAATTTTGCCGTCCCAAGCAAAATGTCCCGTTGTCTGCAAATATTTATATACAGTATATATATACATTATACACTACTGTTCAAAAGTTTGGGGTCACTAAGAAATGTCCTTGTTTTTGAAAGAAAAGCTATTTTTTTGTCCATTTAAAATAACAGAATTGATCAGAAATACACTGTAGACATTGCTAATGTTGTAAATGACTATTGTTGCTGGAATAGACAGATTTGTAAAAAGCTTAAATAAATAATTCTCTCAACTATTATTCTGACATTTCACATTCTTAAAATAAAGTAGTGATCCTAACTGACCTAAGACAGGGAATTTTTACTAGGATTAAATGTCAGGAATTGTGAAAAACTGAGTTTAAATGTATTTGGCTAAGGTATATGTAAACTTCTGACTTCAACTGTATATGAATATATATTTCAAATGTACTTTTACACCTTTTCGTAATATCTAATTGATACAGTTTTGTCCCATCGCTGCATCCCGTACGGACTCAGGAGAGGCGAAGGTCGAGAGCAATGCATCCCCCGAAACGCAACCCTGCCAAGCTGCACTGCCTCTTGACACACTGCCCACTAAACTCGGAAGCCAGCCGCACCAATGTGCCGGAAGAAACACTGTACAACTGCCTACCGTAGTCAGCTTGCAGGCCCACCACAAGGAGTCGCTAGAGCGCAATGAAACAAGGAAATCCCAGCTGGACCAGTTGTGCGCTGCCTCATGGGTCTCCCGGTCACGCCCGGCTGTGACACAGCCTGGGATCGAACCCGGGGCTGTAGTGACGCCTCAAGCACTGTGATCCAGTGCCTTTTTTTTTTTTTTTTTTTTTTTAGACCGCTGCACCACTCGGGAGGTCCTTGTCAGCAAATTCTTAGGTTGTAAACAATTGTCGGACATCTTGGCTTGTTCAATGTGACAGGGTCTAGGTCTGCCGATTTAAGTAACAAGCTCCGACAAAGTTCTGACAGTGTCAGAAATATTTAGCCTTTATCGTGTAGTGAGCCAATCCCAGTGACTGACCAATAGAAACACGGCCGGCAATAACACCATGCTTGTTTCTCGAGACAAAACATTGCCAACATAAAAGCAACTGCTTGTTGTGGTTCTTTCGACGCCATGCTTGATATGCCCAGGTGACATAGCCTACGTTGCAGTTAATGTAGCCTACGTCAAGGCAAAGGGTGGCTACTTTGAAGAATCTAAAATCGACCTACTTCATGAGAAAATGTAGTAAGTTAGGTAGGGTTATTCAGTAGGGTTATTCAGTAGGGTTATTCAGTAGGGTTATTCAAGTGCAGGAAATGTATCTTCACTGCATGCCCAGGGCCTACTTTTGGTCATTATGGTCTGGAGGATGTAAAAATATTTGTCACCACAACATGCGGTAAAGATATCAGTGGAATTCAACCAAAACAATGGCCATACAAATGTCCACCCATAGGCGATAGATCCAGATTCTGGCCTTTTTACAATATTTCAAAATACAATCACGGGGGAAAACAGTTTGGAATGCAAACGATGACTAACCTACTTCTGAAAAGAGAAGATCTAAACTGTCTGTAGTTAAGCTACCAAAATATTTGATCAACTCCTCCCCAGTACCCCCAACTTTAACTATCTCCCTCAGGCCTTCCCTCGGCTATATCTATACTGTTTTTTAATAGGCCTATATATGGATAAAATTGGTTCACAACATCGAATTTTAAGGAGAAAGCAAGTGCCATGATCCCACTGATTTTTTGCTCCAGAGTAGAGAATATTGGTATATGCAGAGATCAAAAAGCTGATTGCTAAAAACATGTTTGATTTGCAGGAGGGGGGGAATTGCATTGAATCAAATGATCAATTTTCAATGATTAACTGCCTGTAAAAGCAGGGTTACTATTGTTTAAAAAATAGCAACAGTGAATAGTGAAATGGAGATGCCTATACAATCACATCAGAATATTGGTAATAGTCAGCAACAAACATCAAAGCTAAGCAGGGCTTAGTTAAAACCCTGGATGGGAGATGAAAGTGGTGGTTGTAGATAGATCCACTCTCCAGTAGGAGGTGCTGTCTAGCCTATTGTTTATTCTGATAATGGATATAGCGTTGAAGATCTGAAGCTGTTTCAAAGGTACAAATTCAACATATTTTATACAAGGTTTGTGTACATTGAAAATTGGTTAACATGATAATCCTGAGGTTGACATTTCGCCATCAGAACAACAGGTTACGTTGGTGACTTTCATTGGCACTGTCCACAGCAGCATGCTGGCATTAGTCGTGAGTCTAAAACATGGTCCAGCTATAGCAAGTAGAAAATGTTCCCTATTCCCACTTCATTCAGGAACTCAAGATAGCGCCATCAAAACAACTCAGTATCAGATCCGCCGGTGTTTTCAAAACTGCACTGCCGCGCATCATCAGCGGTCGCAAAGACAGACAGACGGACAGAAGGACTGACATCCAGGAGCCAATATTACAGTATATGAACCGTTACCACACGCATTCTGTATCACTTAACTCTCATGTATAATGAGTCTAATTCATAATGACAGCGAAATAAAGGTAACTGCCAAAGTAAAGGAAACAGTTGAGTAAATAAGTGATACAAAGTGTATTGAAAACAGGTGCTTCCACACAGGCGTGGTTCCTGAGTTAACTAAGTAATTAACATCCCATCATGCTTTGGGTCACGTATAAAATTGCTGGGCAGGCCCTTATTTTGGCTACCATGGCTATGCCCCCCATAGGATGAAAATGCTCCCATCCACAGGGCACAAGAGGTCATTGAATGGTTTGATGAGCATGAAAACGGCGTAAACCATATGCCATGGCTGTCTCCGTCACCAGATCTCTGCCCAATTGAGCACTTATGGGAGATTCAGGAGAGGCACCTGAGACAGAGTTATCCACCACCATCAAATGCTGGAATTTCTTGTGGAGGACTGGTCGCATCCCTCCAATAGAGTTCCAGAGACTTGCATAATCTATGCCAAGGTGCATTGAAGCTGTTCTGGCTCTTGGTGGCCCAATGCCCTTTTTAAGACGCTTGATGTTGGTGTTTCCTTTATTTTGGCCTGTAGATAGGCCTATTCGTAATGTTGTTGTGTTGCTGTAGTTGTGGATGGATCAGAGTAACAAAGTGTGCTAGAAGAATTATCAATATCATACGTCATAATTACCTGGAGAAATCTGATCTGCAATTTGTAAATGTAGCTGCTGCACGTATAACTCGTAAAAACTTGGAGACACAAGTGGCAAATGAAGCTTTCACATATCCATTTTGAGAAATATTAAACAAGAAAAAAAAGTTGGATTATTTAGGACTGAGTCTGGCTTTAACTCATTTTCTTTATTGCACTTGCAAGCATCTATAACAAAATATCAAAAAGCATTTTGTTTAAAAAAAAACATTGTTCATATGAAAACATCCCCTATCCTATCCTGGCTGTGCAGTCAATTGTTATGGCATCTACCTCAATGCACAAATTGTTCAGCCACGCTAAACAAATGATAACAGTGGCCTACAAAAAAGTGTTAAAAAAACTGAGCAAATAACAAAATCGCGTTTTCTAAAAATGTCACATTGTCCCTCACAATATTTCACATTATTCCCTTGTGTAGCCTATACAGTGCCTTCGGAAAGTATTCTGACCCATTGACTTTTTCGATATTTTGTAATGTTACAGCCTTCCTCTAAAATGTATTAAATGGGTTTTCCCTCACAGTACCCCATAATGACAAAGTAAAAACAGGTTGACAATATTTGCTCATTTAAAAATACAAAAAACCTGAAATCACACTTACATAATTATTCAGACCCTTTACTCAGTACTTTGTTGAAGCACCTTTGGCAGCGATGACAGCATCAAGTCTTCTTGGTTTTGACGCTACAAGTTTGGAACATCTGTATTTGGGGTGTTTCTTCCATTCTTCTCTGCAGATCCTCTCATGCTCTGTCAGGTTGGATTGGGAGCGTTGCTGCACAGCTATTTTCAGGTCTCTCAAGAGATGTTCGATCGGGTTCAAGTCCGGGCTCTGGCTGGGCCACTCAAGGACATTCAGAGACTTGTCCTGAAGCCACTCCTGCATTGTCTTGGCTATGTGCTTCGGGTCATTGTCCTGTTGTAAGGTGAACCTACGCCCCAGTCTGAGGTCCTGAGCGCTCTGTGCCGGTTTTCATCACTTTGCCCTGTTCATCTTTCCCTTGATCTTGATTAATCTCCCAATCCCTGCCACTGAAGAACATACCCACAGCATGATGTTGCCACCACCATGCTTCACCGTAGGGATGGTGCCAGGTTTCCTCCAGACGTGACACTTGACATTCAGGCCTAAGAGTTCAATCTTGGTTTCATCAGACCAGAGAATCTTGTTTCTCATGGTCTGAGAGTCTTTTGGTGACTTTTGTCACGTTCACTGTCTTCAAACTCTCTGTCATAAATGAGCCAAGGCGCAGCGTGCATGTAATTCCACATCTTTAATAAAGTGAAACTTTCACAAAAAAACAGGTAAACAGAAACCGAAAGTGACGCAACCGTGGCGCACACAAACACACACAGAAAATAAATAATTACCCACAACATTAGGTGGGAAAAAGGCTGCCTAAGTATGATTCCCAATCAAAGACAACGATAGACAGCTGACTCTGATTGGGAACCACAATCGGCCAAAAATAGAAAACATAGAATGCCCACCCAAATCACACCCTGACCTAAACAAGTAGAGAAATAAAACGTCTCTCTAAGGTCAGGGCGTGACATCCTTTTACTGAGGAGTAGCTTCAGTCTGGCTTCTCTACCATAAAGGCCTGGTTGGTGGCGTCCTGCAGAGATGGGTGTCCTTCTGGAAGGTTCTCCCATCTCCCCAGAGGAACACTAGAGCTCTGACAGAGTGACCATCAGGTTCTTGACCACCACCCTGACAAAGGCCCTTCTCCCCCGATTGCTCAATTTGGCCGGGCGTCCAGCTCTAGGAAGAGTCTTGGTGGATCCAAACTTCTTCCATTTAAGAATTATGGAGGCCATTGTGTTCTTGGGGACTTTCAATGCCGAAGAAAAAAAAATTGTACCCATCCCCAGATCTGTGCCTCGACACAATCCTGTCTTGGAGCGCTACGGACAATTCCTTTAACCTCATGGCTTGGTTTTTGATCTGACATGCACTGTCAACTGTGGGACCTTATATAGAAAGGTGTGTGTGCCTTTCCAAATCATGTACAATCAATTGAATTTACCACAGGCGGACTCCAATCAAGTTGTAGAAACATCTCAAGGATGATCAATGGAAACAGGACGCACCTGAGCTCAATTTCGAGTCTCATAACAAAGGTTCTTAATACTTATGTAAGAAATGTATTTTTGTTTTCTAAAGACCTGTTTTTGCTTTGTCATTGCGGGGTATTGTGTGTAGATTGCTGAGAATTTTAGTATTTATTTAATACATTTTAGAATAAGGCTGTAATGTAACAAAATGTGGAAAAATTCAAGGGGTCTGAATACTTTCCGAAGGCACCGTATATACTCTACATGACCAAAAATATGTGGACACCTGCTCGTTGAACATCTCGTCCCAAACACATGGGCATTAATATGGAGTTGGTATAACAGCCTCCACTCTTCTGGGAAGGCTTTCCACTAGATGTTAGAAAATAGCTGAGGGGACTTGCTTCCATTCAGCCACAAGAGCATTAGTGAGGTTGGGCACTGATTCATCCCAAAGGTGTTCGATGGGGTTGAGGTCAGGGCTCTGTGCAGGCCAGTCAAGTTCTTCCACACCGATCTCAACACACCATTTCTGTATGGACCTTGCTTTGTGTCATGCTGAAACAGGAAAGGGCCTTCCCCAAACTGTTGCCACAAAGTTGGAAGCACAGAATCATCCAGAATGTCATTCTATGCTGTAGCATTATGATTTCCCTTCACTGGAACTAAGGGGCCTAGCCCGAACCTTGAAAAACAGCCCCAGACCACTATTCCTCCTCCACCAAACTTTACAGTTGGCACTATGCTCAGCCATGGAAACCCATTTCATGAAGCTCCCAACGAACAGTTACTGTGCTGACATTGCTTCCAGAGGTATTTTATTAAGATCCTTAATAGCGGTTTTGAAAGCCGCAGCTACTCTTTCTGGGGTCCACACAGAACATGAAACATGATGTAATACAGAAGATTAATAGACAAAAACAGCTCAAGGTGACAGAACTACATTTTGCAACAGAGAACAGAAGATTTTTACGGGCTACGTGCTTCAGCACTCACCGGTCCTGTTCTGTGAGCTTGTGTGGCCTACCACTTTGCGGCTGAACTGTTGTTGCTCCTAGACGTTTCCACTTCACAATAACAGCACTTACAGTTGACTGGGGCAGATCTAGCAGGGCAGACATTTGACCAACTGACTATGACGGTGCCAAGTTGAAATTCACTGAGCTCTTCAGTAAGGCCATTTTACTGCCTATGTCTGTCTAGGGAGATTGCATGACTGTACGCTCGATTTATACAGGTGTGGCTGAAATAGCCAAATCCACTCATTTGAAGGGGTGTCCACATACTTTTGTGTATATATTGTGCATTCAGTATAGAGAATGGACAGGTACTCTTGGCTTGAATAAATTAATCACCTTACCAAATAGACAAAACGTGTTTTGTAAATTAAAAGATTATACTGTTGTACTCCAGTGCTTGTTCAGTGAATTATAGTGATTCAATGGTATATGCCAGAATAAAAATAACATTTTCCAATATACTGTATGCCCTGGGCGTATACATAGGAAATGTACAAATCTTTTTCTATTTCTCATTTTGTGCATTTTCTGGGCGTGTATGCAAAGCAAATTCAAATACATAGTTAGAGCACAGTTAATTCATACAACAAACAAACAAACAAACAGGACTGGCAGAGCTAACTACAAAGGGAAAGGGAAGGTAAAGTCACCCAACACGATATGCAAATGAAATATAAATAAATAAAAATGTTGAAAACGCCTTACACTCAGGCATTTCATGAATCACTGTAATAGATTTGTTAGGTCATACTTCACTAAGTTACAGTAAATGCCATATTTCATAAGGAACCAGCTGAAACATGTTCAGATCCCCTTTTTTCTCTGTAGGTTTGTCTGTACACATGTACATTTGTATAAGAGTATGAGAGAGTAGGTTATGTATCTGCCTGAATCATTCTGGATCATGGCTGTTGCTGGTACTGGCTCTCTGTTGCAGTGTAGAAGTCCTCCAGGACACTCTGCAGATACTCAAAGGTGGGCCGGTCCTCGGGCTTGTTCTTCCAGCACTCCAACATGATGTCATAGAGCTCCTGCGGACAACTGTCGGTGCGCTGCATGCGGTAGCCGCTCTCCAGAGAGCGAATCACTTCTGGGTTTGTCATACCTAGATGATAGAGCCAGCACAGAAACACATCATTACAGGGGGGACAAAGATTCATTTAATTCATCATTCAATTAATATACAGTACAAGTACAGTAGAGTACATGTTATCATTCAGGTCCTGACCTGGATATGGTGTGCGTCCATAGCTGATGATCTCGGTCAGTAGGATGCCAAAGGACCAGACATCTGATTTGATGGTGAAGGAGCCAAAGTTGATTGCCTCTGGGGCCGTCCATTTGATGGGGAACTTTGCTCCTTTTAGGGAACAAGAGTAGGCTTTCTTACTCTACCTTCTGCTGCACCCTGCTGTCACTGATAAAAAATACAGCTTGTCTTTTTCTATTCAAACTCTGCTATTTATTCAGTCCCACAGAACTCACTCTGACAAAATGATATATATATATCTCTTCATTGTTCCCTGACTTCCCTCTCTCAAATTCGAATTCCAAACCACACCCACATCTAAAAGCTCCCTTTCTCTACTACAACTGTCCTAATATTTGCTAAATCAGCTGTTATGTTACAGTTATTAATGAACCATTATATGGCACAGACATGTTCCCCAAGGGGATAATGCTTACCTTCCCTGGCTGTGTACTCATTGTCCTCGATGATTCGGGCGAGGCCAAAGTCAGCAATCTTGCACACCAGAGCCTTCGAGACCAGGATGTTGGCGGCTCGCAGGTCTCGGTGAATATAGTTCCTCTGCTCGATGTAGGCCATTCCTTCTGCAATCTACGGACAAAGACATGGTTAGATGTCAGAAGACAATAGAAAAGGGGGCACTCCAAACATACTTCTGTGTTTGTTCACTTGGCAAAGGATCATAATGAAAGTATTCAGACCCCTTTTTCCACATTTTGTTACGTTACAGGCTTATTCTAAAATGGATGAAATAAAAAAAATTCCTCATCAATCTACACACAATGCCACATAATGCTAAAGCGAGAAAACTGCTTTTTCTAAATTACAAATATAAAACAGAAATACCTTATTTACATAAGTATTCAGACCCTTTGCTATGAGTCTCAAAATTAAGCTCAAGTGCATCCTGTTTCCATTCGGTCATCCATGAGATGTTTCTACAACTTGGAGTCCACCTGTGGTAAATTTAATTGATTGGACATGATTTGGAAAGGCACACATCTGTCTATACAGTATAAGGTCCCACAGTTGTCAGAGCATGTCAAATCAAGTCTGAGCAAAAACCAAGCCATGAGGTCGAAGAAATTGTATCGATGCACAGATCTGGGTAAGTGTACCCAAACATTTCTGGAAGAAGTTTGGAACCACCAAGACTCTTCCTAGAGCTGGCCGCCCGGCCAAACTGAGAAATCGGGGGAGAAGAGCCTTGGTCAGGGAGGTGACCAAAAAGCCAATGGTCACTCTGATAGAGCAGTTCCTCTGTGGAGATGGGAGAACTTTACAGAAGGACAACCTTGTCTGCAGCACTCCACCAATCAGGCCTTTATGGTAGAGTGGCCAGACGGAAGACACTCCTCAGTAAAATGCACATGACAGCCTGATTAGAGTTTGCCAAAAGGCATCTAAAGGATTCTCTGGTCTAATGAAACCAAGATTGAACTCTTTGGCCTGAATGCCAAGCGTGGAGGAAACCTGGCACCATCCCTACGGTGAAGCATGGTGGTGGCAGCATCATGCTATGGGGATGTTTTCAGCGGCAGGGACTGGGAGACTAGTCAGGATCGAGGGAAAGATGAATGGAGCAAAGTACAGAGATATCCTTAATGAAAACCTGCTCTGGTGCGCTCAGGACCTCCGACTGGAGCGAAGGTTCACCTTCCCACAGGACAATGACCCGAAGCACACAGCCAAGACAACACAGGAGTGGATTCGGGACAAGTCCCTGAATGTCCTTGAGTGGTCCAGCCGGAGCCCGGGCTTGAACCCGATCGAACATCTCTGGAGAGACCTGAAAATAGCTGTGCAGCAACGCTCCACATCCAACCTGACAGTGCTTGATGGAATCTGCAAGGAGAATTGGAGAAACTCCCCAAATACAGGTGTGTCAAGCTTGTAGCGTCATACCCAAGAACACTCGATGTTGTAATCACTGCCAAAGGTGCTTCAACAAAGTACTGAGTAAAGGGTATGAATACTTATGTAAATGTATATTTTTTTATAATTATTATTTTTGATTAAAAAAAAAATGACAACTGTTTTTGCTTTGTCATTATGGGTTATTGTGTGTAGATTGATGAAGGATTATTATTTTTTTTCATCCATTTTAGATTAAGGTTGTAACGTAACAAAATGTGGAAAAAGTCGAGGGGTCTGAATACTTTCCGAATGCACTGTATCTGCTGTTTTCACGGCTCATTTTTTTAAAATCTCAAGCTGCAAAGTAAGTAGCCTCCCCTTACGAGACAGGATTTTGCCTACCCCTTAGGATCACCTATAGGATGATAAAATAAGCAGTCATAAAAACAATGATATCAATAAAGATAATTGACTTTCAATTAGCAAATGATGTTATTTACAAGCACTGATTACTCCAATACCTACTTAACTGGGACAACATTTCCTTCCCAACATACTGGGATCATCTGGGTTCCCTTTAAAATTACAACTACCAGCAGGCTTTATTTTTCAACACACACACACACACACACACACACACACACACACACACACACACACACACACACACACACACACACACACACACACACACACACACACACACACACACACACACACACACACACACACACACTGACTGACATATGCTGTTATAGAACTTGATAAATCTAATCTGTGTACCAATCTCAGCTTAATAATATAACAAACATAACCAAATCTGTCATGGTAGATTTCAATCTGAACAGACTGATCCAACAATGTCTTCCTGTTCCCATGCTCTTTCAGTCTTTCTCTCTCTCCATTCCATTTTGAGATCTTCCTAGTTTTTCAAACCTCTCACCTACAATCTACATACAACAGATGGCATAAACATACCTAATCACAGATAAGCATACGTTTATACGTTTGATTTTTCTCTAAGGTCCTCTTTTTATTTGATAAATAAATAAAAAGTATGCCCCCTATATTGCCTTTGTGTATCTGCAGCAACAGTTGTAAAAATGCAAATACTGTATGATCAGGTTCAAACTGATATTTTGAACTGTGTCCATCTATTCCTTGTAATACAAGGTGTCAATAATCATAGTAAAACATATTCTTAAAATATTCAAAGCAAACAATTGTTCAACGGCAAACATTGGCATAAAGAATTCGATTACAAACATGTGCTGCCACACAGCTTCTTCTGCCAAGCTAAAGACAGATTTGAATATTGAAAGGCTACCCACAATAGGAGAAACATGGGCCACAGAACAAAGGCAGGATCGGCACGAGACCACAAATGAGTGGCTTGATAATGTCGGTAAATGGACATAACGAGACCGAAGCATTCTCCCTTTGTTTTGTTATGGGATTAGTCCCACTGTTTTTGGATCTCATTTCCCTTCTGCAAAAGAACTGCTCTAGAAGACTTGGAGAATATAAAACCATACAATTCAACAAACTGGTTTTTTTCAATCGATTTGGTGCATTTTTCAGATGTAAGTGGTGCATTTTCAAAACTCTTAAGTACAAAACTCGAAACTGATAACACTTATAATGCTGTCTTATGTTCAGAACCTTTGATTGTGCATCCATTTGTGTTGAACACATTTTGGTTTTACGTGAAATACCATGATAACATTTTGTTTAGTCACCAATACACTCACCATTTAGCCAATTCAACTAACCTTTCATCCAATAGCAAAAAATTCAAGATACATTTTTCAAACGGTCGTTTTTGAAGTGTTGAATAGAAGGAATAGCGGATGGTAAATATACTTTTCCATACAGTATTCAGCTATTACTTTAACCATTTGTTTTTTTCAACCATATTGTTGTATCTAATGGTAGGATGTGAGAAATATGTCAATCTCACAGTTTCATTATCCTTATAGAGTACATAAGTAGAACAAATGAGCAGAAATAGGGGAATTCTGGGGGTATTGTAAGGCAGTAGGCTACAGTGAAAAGGTATTTGTGTAGCACGGTGTGTGTAGGCCATTTCTACCCCATGCAGCATTGTTGTTCAAGATCACCTGTTCTATGTGACTTGGCAACTGATACAGCATAACCTTTCTCTCCCAGCTTGACCAAACTCATCAATTTACAGTAGATCAATGAAATTCAGATAACGAGTGGAATATATTGTTACGGTTTTTATCAATGGCGCATTCTTCAGACGTGGTATATTTTCTAAACTCTTAAGTACACTGATAAGCCCCCTATATTATGTTCAAAACCTTTTGATTATGCATTCTTTGGGGTTTCACACATTCCCCCCTGGCTTTAACTGTAACATTAGCAAGCAGTTGCTTATCTACAGTTTGTTGATAGTATGATCATCTGCAGAGCATCTACAGTTGAAGAATCTGGATTATCCAAATAAAGTGTGACCTGTTTTTTTATCGTCACAAATGAGATTTTTGACAGTTTGGAGCACAGTACCACTTTTATTGCATGGCAAGGATCCGCACTACTATGCAGCTGTGGCAAGAGCACATTTTACACAGCCTGTCCACAGGTCGCATAAACAATGACTGATAGGCAGCTTAGCCTAGCCTTCTTCAATTCAACCATTATTGAGGTTAAATACACCTACACATTTGTGAAAGGCCATTCACAACAAGCACAATCCGTAAGGCGCAAATAATTGAGAGAGCAGCAGTGTGATTCATATAATTGACATGTAAATATCAATAATAGGCCTAAGTGATATCTGTACCGCCCGTAGGCTGTATTGGGGAATATCCCGCTCAGCCACACCACCCCTGCTCGCGCACATGCCACACTATTTCTGTGGGCACAAGCACTGTTCATGACACGAACTGTTCACACCCCTCTTGTTGGCCGAGACCCCTCTTGTTGGTCGAGAGAACATCTATCAGGTTAAAAGCTTGTTTCCTGCAATTCTACAATTTTCATTAGGGCACAGAGAAAATGTTGCAGTTTTATAGCAAATGTTCTTACAATTCTATAAATTTTGCCATGTCTAATGTGTATTCATGTGATATTTGAGTGACTTGGACATTACTACAAAATCTATCGGCTAAAAAAACAAGCTAAAAAACATTAGCTGACATGGGCTAGTTGATCTGGACTTTTCTGACAAGTTATAAATAGCTCTCTAAGGTCTGCAATGACTGACATGACCAGGGGAAAACTGATGATTCACTATCCAATTTCGAAATTGCACATTGTATTACATCAACTTTCAAGAGTAAGTTGAAAGCTGGACTGAGTTCCTGAAAAAAAAAATCTAATAATAAATTGGACTGTAGCCTACAGAAACCTATTCCTGTGCTTTTCCCACAATCCATCAAACACATTTGGTGTGTCATCATAGTGGTCAGACTATCAGGCGAAACAAACTTAAAACTTGTTCCTTTATCAATGCTGATTTGAATGTCATTGAGAAAACAGAAAGTTGTCATAAAGTATTTTAATTACGCAAACATCTTTTCTGAATTTAAAAGTAATCCTAGAAGTAATCATCTAGTTTTTCAAAAGTATCTTTAAGCTGGTTACAATTTTTTTGCTGGTAACGTAACGGATTACAGTTAGTTTTTTGTAATCAGTTACATATAACAGATTACATGCCATATGTTACTCCCCAATCCTGTACACAACCCAGGTATTTCAGCAGTACATTGTAGCACTGATAAAGAATGATTATGTTTTTACAGCCACCCCCATAAATTATTTGGTTTTACCTTCCAACATAAGTTGATGTAAAAGGATACATTTGAGGTAAAAAAATATGAAATTTGACAGCAGACAAGAAAATCTTATAGTTAATTGAATATTTCATTTTGAAAAGCAGATAGTTACAGTAGATTGAATATCTGTCCAAATTGAAAGAGTGATTTAGTGCAGTGACCAAGTGACTTTGTGAATTTGTTTTTTTGTGTGTTTAGAGTTGTAAAAATGTACCACATACTTGCGAAAATTGCACCAGTGATTGAAAAAAAATACAGAAGCTGAATCTCACCTGTGCACTGAAGTCAATGAGTTTGGGGAGCTGCACACGGTTGCCCTCATCACTCTTCAAGAAGTCCAGCAAACTGCCTAAACACGCACACACATACACACAAACAGAATTCAATGACAGAAATGCACTGACAGGAAATGTACAGTACGGTAATGTAAATGTGTACAAAATGTCAAACTGTAGTGTTCATACCCTTTTCCATGAACTCTGTGATGATGTAGATGGGTTCCTCTTTTGTAACCACAGCGTTCAGACGGACCAGCTTGTCATGCTGCAGGGCCTTCATCAGGTTTGCCTCGTCCAGGAAAGCCTCTACCGACATGGTGCCAGGCTTCATGGTCTTCACTGCCACCTTGGTGTGCTTGTTGTATGTAGCTACAATAAAAGACACAAAGACAACCACATTAGCCATGCTCAGTTCACAGCTCGCAAAAAGCAAGATTTTTTCAGAATACATAAAACTTATTCTGATCTCCCAGTAATGGTCCAAGCATAACCTTCTCAGAATGTTTGAGTAACTCACCCATCCAGACCTCTCCGAACTGGCCAGCCCCGAGCTTCCTATCAAGTTTGAGGGACTCCCGAGGGATCTCCCAGGCATCCTTCTCCCAGGGCTTCTGGGGCTTGGGACTGAGGCAGGGGCTGGTCAAGGCCTGGCACAGACCATCTCCCTGCTCTATAGGAAGCAAACACATCCAATGAGAGTAAGACATCCACACACAAAGCTCTGAATCAAACAGGACATTAACTGAATGTATTTTTTAACTGTACCTAACACACATTAATAAACACATAGAAAGTAAACACTGCTGGAGGCCATATAGACCGTGTGCCCATATTCAGAACAGGCAGCCAGCAGAGGGGGCTGTTTACCTCTGTTACCATCCGCTTTAGTAACAGTGACTGCTGGCTTGACAATCTGGACCCTCTATTTCTGAAACTATCCGCCGCCATTGTCGCAACCCAGCCTGTTCAACCTCTCTTTCATATCGTCTGAGATCCCCAAGGATTGGAAAGCTGCCGCAGTCATCCCCCTCTTCAAAGGGGGAGACACCCTGGACCCAAACTGTTACAGACCTATATCCATCCTGCCCTGCCTATCTAAGGTCTTTGAAAGCCAAGTCAACAAACAGATCACTGACCATCTCGAATCCCACCGTACCTTCTCCGCTGTGCAATCTGGTTTCCGAGCCGGTCACGGGTGCACCTCAGCCACGCTCAAGGTACTAAACGATATCATAACTGCCATCGATAAAAGACAGTACTGTGCAGCCGTCTTCATCAACCTGGCCAAGGCTTTCGCCTCTGTCAATCACCATATTCTTATCGGCAGACTCAGTAGCCTCGGTTTTTCTAATGACTGCCTTGCCTGGTTCACCAACTACATCGCAGACAGAGTTCAGTGTGTCAAATCGGAGGGCATGTTGTTCGGTCCTCTGGCAGTCTCTATGGGGGTGCCACAGGGTTCAATTCTCGGGCCGACTCTTTTCTCTGTATATATCAATGATGTTGCTCTTGCTGCGCAGACAGAGTTTAGTGTGTCAAACCGGAGGGCATGTTGTCCGGTCCTCTGGCAGTCTCTATGGGGGTGCCACAGGGTTCAATTCTCGGGCCGACTCTTTTCTCTGTATATATCAATGATGTTGATTCCCTGATCCACCTCTATGCAGACGACACCATTCTGTATACTTCTAGCCCTTCCTTGGACACTGTGCTATCTAACCTCCAAACGAGCTTCAATGCCATACAACACTCCTTCCGTGGCCTCCAACTGCTCTTAAACGCTAGTAAAACCAAATGCAAGCTTTTCAACCGTTCGCTGCCTGCACCCACACGCCTGATTAGCATCACCACCCTGGATGGTTCCGACCTAGAATATGTGGACCTCTATAAGTACCTAGGTGTCTGGCTAGACTGAAAACTCTCCTTCCAGACTCATATCAAACATCTCCAATCTAAAATCAAATCTAGAGTCTGCTTTCTAATCCGCAACAAACCCTCCTTCACTCACGCCGCCAAACTTACCCTAGTAAAACTGACTATCCTACCGATCCTCGACTTCGGCGATGTCATCTACAAAATAGCTTCCAATACTCTACTCAGCAAACTGGATGCAGTTTATCACAGTGCCATCCGTTTTGTTACTAAAGCACCTTATACCACCCACCACTGCGACCTGTATGCTCTAGTCGGCTGGCCCTCGCTACATATTCGTCGGCAGACCAATTTGCTTACCGCCCAAATAGGTCCACAGACGATGCAATCTCAACCACACTGCACACTGCCCTAACCCATCTGGACAAGAGGAATACCTATGTGAGAATACTGTTCATCGACTACAGCTCGGCATTTAACACCATAGTGCCCTCCAAGCTCGTCATCAAGCTCGAGACCCTGGGTCTCGACCCCGCCCTGTGCAACTGGGTACTGGACTTCCTGACGGGCCGCCCCCAGGTGGTGAGGGTAGGCAACAACATCTTCACCCCGCTGATCCTCAACACTGGGGCCCCACAAGGGTGCGTTCTGAGCCCTCTCCTGTACTCCCTGTTCACCCACGACTGGGTGGCCACGCACGCCTCCAACTCAATCATCAAGTTTGCGGACGACACAACAGTGGTAGGCTTGATTAGCAACAATGACGAGACGGCCTACAGGGAGGAGGTGAGGGCCCTCGGAGTGTGGTGTCAGGAAAATAACCTCACACTCAACGTCAACAAAACTAAGGAGATGATTGTGGACTTCAGGAAACAGCAGAGGGAACACCCCCCTATCCACATCGATGGAACAGTAGTGGAGAGGGTAGTAAGTTTTAAGTTCCTCGGTGTACACATCACAGACAAACTGAATTGGTCCACCCACACAGACAGCATCGTGAAGAAGGCGCAGCAGCGCCTCTTCAACCTCAGGAGGCTGAAGAAATTCGGCTTGTCACCAAAAGCACTCACAAACTTCTACAGATGCACAATCGAGAGCATCCTGGCGGGCTGTATCACCGCCTGGTATCACCGCCAGAAGGCGAGGTCAGTACGGCAACTGCTCCGCCCACAACCGTAAGGCTCTCCAGAGGGTAGAGGTCTGCACAACGCATCACCGGGGGCAAACTACCTGCCCTCCAGGACACCTACACCACCCGATGTTACAGGAAGGCCATAAAGATCATCAAGGACATCAACCATCCGAGCCACTGCCTGTTCACCCCGCTATCATCCAGAAGGCGAGGTCAGTACAGGTGCATCAAAGCTGGGACCGAGAGACTGAAAAACAGCTTCTATCTCAAGGCCATCAGACTGTTAAACAGCCACCACTAACATTGAGTGGCTGCTGCCAACACACTGACTCAACACCAGCCACTTTTATAATGGGAATTGATGGGAAATTATGTAAAATATATCACTAGCCACTTTAAACAATGCTACCTAATATAATGTTTACATACCCTACATTATTCATCTCATATGTATACGTATATACTGTACTCTATATCATCTACTGCATCTTTATGTAATACATGTATCACTAGCCACTTTAACTATGCCACTTTGTTTACATACTCATCTCATATGTATATACTGCACTCAATACATATCTATATGTATCTTCATGTACATATTCTTTATCCCCTTACACTTGTGTCTATAAGGTAGTAGTTTTGGAATTGTTAGCTAGATTACTTGTTGGTTATTACTGCATTGTCGGAACTAGAAGCACAAGCATTTCGCTACACTTGCATTAACATCTGCTAACCATGTGTATGTGACAAATAAAATTTGATTTGATTTGAGACCCACTGGCTCCAGGTCATCTACAATTCCATGCTAGGTAAAGCTCCGCCTTATCTCAGTTCACTGGTCACGATGGCAAGACCCACCCGTAGCACGCGCTCCAGCAGGTGTATCTCACTGATCATCCCTAAAGCCAACACCTCATTTGGCCGCCTTTCCTTCCAGTTCTCTGCTGCCTGTGACTGGAACGAATTGCAAAAATCGCTGAAGTTGGAGACTTTTATCTCCCTCACCAACTTTAAACATCTGCTATCTGAGCAGCTAACCGATCGCTGCAGCTGTACATAGTCCATCGGTAAATAGCCCACCCAATTGACCTACCTCATCCCCATACTGTTTTTATTTATTTACTTTTGCACACCAGTATCTCTACCTGCACATGACCATCTGATCATTTATCACTCCAGTGTTAATCTGCAAAATTGTAATTATTCGCCTACCTCCTCATGCCTTTTGCACACAATGTATATAGACTCTTTTTTTTCCTACTGTGTTATTGACTTGTTTATTGTTTACTCCATGTGTAACTCTGTGTTGTTGTCTGTTCACACTGCTGTGCTTTATCTTGGCCAGGTCGCAGTTGTAAACAAAAACTTGTTCTCAACTAGCCTACCTGGTTAAATAAAGGTGAAATAAAATAAAAAAAATAAAATCCATAGAGATAGATAGAGAACTCTAGTTGGATTTTTGCATGGACATTGCCATAGAGTACCACAGTATGAGTCATAATATCCATATAACCTAGCGGTCAAAAAAGGAAATGGTTCCAATCCTTTTTCTACCATTCATTTTTCCCATAGTGGATATTATGAACACTTAAAATAAGGGCTGTGTTTCGTGTAGGCTTACCCTGGCGTGAAGTTTTGATAACCGTCTAAATCTTCCTAGGTCAAGGTGATTTTTACCAATATATTTGCCTGTACTTACCCCCCAAGATGAAATGCTAATTAGCTGCTAATGTGGCTATCATAAAGGACTACAAATGCCATGATGATCTGGATGAGACTGCCGAATCGAGGCAAAGGTAAGAATCTCTGGATTACCTACCTAATGTTAGCTAAATTTAGAAATTAATAAATTGTCAAAATGTATTTAAATGGACAATTCTGTGAACTGTTTTGTGCAAGTTTTTTACACAATACATTTTAGCAAAGGTGGCAACTAGAGATGACGTTCAGGAGCTTGCAGGGATTTGTAGTCTTACATGATGTCTACTTTGACGCTAATTAGCCATTTTGAATCTGAGAGTAAATAGAGTACATTGATAAAAGTCACATTGTCTGAGAGAGATTTACATGATTATCAAAATGTCACGCCGGGGTAAGCCTACACAAACAGCCCTTATTTTGAAGTGTTTGTAAAATTCCCTTTGGGAAACATTTATGGTGGAAAAAGGATTGGAACCATTTCCCTGTTTGACCTCAAGGTTTTCTCAGTATTATGTGCATTATGACACCTCCACTGTGGGGCTATAGAGGGCTATCTATCTCTATGGGTGTATCCCTGTGTATTATGGTGGTCTAGCCATGCTGTTGGCACTCACTTTTATAGTGGCTGACCAGTTCCTGCAGGTTGTTGAAGGTGATGCGTGGAGAGATGTAGAAGCCACCGTTATCCAGTGTACGGATCTTGTAATGCTTGACTGTGTCTCCTGATTGGGAATCACTGTCCCTTACGGATAAGGAGTAGCTGCCTGTAGTAGGACGGAGAGAGGGTGTTAGCTTGCTAAATGTGTACACGTTTGTTTGTATGTGTGTATGTATAAGAGCTTTTTAACTTGCTCACCCTTGGTGGTCTCACTGTCACGGATCATGAACGATCCCGTTTTGTTTGCTGATGCTAGCAGCTGCCTCTCTGCATCTTTCCTGCTCACTCCTTTATAGAACCACCTGGATGATGGTACATTTATTTCACACTGATTCCTTTGAGCAGCTCTACTCATAAACTATTCACACAGTGCACTGATAAAACACTTACTCTTCGGTTTCAAGTCTGTCTATGGCTACATAGTTATTGGGGATGTAGCCTTCCTTGCCTGTGCTAATTAACTGTGCTCTCCACCATTCTCCAGATCTAGAGAGAGAGAGAGAGAGAGAGAGAGAGAGAGAGAGAGAGAGAGAGAGAGAGAGAGAGCGAGAGAGAGAGAGAGAGCGAGAGAGATGTGGGTATAGGTAAGCTGTACACTGCTTTGTATGGGTAATGATGTATCTTGTTTGTGTGTAAATATCAGGTACACTCACTCCTGTAAGATTTTAAGCTTGTCTCCCTTCTTGAAGTCCAGGTCTCCATCATTTACACCCTCATAGTCATACAGTGCAATGGCAATGCTCTCAGTACCTGGAGGGGGCAGAGAACATAAGTGTGTGGGTGTGTGCGTGTGTGTGTGTGTGTGTGTACGCATGCACACATATGACAAAGAAAGACTTGTGGGTGACATTGTGTGCAACTTTACATTGTTAATACAACAACAATGCCTTGCCTGGGTCACTTCATGTCTGACTGCTTTACTGTTATAGCAGTGGAGAGATCATCTCTGCTGTCCCGTGTGATCAGGCTCTGAGTGGTCTATTTCAACCCACACACGCTCACTCCTTTCACCCTCATACATTATGTGGCCTCATTACATGACAACAAACGGTAATCCATTTTAGACACACAGTGTGTAGTGTGCTGCTCAAAATACAGTGCGATACAGTAATAGTTCCTCCATCACAGACTCAAGTAAGCAATGTGAGTACTGTAACTTTTCTGCGTTATACTCACCATTAGAGAGGACTGGAGGGGCCACGGAGATGGTTCTGTTCTGTAAAGACAATATGAGATTAGAGTTTTGAGGAGAACCATGAGAAATGTAGTATGGAACATAGTATATTATAGTTGTAGTATAGTATGGTTGGGAGAAAGTGAATGAGACAGAGAAGGAGATGTGTGGTCAATGACAGTCTAAGCAAGAGTGAGATAGACTGACAGAAAATAGGAATGTAAGTAAAACAGAAATAGAGGAGAGACCTTTCAATTCAGTCACTAAATGTCTGTTCAATGATCGCAAACACATTTCTGCGCTTGTTTGTTGTGCTACTTCCTCTTCCTCATTCTAAATAACAGCCCTGAGTCACATCCCTGCTACTGTAGCACATAATGTTCTGAGAACCAGATGTTTCTTAGAGCTTAGAGAGAGCCTGGTTGTCCTAAAGTTATTTTGCATACAACCTTCCCACAAATGTCTGGGATTGGTGCAGGATAGTTGCTTGGCTTTGGAACATTTTCAGCACATTTAAGGAACTTGACAGAAATTTTCTTAGTATTTCATTACTTTAACAGAACATTTCCCAAAAGTTTAAACATGGTTACATTTCATTTCAACTTTGGTAATGTTCTAGGCACATTATCTAATCGGTTTGACATTGGGAATGTTCTCAAATAGTTCAGAGAATGTTACAAAAAAACAATATTCTTCTGTGGGAATTTCAAGTACTTCAGCATAACGGTTCTATTTAAAGTCATGTTATCAAATTGTTCTGAGAACGTTAAGAAAACTTTCCATAAAAAAACACAAGAAATATACATTCCATTCTTAGCATCAACAAAACTCTCTGTATCCTCTATTTTGTTAAGTGTGTTCAGGTGTGTTGGCCGCACCCACTAATTGGCCAAACCTGATCTTATTGAGTGCTTTTCCCTTTGAAATAGGGTTTGTTTGAATAGACTAAAATTAACAGCTTTGAATGCTTAAAAAAACATGGCATGCTAGCTCCACGCTGGTGGATTAATTCCATGGATAGAGAACAGAAGAAGACAGTTTGAATCTCACTGATGCCATGTCACAATAAAAATAAATGTGTTTGCATGATGAACGCCCAAGTAATTTCCATGCGTCTTATCTGCGCTTGGAGTTCAAGAAAGTTTACCCCAAATAAGCTATCAGAGTTATTAAAAGAAGTTTTAAGGAAGTCATTCAAAAACCTCCAAATAAGCCACAAACATTCTCAGGATGTTAATAAGGCCTCCCAGGAAGACTTTCAAGGAACCAAGGTAAAATGTTCTCAGAACCTCCATGCAAACTAAATTTAAACGTTCCCCGACAGGCTAAATGTTTACTTATTTTCATATGGCATTTCTTTTTCCATTAAAAAAAACAACCTTTAGTTGTCTAAGCAAGTCAGTTAAGAACAAATTCTTATTTACAATGACGGCCTAACAAAAGACAAAAGGCCTCCCCCGCTGGGACGGGGGCTGGAATTAAACATAAATAAAATATATCTATAGGACAAAACACACATCACGACGAGAGAGACAACACAACACTACATAAAGAGAGACCTAAGACAACAACATTGCAAGGCAGCAACACATGACAACACAGCATGGTAGCAACAGAACATGTTACAAACATTTGTTCCCACAACTTCCAAGGAACTAGATGTGATAGCTGGGTTTACAATTAACACACATGAAGTAATGACCACCCCAGACACCAAAGGAAACCTACTTACAGATCAGTATCTTGCTCTTGGCAACAGAATAGAGTCTAGCAGTAATAATAATACCCCCCCCCGGTGTTCACTCACAGCCTTGGTCCCTGTGGTGGGGTCTTTGACGTAGTGGGTTGTCTGAGTCTGGTTCAGAGAGTCATCATTGACCACACCTTTGCTGCTGGGATCCTGCTGCTCCTTGGACCCCACACAGCCCATGGTGGAAGAACCTAAAAATGTGTTATTTCAAAAATATCAGTCAGAATACAATGTCTGTTCACTACATTTGGACTGGTAACTCAAGGTGGAGAGAGTGTAAAAATGGCACCATAGCAGTGCTAAGTCAATGTATTATGAAGTGTTTACTACAAGATACTGTATGGATATACTTGCCTTATGCTCTGAGGGTGACCGTTTACTGTAATATTTCCCATACAAGCCTACAGTGCTGTTACACAGCTGTTTAAAAGCTACAAAATGCTCAAAGTCATAATCACCAGAGTGACACCCAACTAGAAACACGCAGCCCCGCCCTTGGGCCAGCAGGTTAAAACATTTGCTAATGGTGATTGGTGACATGAAGAGCTTTTTCTTTTCAACTTAAACCAGTCATATGGTCTGTGTAAAATATTTACAAGAGAGAAATTAGACAGGGGTAATTCTTATGATTGAATAGAGTCTATGTCTGTGTGAGAGAGATAGGACCTGTCATTTTATTATTAATCTCTGTTGAAATAAACAGATGAGCTGCAGTATTAAAAGGAAAGGGAAAGGAAAGGGAAAGGGAAAGGGAAAGGGAAAGGAATAGGAAAGGAAAGGAAAGGAAAGAAAGGAAAGAAAGGAAAGGAAAAGGAAAGAAAAGAAAGGAAAGAAAGGAAAGGGAAAGGAAAGGAAAGAAAGGAAAGAAAGGGAAAGGAAAGGAAAGGAAAGGAAAGGGAAAGGAAAGGGAAAGGGAAAGGAAAGGGAAAGGAAAGGAAAGGAAAGGAAAGGAAAGGAAAGGGAAAGGAAAGGGAAAGGAAAGGGAAAGGAAAGGAAAGGAACGAAAGGAAAGAAAGGAAAGAAAGGGAAAGGACAGGGAAAGGGAAAGGAAAGGGAAAGGGAAAGGAAAGGGAAAGGAAAGGAAATGGAAAGGGAAAGGAAAGGGAAAGGAAGGGGAAAGGAAAGGAAAGGGAAAGGAAAGGAAAGAAAGGGAAAGGAAAGGAAAGAAAGGAATGAAAGGGAAAGGGAAAGGAAAGGGAAAGGAAAGGAAAGGAAAGGAAATTAAAGGAAAGGAAAGGAAAGGAAAGGAAAGGGAAAGGAAAGGGAAAGGAAAGGAAAGGAAAGGAAAGGAAAGGAAAAGAAAAGAAAAGAAAGGGAAAGGGAAAGGGAAAGGGAAAGAAAGGGAAAGGAAAGGAAAGGAAAGGAAAGGAAAGGGAAAGGGAAAGGGAAAGAAAGGGAAAGGAAAGGGAAAGGAAAGGGAAAGGAAAGGAAAGGAAAGGAAAGGAAAAGAAAGGGAAAGGGAAAGGGAAAGAAAGGGAAAGGAAAGGAAAGGAAAGGAAAGGAAAGGAAAGGAAAAGAAAGGGAAAGGGAAAGAAAGGGAAAGGGAAAGGGAAAGAAAGGGAAAGGAAAGGAAAGGAAAGGAAAGGGAAAGGAAAGGGAAAGGAAAGGAAAGGAAAGGGAAAGGAAAGGGAAAGGAAAGGAAAGGAAAGGAAAGGAAAGGAAAAGAAAGGGAAAGGGAAAGGGAAAGAAAGGGAAAGGAAAGGAAAGGAAAGGAAAGGAAAGGGAAAGGAAAGGAAAGGAAAGGAAAAGAAAGGGAAAGGGAAAGAAAGGGAAAGGGAAAGGGAAAGAAAGGGAAAGGAAAGGAAAGGAAAGGAAAGGGAAAGGAAAGGAAAGGAAAGGAAAGGAAAGGAAAGGAAAGGAAAAGAAAGGGAAAGGGAAATAAAGGGAAAGGGAAAGGAAAGGGAAAGGGGGATGCCTAGTCTGTTGTACAACTGAATGCCTTTAACTGAGACGTGTCAGCGTGAAAGAGAGAGAGAAAGAGAGATGAAGGGAAGAAGTGATGTTTATCATTCTGAGAGATACCCTTACTCTAACCTAACAGAATTAAATGAGTAAATATTCACTTACCTTTCCATTTAAACTGTATTCCTCTTTGTCACAGCAGGGTCAGTTTCTTTTTAACAGTTAAAGTTGAACTTGCAGCAAAACTATTTAAGGCTAAATGGTTATTGTGATTGAACCTTTTCCAATCCATCATATTATGCTTCTCCATGCCAGTATGCCAGGCTACACGTATAGGACCCCCCCCCCCCATTTCTCTCTCCGGTTCTCAGAAGAAGATGCTTCTTCCAAACCATCAAGTGTTGTATCTTGAAAAATTGTCTCTGGTGGTTGGCCAAACCTTTCTCATCCATTTACAAACCTCCTCAGCCTCTTATCAACCACTCACATCGTCCATTAATCTCATCAAAACATGACACACATGGCATGTACTTCCTGTACAGAGGAAGTTAACTGGAGGTGATGATCAGACCATAGACGCAGAGAACTACCCTGCTCTTTAGAAAGTGCCCCCTCATCCTTATCGTCTCCATCCATCTTTCTATCCACGTCACTTGATCCAATCAGCCCCTAATAACTCCCCAACCATCCTCCTCCATCTGTCTCTGTCTCTCAGTCTCTCTGTGTCTGTCTGTCTGTCTGTCTGTCTGTCTGTCTGTCTGTCTGTCTGTCTGTCTGTCTGTCTGTCTGTCTGTCTGTCTGTGTCTGCCTGCCTGCCTGCCTGCCTGTAACCCATCATATTACCCACAGATGCAAATCTAGTTAGCTGTGAGAGCCCTGTGCCATGTGTGCCTCTGGCACTAACCGCTATCATTGCATCTGCTGCAGGGCAGGCGGAGGGCGGCTGGGACTGGGAGTGTACACCATGTGAAAAACATCACTGCTAAACCTCCTCTGCTAGTACTCTCACAAACTGCCATGCCATGGAACCAGGCACCATACACACACATAACATGTTAAACTTATGGAAGCAAGTTTTGGGTGTGATTTTTTTTTTCTTTTTACAAAATCCACAATTACTACTTTCCAATCAGGGCTTAGAACTTACATTCTGAACAGAATCCCTATTTATTTTGTTCCGTTGCAGTGTTCTTAACCGGTAAAAAAAAAGAGCTAACAATTCATATAGTTCCTTTTCCTTATTTTTTTTAAAAGCCTGTGAAATCGACGGTTTTGACAAAATAGCTCATTAATTTACTCTACCAATTAGCACGGATAGAGAAGCTTGTTATGGAATGAGTAATAGTTGTTTAGGATACAGATGTACTCCGTCCAAATAAATTCTCACTTGCAGGTTCCTTCTTGATTATGCAACAACAACCCGGGGCGGCAGGGTAGCCTAGTGGTTTGTTGGACTAGTAACCGGAAGTAACCGGAAGGTTGCAAGTTCAAACCCCTGAGCTGACAAGGTACAAATCTGTCGTTCTGCCCCTGAACAGGTTCCTAGGCTGTCATTGAAAATAAGAATTTGTTCTAAACTGACTTGCCTAGATAAATAAAGTTAAAGAAATATTAGAATACAAATGGTTCAATAGAATAAACATTGTAGCATAAGTATAATACGAGAATGCACAATTTATTGTACAATATTTACACGTTTTGGGGAAGAGGGATGTCAAGGTCAAGTGTTTAAGCTGTGCAGTATTTAGCAATAATAAATAAGAATCTAGTGGCAGCAGTTGTGATGTGTGTGTGTGTGTGTGTGTGTGCGTGCGTGCGCGTGCGTGCGCGTGTGTGCGTGTGTGTGTGTGCTAAGGTGTAGAGAGTCAGTGCAGGTGGTAAGTCCATGTTTTTGGTCAGAGTGCTATTGCTCAAGATACTACTGAAATTTCACAATTGGGAGCGAGTGAGAGAGAGGGGTGGACATGGAAGGGGCTTGGCTTGAACCGGTTCTGTTCCCTGAACCGGTTCAAACCCCTGGTTTCCATCAAAATATAGATTACAAGCCATGAAGAGGCATTGCATCTACAGTGCATTCGAAAAGTATTCAGACCCATTAACTTTTTCCACATTTTGTTACGTTACAGCCTTATTCTAAAACGTATTAAATTGTTTTTCCCCCTCATCATTCTACACACAATACCCCATAATGACAAAGCAAAAACATGTTTTTAGAAATGTTAGCAACTGTATTAAAAATGTAAAACTGAAGTATCAGATTTACATACTGTAAGTATTCAGACCCTTTACTCAGTACTTTGTTGAAGCACCTTAGGCAGCGATAACAGCCTCAAGTCTTCTTGGGTATGATGCTACAAGCTTGGCACCCCTGTATTTGGGGAGTTTCTCCCATTCTTCTCTGCAGATCCTCTCAAGCTCTGTCAGGTTGGATGGAGAGCATTGCTGCACAGCTATTTTCAGGTCTCTCCAGAGATGTTTGTTTGGGTTCAAGTCCGGGCTCTGTCTGGGCCACTCAAGAACATTCAGAGACTTTTCCGAAGCCACTCCTGCGTTGTCTTGGCTGTGTACTTAGGGTCATTGTCCTGTGGAAAGGTGAACCTTCGCCCCAGTCTGAGGTCCTGAGTGCTCTGGAGCAGATTTTCATCAAGGATCTCTCTGTACTTTGCGCCATTCATTTTTGCCTCGATTCTGACTAGTCTCCCAGTCCCTGCTGCTGAAAAACATCCTCACAGCATGATGCTGCCACCACCATGCATCACCATAGGGATGGTGACAGATTTCCTCCAGACGTGACACTTGTTATTCAGGCCAAAGAGTTATATCTTGGTTTCATCAGACCAGAGAATCTTGTTTCTCATGGTCTAAGAGTCCTTTGGGTGCCTTTTGGCAAACTCCAAACAGGCTGTCATGTGCCTTTTATTGAGGAGTGGCTGGCCACTGGTGGAGTGCTGCAAATATGGTTGTCCTTCTGAAAGGTTCTCCAATCTACACAGAGGAACTCTAGAGATCGGTCAGAGTGATCATCAGGTTCTTGGTCACCTCCCTGACCGTGGTTTCAAACTTCTTCCAGAATGATGGAGGCCACTGTGTTTTTGGGGACCTTCAATGCTATAGACTGGCTATTCCCAAACTGGCTATTCCCAAACTGGCTATTCCTAAACATTGCGTGTGGTTCACATTTTCAAATAGTCCATTTAGATTTTCCAACGGGGCTTTGCAGCCCAATTGCTTTTACCCCCTTACCTGGGAAAGCCCCGAACAACAGACAGAGATGTTGGACCATCAATAAGGCGCAAATATGATGAACTACATTGATTTGGGGTTCACTTATATTGGGAGTAGTGCCTTTCCTCAGCCACAGTGTGTTATATGTGCAAAAGTACTATCTCACAACTCAATGAAACTTTCACTCTTGCGCAGACATTTAGAAACTAAACATGCCGTTTTGAAAAATAAGCCACAGGAGTTTTTTAGTAAGACATGTATCAAACCAATAGGTTCCTTTAAAATAAGAAGGCTCTAGAAGCGTCTTGTATGGTGAGCTACCGAGTGGCTAGGACAGGCAAGCCCCATACTATTGTGGAGGACTTAATACTTCCTGCTGTCATGGCTGGGACAATGCTGGGGGAAAATGCAAACAAAAAAAGACAGACAATGCCTTCATCAAACAACACTGTTTCACGACGCATTAGTGACATTGCAGGAGATGCTTTGAAACAATTACTGCTTTGCATACAAGCCAGTGAATTCTATGCGTTACAGCTGGATGAGTCAACAGACGTGGCAGGCCTGGCACACAGCTCCTGGTATATGTCTGTTACGTTTATGGGGGGTCAATTAAGGAAGACACCCTCTTCTGAAAACAACTGGAAACCAGGACAACAGGAGAGGATATTTTTAAAGTGCTGGACAGCTTTGTGACGTCAAATGGACTTTGGTGGTCAAGATGTGTTGGTATCTGTACTGATGGCGCAAAAGCCATGACAGGAAGACATAGTGGAGTGGTAACGCGAGTGCAAAATTTAATTTTATCAGGAGCTACTGCCAGATTTCTGGATGGGGCTGCGCTCAGAGTATCCTGCCTTGGCAAATGGCGCTATTAAGACACTGATGCCCTTTGCAACCACGTACCTATGTGGATTCTCGGCCCTCACTAGCATAAAAACTAAATACAGGCACAGACTGTGTGAGGAAAATTATTTAAGACTGAGACTCTCTCCAAATTTAACCCAACATTGCAGAGTTATGTGCATCCTTTCAAGCACATCCTTCTCATTAACCAGTGGTGAGTTATTCACAATTTTTGATGAACAAATAAGGTTTAATATGTAAGATGGCTAAATAATGAGCAAAATGATTGATTATTATTATATTATAATTTGTGCCCTGGTCCTATAAGAGCTCTTTGTCACAACCCCGGCTCGTGGGAAGTGACAAAAACTCACACTCATTCTTATATTTAATAAATGTATCTTCTGGTGTGTGTGGCAGGCTTACAATGATGGTAAAAAACAACATTTGAGAGTGTGCTGACCCTGGTGCTAGAGGTGGTACGCTGCTGGAGGTTGAATGTTTGGAGGGGTACGGGACTATAAAACCTTTGGGAACCACTGCTGTAGGCATTTTTTGGTACCCTTCCCCAGATCTGTGCCTCAACACAAACCTTTGTCGGTCCTCTAAGGACAATTCCTTGAACCTCATTGCTTGGTTTTTGCTCTGACATGCACTGTGGGACCTTATATAGACAGGTGTGTGCCTTTCCAAATCATGTCCAATCAATTGAATATACCACAAGTGGACTCCAATCAAGTTGTGGAAACATCTCAAGGATGACCAATGGAAGCAGGATGCACCTGAGCTTAATTTCACGTCTAATCGCAAAGGGTCTGAATACTTATGTAAGTAAGGTATTTCTGTTTTAAATGTTTAGTACATTTGCAAAAATGTCAACCTGTTTTCGCTTTGTCATTATGGGGTATTGTGTGTAGATTTCTGATGTTTTTTTAAATTCAGTACATTTTAGAATAAGGCTAACGTAACAAAATTTGAAAAAATGAAAGGGATCTAACAACTCCTGTATAGTTTGTGAGTGTCTTAGAGCAAAACAGATGACATGTGCGTGTTCGTGACAGTCTCAGCTTTTCATAGATAGCTGTATCTTAAACCATTCAGAATCTACAGACATTTCGATATAAAAGACCATGCCCGGATCGATTCGGGATCCGCCCTTGTTTTACAAACCAATAGTATAATCTAGAAGTCTGTAGCTCAAACACATGGTTTTTAAATGGAGTTAGAAGTCCCAAACACGCTGGCGTTATAGTAGGACTCATTGGTTTAAGGGTTACGGTTTTGTATATGGTTAAAACATTACGTTAAGGCTTTCAATCCGAGTGGTTAAGGTCACCGTTAAGGTTTGGGATAGGGTTAAAACCTTACCTTTAGGCATTCATTCCGAATGGTTAAATGCAGGGTTAACCCTGTTAGTTAAAGCGCACTGACTGAATTACACAGGTGGGAAATGCTTTAATAAGACAACACCCATCCGTTCGTCATCTGCTTTTATTAATTAAGAAATGCTTATTGCCTATGGTATGAATATCAGTGGGTATACATGTTCCCCTTGTAGTATAGGTTAGTGGTCTAGAATAACAAATTAGAGGGAGTTACCTCGTTCCAACCAGCTGTATATTCCACGTATGTTCTGCTATTTGGTCCTCAACGCTGAATTATTTGTATTCTTTAGAAAAACGCTCCTTTTTCTTTTATATCGGCTCTTCCATCCCGGGATTAAAGTTCAGATAGAATGAGCTGAAGGGTGCGTACTAGTTGTATACGAGGAAGTTAGTGCCTCACATCTGACTGTGCACGACGAACTTTCTGTCTCTGTCACATCTATCATAATCTCGCCCACCAGCCGGGTCTCTCTCTGTCTATGTGTTGGTCTATGGGTCATTTAATTCGAGCCTGGGGAGGAGGTTACATCAATCATGACACTGCTATCTTTGCGGGCTGGATGTTTTTTTACAGACTCTTCCGGAAAGTAGCCTACTAAACCTAGACATGGTCTGAGTACGAACACTTAAAAATGCACATAAAATACAAATAAGAAAAGACATGATATTTCTTGAAAACAAATTAAAATGTACTGTAGTTAGCCTAACTCTTTTGTGGTTGGAATTGAAAAAGTTGTCTTAAAAATATTGTGCCTCTAAACTTCTACAGTTTGTTTTGACACCTGCTGTAAGAGATTATCTTTGTTGAATATCTAAATTGCACATACCTTCTGTATCAATTTTCAACAGCCCTCCCCTTTGAAATCATACCCTATCTAACAAAAACGTACAAATGCAATATGTTGTAATGGGATCACGAATGGCATGGGGACACATTAGCCCGAGCAGCATACTCAGCTGGAGTCACAGACAACATCCCACAGTCACTGAGGGCATGGAGCATGGAGGCATGGGCGGATCGGGCCATGCAAGGACATCAAACAAATCATCTGTCTCTTTAACTAATCCTTAATCAAATGTCAGGATTAAACACAAATTTCTTCTGAGCCACGGCTCGAAAGGGAGAGTCAGAAGTAGGGTCTTAGATTAAATGCGGAAGACACATTTCAGTTGAATGCATTCAGTTGTACAACTGACTAGGTATCCCCCTTTCCCTTTCTCTTTTAGATGGGGCCAGTGGTGTAGTGAAGGGTGTACGCAGGTACACACTTTATACCCACTTATTTTTCAGTGGGCATTGAATATACTCACGTCTTAATCCCCACCATGCGCATCAAAGTAGTGTAGTGTAGTGTAGTGGAGGTGTACAGCATATACACCATCATTAATAAGGCATTTGGAGCAGATAAGAATGTATAGTTTAAAATGTTGATAAACAATTATTTAGTCACGTTTTAGGGCAGCAATGTGCTCATGTTGGTACGTGCGAATGTTCCAAAATGCAATTTGCAGGAACACACCGTTCTAAAATGCGCGCCTCACATGCAAGCGGTTTCGTAGACAAAAATGGATTGGCCCGGACATTAGGCAAGATTAGGCAGATTGATTAGGGCCGCATTTTCAAGTGTAACTGACCAAAACGCACCTCCAACAACACATAACATCTCACAGAATTTTGCCTGAAACAATGACAATTTCTCTCAACCAGTGGCATATGGACATTTTAGTTGAGCGCTCAAAGGCAGGGGTGCAAAATATTTTTGCTTGTCCATTCCCAGCACAGTTCTCCAGAGAACTGGAGAGACGCATCACTGCAGCGCTCCACCAATATTCCAGCAAAAAATATTATAACATAAATCATGTAGCAGATATACCCTATGCTAGAAGAATATGGTATTTTCTGTAGCCTACAGGCTGGAGATAAAATGAATGACAATGTAATCAGAAGGACACTTTTTATATCATGCACGTTTCTCCAATCAAATAGCCTAAACTCAATGGCGCCCAATCAAATATAAAATGCTCTGACATCTTATAATTAGTGTCATGTCCTAAAAACAGCACAGGTTAAAGTAAAATGGCCAATATCGAATGGAGGCTTCTCACAACTGCTGTCCATGAGTTTTACCCCTTGTGCTAAACTGTCAAGATCAGTGCTTTCAAGAGTGTATCAGTCTATTTTTGACGAGCTGATCATAACCAAATAAAAAAGACTTCTGCATTTCCCACTATGTTAACACATCGATTCCCATTGACAATAGGCTCAGGATAACTCCTCATAACGTTGGGTAGCTGATATTAAGAGCTTAAATAGACACATTGACCTGGCCAAATAGTCACAGGGATCAGGATTAATAAAGGCAATGCAACTGCCTATTTTACACAACACAAAAAGCTCTCACAGTCTCAGGTCCGAATTAGACATTCAGCCATGTATCTCAAACGTCACATTGTGATGTGTTTAAGATTACATTTAGGCATTAACTCAGAATTCTTAAGGTTCGGGATAAGTTTAGTCGTTAACCCCCAGAAATGTTAAGGTTAAATATTAACTCCGAATGGTTTAGGTAAGGGTTAAGGTTTGGCATAGGTTTAAAACAAAAATCTAAAATCTAAAAACAACTTTCAATGGTTGGATTAGAATTTGCAACCTTTGGAATCCGAGGCAGATGCTTAGGCATAGACGTCTTTGTTTGGTTCAGATTTGGTCCAGTCTGGACTGGCCTTGATTTGGTCCAAAAACAGACATCTATAAAAAACGTACTTTCAACTTTTATTCAGAGCCCGAAAATTAACCTGATTTCAACATCTGAAAAAAATGTATTTTAGATAATTTTCAAAGTTTTTCGCCTACTTGGAATTTTCTAGATTTACTGGGGTATAGGAGGGCAACAATTTCTATTCCTACCTGGCAGAATGATGTTATGATTATTTGCATCAATCCAGTGGCCATTTGTTTTGCAAACTATATATCATGTGCTACACAAACACTGCTAACCAAACAGTGCCTGTGCACTTAAATTAAATGGTAACTACAGTCAAATATCGACATTTCTTAGATTATTTCCAGACATCAAAGTGGTCTCATTATGTGGTTAAAGCATTTTTAGGACTTAGAACATCAAATTCCATTGTTTTTCTATTTAAAATTGTGACTTTGAGAGCAAAAACCTGAACGAATATAATAAAATCAAAAACCTGTGAATTTCTGACTCAGTTAACAGCCTCATGTATTGGTTTCAATGGTTGGCCTACTATTAGCCTACTTGCACAATACAGCTTGGGATGACCTGACTGTGAAAGACCAATATGAGATGTATAATTTTATATAATTCCGAGTGTATGTCACTGTTTCTCATAGAATTTTTTGGACAGGGCACCTTTCCTTCTCCAGGCGGGCCAGAACTTTTTCGCAAGATTTATATTCCAAATTCTCCAGGAACCACTGCACTACTGGATGGGGCATGGCTCTGGCCTGAGTCTGCAGCAATGACTTATATTTACACTAGATGACCTTCAGAGGGGGTGCTTATTTGAAGCTACGTCTTGGCACTTCCCCACCGTTGTAAAACATAATTTGGAGCTATAGAAATGCATTTATTAATGTCTACATTTGTTTTTGACACTTTTATTCTATTACAGACCCCTTATTGCATACTTATAAATTAAATTATGTGAGTTAATATATACACAATAAAACATTTAAATATCACATTTCCATAAGTATTCAGACATTTTACTCAGTACTTTGTTGAAACACCTTTGGCAGCGGTTAGAGCTTCGAGTTGTCTTGGCTATGACGCAACAAATTTGGCACACCTGTATTTGGGGAGTTTCTCCCATTTTTCTCTGCAAATCCTCTCAAGCACTGTCAGGTTGGATGGGGAGCGCCACTGCTATTTTCAGGTCTCTCGAGAGATGTTTGACTGGGTTCAAGTCTGGGCTCTGGCTGGGCCACTCAAGGACATTCAGAGACTTGTCCCGAAGTCACTCCTGCTTTGTCTTGGCTGTGTGCTTAGGGTCGTTGTCCTGTTGGAAGGTGAACCTTCGCCCCAGTCTGAGGTCCTGAGTGCTCTGGAGCAGGTTGTCATCAAGGATCTCTCTGTACTTTGCTCCATTAACCTTTCTCTCGATCCTGACTAGTCTCAAAGTCCCTGCCACTGAAAACATCCCCACAGCATGATGCTGTCACCACCACACTTCACTGTAGGAATGTTGCCAGGTTTCCTCAAGACAGGACGCTTGGCATTCAGGCCAAAGAGTTCAATCTTGGTTTCATCAGACCAGAGAATCTTGTTTCTCATGGTCTGAGAGTCCTTTAGGTGCTATTTGGCAAACTCTAAGTGGACTGTAAATGTGACTTTTACTAAGGAGCGGCTTCCGTCTGGCCACTCTACCATAAAGGCCTGATTGGTGGAGTTGATGATTTATTTTATTTCACCTTTATTCAACCATGTAGGCCAGTTGAGAACAAGTTCTCATTTACATCTGCGACCTGGACAACATAAAGCAAAGCAGTACGACAAAAACAATAACACAGAGATGCACATAAACAATCGTACAGTCAACAACACAATAGAAAAATCAATGTACAGTGTGTGAAAATGTAGAAGAGTAGGGAGGTAAGGCAATAAATAAGCCATAGAGGTGAAATAATTACAATTTAGCATTAACACTGGAGTGATAGATGTGCAGATGATGATGTGCAAGTAGAGATACTGGGGTGCAAAAGAGCAAGAAGATAAATACCAATATGGGGATGAGGTAGTTGGGTGTGCTATTTACAGATTGGCTGTGTACAGATGCAGTGATTGGTAAGCTGATCTGACAGCTGATGCTTAAAGGTAGATAGGGAGATATGAGACTCCAGCTTCAGTGATTTTTGCAATTCGTTCCAGTCATTGGCAGCAGAGAACTGGAAGGAAAGGTGGCCAAAGGAAGTGTTGGCTTTGGGGATGACCAGTGAAATATACCTGCTGGAGCCCGTGCTATGGGTGGGTGTTGCTTTGGTGACCAGTGAGCTAAGGTGGGGCTTTACCTAGCAAAGACCTATAGATGACCTGGAGCCAGTGTGTTTGCAAACTAATATGTAGCGAGGGCCAGCCAACAAGAGCATACAGGTCGCAGTGGTGGATAGTATGTGGGGCTTTGGTGACAAAACAGATGGCACTGTGATAGACTACATCCAGTTTTTTTAGTAGAGTGTTGGAGGCTATTTTGTAAATGAAATCGCCGAAGTCAAGGATCGGTAGGATAGTCAGTTTTACGAGGGCATGTTTGGCAGCATGAGTGAAGGAGGCTTTGTTGCGAAATAGGAAGCCGATTCTAGATTTAATTTTGGATTGGAGATGCTTAGTGTGAGTCTGGAAGAAGAGTTTACAGTCTAACCAGACACCTAGGTATTTGTATTTGTCCACATATTCTAAGTCAGAACCGTCCAGAGTAGTGATGCTAGTTGGGCGGGCGGGTGCGGGCTATAATCGGTTGAAGAGCATATATTTAATTTTAATAGCATTTAAAAGCCGTTGGAGGCCACGGAAGGAGAGTTGTATGGCATTGAAGCTCATCTGGGGGTTAGTTAACACAGTGTCCAAAGAAGAGCCAGAGGTAAACAGAATGGTGCCGTCTGCATCGAGGTGGATCAGAGAATCACTAGCAGCAAGAGCGACATCATTGATATATACAGAGAAAAGAGTTGGCACGAGAATTGAACCCTGTGGCACCCCCATAGAGACTGCCAGAGGTCCGGACAACGGGCCCTCCGATTTGACACACTGAACTCTATCTGAGAAGTATTTGGTGAACCAGGCGAGGCAGTCATTTGAGAAACCAAGGCTGTTGAGTCTGCCAATAAGAATGCGATGATTGACAGAGTCAAAAGCCTTGGCCAGGTCGATGAATATGGCTGCACAGTACTGTCTTTTATCGATGGCGGTTATGATATAATTTTGAACCTTGAGTGTGGCTGAGGTGCATCCATGACCAGCTCTGAAACCAGATTGCATAGTGGAGAAGTTACGGTGGGATTCGAAATGGTTGGTGATCTGTTTGTTAACTTGGCGTTCAAAGATTTCAGAAAGGCAAGGCAGGATGGATATAACTGGTCTAACTGGTGCTTGCTTCGGGACAGAGACGTTAGCCAGGAGTAGCCACTCGGATTGCAGCTAGCTAGCTGCATTTATCCGGTGTAAAGGTTCAGAGCTTGCAGTAGGAATCCGGAGATGTGGTAGAGAAAAAGCAGTCCGATATGCTCTGGGTTGATATCGCGCTGTGTAGACTGCCAGGTATTGACCGAGCTGAGGCTGGCTGATGTCCGAGTTAACTGTGAAGACCGCTAGCAGTGGCTGACTACTAGCTAGTAGCTAGTTAGCTGGCTGGCTTCTGATGGGGGTTCAGATTCTAAAGTATAAAAATAGCAGATCCGTACCACATTGGGTGAGGCGGGAGAGTATATTCAGTCCGTAGATGGAAAGTGAGCTTAAATTATTTACAAACTATATACAAAAAACAAGGAAAAATTACTATGTACAGTGGACAAGACGGGACAAGACAAATACACGTCCGACTGCTATGCCATCTTGGATACTTGAGTGCTGCAGAGATGGCTGTCCTTCTGGAAGTTTCTCCCATATACTCAGAGGAGCTCTGGAGCTCTGTCAGAGTGACCATCGGGTTCTTGTTCACCTCCCTTACCAATAACCTTCTCCCCCTATTGCTCAGTTTGGCCAGGTGGCCAGCTCTAGGAAGAGTCTTGGTGGTTTCAAACTACTTATATTTAAGAATGATGGTGGTTACTGTGTTCTTGGGGACCTTCAATGCTATAAACATTTTTTGATACCCTTCACCAGATCTGTGCCTCGACACAATCCTGTCTGGGAGCTATGCGGACAATTCCTTCAACTTCATGGCTTGGTTTTTGTTTTGACATGCACTGTCAACTCTGGGACCTTATATAGACGTCTGTGCCTTTCCAAATCATGTCAAATCAATTGAATTTACGACAGGTGGACTCCAATCAAGTTGTAGAAACACATCATGGATGATCAATGGAAAAAGTATGCACCTGAGCTCAATTTTGTGTATCATAGCAAAGGGTCTGACTACTTATGTAAATGTGATATATATATATTATTATTATTTTGGCAAAAAAAACTGTTTTCGCTTTGTCATTATGGGGTATTTTGTGTAGTGATGAGGGGGAAAAACATATAATCCATTTTAGAAATGGCTGTAACCTAACAAAATATAGAAAACATGAAGGGTTCTGAACACTTTCCGAATGCACTGTAATTTTACCTTTATTTAACAAGTCAGTTAAGAAAAAAATCTTATTTTCAATGACTGCCTAGGAACAGTGGGTTAACTGCCTGTTCAGGGGCAGAACAACAGATTTGTACCTTGTCAGCTCGGGGATTTGAACTTGCAACCTTCAGGTTACTAGTCCAACGGCTCTAACGGACTGTGGGCTCTCCTTCGCCATGGATGACGTGAGTAAGACATTTAAGCGTGTTAAACCTCCCAAGGCTGCCGGCCCAGACAGCATCCCTAGCTGTGTCCTCAGAGCACACGTAGACCAGCTGGCTGGATTCGGTCACATCTGCTCTTTGCAATGCCCTCTATTGCTCATCCTGTGTTTCCATGACCTGCTGCACTCGCCCAGTACTCTCTCCCTCTCCCTCTTGCTCTCTCTGTATGTGTGTGTGTGATTGGGTGGGCAGAGACAGGTGTGCTGGAGTCAGAGCAGATCCCCACCAGCTGCAACCTGTTCCATAATCATATCTCTTTCACCCTCCCTCTCTCTTTCTCCCTCTCTACCGCACCTGCTGTCTCGACCTCTGAATGCTCGGCTATGAAAAGCCAACTGACATGTACTCCTGAAGTGCTGACCTGTTTCACCCTCTACAACCACTGTGATTATTATTTGACCCTGTTGATCATCTACGAACGTTTGAACATCTTGAAGAACGATCTGGCCTTAATGGCCACGCAATCTTATAATCTACATCCAGCACAGCCAGAAGAGGACTGGTCACCACTCAGAGCCTGGTTCCTCTCTAGGTTTCTTCCTAGGTTCCTGCCTTTCTAGGGAGTTTTTTCCTAGCCACCGTGCTTCTACATTTGCATTGCTTGCTGTTTGGGTTTTTGAGCCGGGTTTCTGTATAAGCCCTTTCTGACATCTGCTGATGTAAAAAGGTCTTTATTAATACATTTGATTGATTGATTGATTCTGCGTGGGTGATGAATCTCATCGGTGTTTAAGGTATTCCTTACTAACCTGACAAAGACCACAAAGACCTACAGTACCATTAACGTTTCTCTCTTCTTCCCTGTCTTTCACTCCCACTCTCCCTTTCTCTCTACTGACGTTTTCCTCTTCTTTATCTCCTTTACCCCCCCCACCCCCTTTTTGTACAGACACAATTTGCACCATCAACATTCCTGCTAGGATATGATTGTGGAAATGCAGAGATTTGCAACAGCTCGGTATAGTCTGATCGATAGTAACACAAGGACTCTTTTCTTCCAGGACCGATGCTGCCAGCGTGGGCCCTCCACATGCAAACCAGACAGGAGAATGAGGAACCTCACCAGTGCGATACCGAGATAACTTTGAAATGACTCATGCAATTATGTGTGCGGTTGTCTGTATACAAATCTTACTGTGAGATGTCCAATTTGAAAAGATATCTAAAGTGTTTGAACATTTGAAATATTTCCACCATATGAAACTATCATACATTGATTTGAAAAACATCTAGTGATAGGTGATGGAAAAGCCAGAAATCCCACAGTGTTCCATCTCTGTGTTCACTGTGGGGTTGACTTCCTGTGACTGGGTCGGGGTGTCGGTTTCCCGGATGAACACAGCATCATAGGAGGGATTTCCACACTGTTGGTCTGGTCATGACAACATAGTCACTTTGCATAACATCCTGGACCGAAGACATGCTTCCAGACAGTTTTATAATCCAAATAACCATGTTTTATTTTTCATCACATTGTTAAGGTATATTCAGACTGCTTTTTTAAAATTACACATTCAATATTGATTTTATAGCTAGTGCACAACAGTGTCTCTAAGAGTTTGAAGAGTATTTACCTTCATTGGAAAAACAAAGGTGAACCATAGCATAAGTGTATAATAGCCCAATGTAACTTATTGAGAACAAATTTGTATGCGGAGTAAACATGGTAGAGCAGTGTCTCTCAGAGCTTTCTCCAACGCTGAGTGCACCAAGTTCACATAGTTGCCTACTGACAATGAACATAATGGACTCTAATGACATTAGTAAAAAAGCAGAGATCAACGAGAGTCCATAATGGCTTCAGAACTATCATGTTGTCCCCCCCTCCACACTCTTACCCCCCACATCACCCCACCACATTGACGCAAACTTTGTGGCATCTGCAAGTGGAAAGTTAAGACTTGCAAAATATGTGCTTTCTGAAAACCAAAAAGAGGAAGAAGAACGTTTGGGGACGGGGTGAAGAACAATTTGTGACAAAAATAGCCAGGCGGAGTTGACAGTTCTGCCACGAAGTAGAAATGTATGAATATGTATGAGAGAACAAGATTAGTGTGAGAGAGAAGTAGAGATAGTGGTTACAGAGAGAGCGAGAGAGTGGGAGAGAGAGAGATAAAGTCGGCGCTCTAGTACAGTGTCAACTCCCCCTGTTTGGCCTTCTGAGACAACAGCAATACTGGGAAGTCAGCGTGAAATACATTATCAGTTGGAGGATAATTGAATATTAATCACAAGGTTATTATCTAGCTAGTCATTATCAAGGTTATTCCATTGAAATGCATAACGCCCACTAGCAAGAACCCTCTACTGAAAGGACAACAGTCAGATGGAAGAAGCTCTGTTCAAGTCTTTGACACTGTCTGTCCCTCTGTTCCAGCAAGGCAGACATTTTCATTGCAATGAGGGGTGATGAGGAGGGTGGAATACAGCTGATAGATGTCCTCCTGGGGACTACAATGCCTTGATCCTCTTTTACATTGAACGTCACATGACTGAGGGAAGAGGAACAACAAAAAGAGGTTGAGGTCTAAGTGTAGTTATTTTACTCTCTTAATAAATGTCATTCAATCTGTGTTTCAGCAACACAGAGCTACAGGCCAAGGGGTTTATATGAAGACAATAGTTTAATGCACAGTTTGTCTCACTTCCCCCACCCTCTCTTTTACCCTATTCTTAGATGAGGGACATTTCCTGTGAAAATAACACATTCTACTGACAATTATGTGTTTCCATCTCGTTGTGACATTCCGGCTACTTCTCAGACATTCAGTAAGCACAGTATAGTAAGTGTGAGCTACAGACCTGTGTTATTTTATCCTTGACCGGTCATCTGTTTCACTTCTGTGGGCTCTTCCCCAGTTACTGTACTAAGAAGGTTGATCCTCTTTTCCTTCTGATGAGGAGCTAGAGGAGAACAAGAGAAAATAATCCCACAGCTTGATACAAGACACACATTTGACTTCATGTGTGATCTTTCTATCTATTTCTCTTTCACTTTCTCTCTCTCTCTCTCTCCCCCTTTCACTTCCCCTTCTCCCCCCCCCCCCCCCCCCCCCCTCTCTATCCATCCTTACCCTCAGTGTCTGTGTCCAGCCTAGTCCACTTCCTCTTGGAACTCTGGCTGCTCTCTGACCCAGACAGACTGCTCTCCACTTCCTGGTCGTCTGAGTTGCTCCCTGCTGCAGTGCTTTGGGCTGACTGTAAATGTCAAACAATGACAAGATACTAACGGTCAATAACCTCAAATCAGTTTCAGTTTACAGACTGTGGACATATAGGGAGAGTAGACACTTGCCTTGCCGTTGGAGTAAAGTTTATTCTGTAATCCATAATTCAGAGCCTCAAGGAGCACCACTGTAATTACAGAGAAACATATCAAACAAAAAAAACGGTTTCTCCCAGTCTTCACCCGGGTACACACCCAAACTACGTACCATGAAGGCTGCCGGCCCCCAGCTGGAATGGCTGGATAAGAAAACAGGGCTCACAGTACATGCATATAAGGAACATGTCTCAAACTACAAAGACGCTCTCCACAAGACCAAGTCTACCCACTACTCAAACATAATCAGTAAAGGTCATAATAGCCTGAGAGTTTTCTTCTGCACAATCAAAAAGCTACAGTACTACAGCCACAGAATGACTCCCCCCCTCAATGCTACAGTTGACCTCTGTCGTCAGTAGCTGGACATCTTCCAAAACAAAATAGACAATAAAATGGATACAGCTCAAACAAAGTCCACTGAGTAAGCTCCCTCCATAGACTCGACTCAGCAACCATTTCCTCCCTCTCCGCCTTCTCCCCTCTTGATGCTGAGTTCATCTCTGGTCTAGTCACCAAATCCAAAGCTTCAACCTGCTCCCTTGATCCTATGCCCACTTCCCTAGTCAAGACATGTCTTCCTGCAATCTCTCCCTTCACGGTTGTTAACGTGTCCTTCTGTTTTGACACTGTTCCACCTGATCTCAAACTGGCTGCTGTCCCACCCATTGTGAAAATAACAAGGACTTGACCCAGCTAACCTCAACAACTACAAGCTAATATCCAACATTCCCTTTATGGCCAATGTACCTTCCCAACTCCATCAGCACATGGCTTCCAATAACGTCTTTGAGCGTCTTCAATCGGGGTTTAGGGCCAACCACAGCATGGAAACGGCTCTGGTTCAAGTGGTAAACGATCTCTACTACTAGTAGATTACTCTGGCTGACTCTAGCAATCTAAACCTCCTCATCCTACTGAACTTCCTCCTTGAAAGAATGGAGAGGCCTCGGGTAATTATCGGAACAGCTCTAGCCTAGTTCAGGTCCTACCTGTTGGACAGGCAGCAGTTAGTGACCCTGGGACACTTCAAATCTGCCCATTATGCTGTCCGCCAGGGAGTCCCCCAAGGCTCAGACCTAGGGCCTCTCCTTTTCATCATCTACATCCTACCCCTCGGCCAAATCATCCATCAATACGGTCTGCAATCCCACTGTTACGCTGATGACATGCAAATCTACGTTCACCTCTGACCTCCCCATCATCACTCAACTGTCTTCAAGAAATAAAATCATGGATGAGTTCAAACTTCCTGCTCAAGGTCCTCATATCAATATTCATATACATGTAATCTCATAATAGTAGAAACAAGTATCATTAATCACCCACGGACTGTTTCATAATAATGGACTATATCACAATGACTGGTACATAATAATGGACTATTCCACCCTGACTGGTTCATAATAATGGACTATTTCACAATGACTAGTTCATAATAATAGACTATTTCACCCTGACTAGTGCATAATAATGGACTGTTCCACCCACGGACTGGTTCATAATAATGGACTTTTCCAACCTGAGTTCCCACACATTGTTTCACATGATATTATTGCAAACGTGACTTTCCTTGAAATTAAGTTGCGGCAATGAGGTGGTTCCAGAACGAGGCAGAGAAAAGAAAAATAAAGTAATACGATTTAATTTCAACAGCGTTAATAGTGTTTTTTAGAAATTCAAGGGTTTGACAATTCAAGAAGTTGGCCTGATGGTTCACTCTGATGTCATCGGCCTCCCCCTTGATTGCGGCAACAATACAGAAGCAATTGAGGAAAAATAGTAACTTCTTTTGGGAGCCATGCTACTTTTTGTAATAGACATGTTTATATTTAATATTTTATTATTTCCTTGTGTATCTTGAAAGGCGCAAAAAAAATGTATTATTATTATTATTATTATTATTATTATTATATGTACTTGTACACATACACATACAGCCTTGTCGCGGTGTTCTGTACCTGGATGCAGTGAGATGGTCAGAACAGGGTCTTTCCTGTCCTTAGACTCCTTTCCTGTTCTTTTATCTGCTTTCCCATCAGCTTCCACCATCTCTGATTGCCCTCCCTCCTGTGGACGGGGTTAGACATATCAAATTACTAAATCACACACGTGTGTGTCAGTGGGGGGTCCTCAGAGGAGGAAGGGGAGGACCATCCTCCTCAGTGAATTTATAAAAAAAATGTAAATGGTAAAATATTGAAAAAGTCATCCTTTTTTAGGAAAAACTATACTAAATGTATTCACACATCACCAAATAATTGATTAAAACACACTGCTTTGAAATGAAGGTCTACAGTAGCATCAACAGCACTCTGTAGGGTAGAAACATGGTGTAGCCGGAGGACAGCTTGCTTCCATCCTCCTTTTGGTGCATTGAATTCAATACAAAACCTAGAAGGCTCATGGTTCTCATCCCCTTCCATAGACTTACATAGTAATTATGACAACTTCTGGAAGACGTCCTCCAACCTATCAGAGCTCATGCAGCATGAACTGACATGTTGTCCACCCAATCAAAGGATCAGAGAATTAGTCTAGTACTGAAAGCATAAGCTACAGCTAGCTAGCACTGCAGTGCATAAAATGTGGTGTGTAATTGACTCAAAGAGAGAGAAATGTAATAGTTGAACAGTTTTCAACAAATACTTTTTTTCAAAAACGAGGGAGAAGAGAGAGAGAGAGAGAGATACAAAAAATTCCTTCAGTTTCACTTACTTAGCTAGCAAATGCAGCTGGCTAGTTTAGTTACTCAAACACCCGGCTCAAACAGAGGGACGCTATGTTAGCTAGCTGGCTATGACTTTCCAACACAACACTGGAACTCTTCCAAGTCAAGGTAAGCTTTTGGTTTAATAATTTATTGCCACCGGGGCCCGCCGGTGTAACTGCTTACTGCCTATATGCACTGTAACGTTACTGCATGATTGTAGCGAGTTTACTAACGCATTAGTTCTATTTGCTATGTTGACTAGGATGTTACTTTAGCTAACATGGGGACAATGATGTAGGCTGTGTGTAGCGGTTATGACATGATTTGGCTTGGAAAGTTTTTTTTGTCTGGTGACGCATAGAGAGTGCATAGAGGTGAGAAGGAATACAATATGGCTGCTATGAAAGTGACCTGTGTTTATGTGTGATCAGGGATGTATTCATTATGCCGATTCTGTTGAAAAACTTTTCTTAAACGGTAGCAAACGAAACGGGGATATAAAATACCTGCATTTGTCCAATAAAACTTGTGTTTGCAACTGTTGGACTAATGATTACACCCTAAATAAGCTAGATACAGGCAAGAGTGTGCAAGACGGTATTGAATGTGTCACTGTCTGTCCATGTGTCACTGTCTGTCACCTCAATTTTCTCTCGACCTGTGTGCACCTACGTTGTAAACTTTCATTCATAGGATAGGTTGTGGAAACCTCATGATGGGTATAGGGAAAACTCAAGTATCATGTAGTAGCCTAAACCTATCAATGTTACAGTGAAATGGTTGAATGGAGTATGAATGACAGTCATCCAACATGCTGTAATAGATAGGAATAATGCCATGGTCATGAAAAAAAAACACTGGTGTGTGTTGGTTTGTCTATTTCACATGTTCATTGAGAGGAATGCTTCCGTAAAGTACCTTGAGGTTGTGATCACTGGGGCTTTGCCTCTGTTGGCTGGAGGGAGGTGTAGAAGAGGAGGATGAGGGAGGAGCAGGTGGAAAAGAAGAGGAAGAGGGAGGACTGGCCTGGATCTGTGGGGAGGAGTCTGTCCTCGTGGCCCTGTTAGATGTCTCTCCCTCTATGTATACATCCTGCAGTGTGGGGCTGGCCTTGCTGTCCTGTGGTGACTTACTGCTTTTGAACCTCCCAGGGTCAGACAGGTCCAGAGGAGAGTCAGCCCCTTTCAGCCCCTCCCCAAACACCCTCTCTGGCTGCACCAACACATCCCGACATGGGTGCTGCACCCCCTGCCTGTCTTGGTCCTGGACCCGTGCAGCTGGGCTCTTCCCAGGCTTGGGCCAGGCCTGCCCAGTGCTCTGCCCCCTGCTCTGGTTGTTGCTGCTGCTCTGCTGGTGGAAGGTCTGGAGGTTGGGGTTAGGGTTGGGGTGGACCACCAGGCCATCGCCAACAGAGGTGGCCAGGGTGCCCCAGTCAGAGTGCTCGGGCAGGGGCCAGGGAACAGAGAGATGGGCACTCTTGATAGGAAATGGACGGTAGGGGACCGGGGCATGGACCAGGTCACATTTTTGCTTCTCATCTCCACGTAGAGAGGAGGAGGATAAAGAGGAGGAAGAAGGGAGAGGGGTGTTCTTCAGGACAAACAGGTGGGGGGGAATGGAGGGAGTGACAGGGTAGCGCTGCTGGCCAATTGTTTCCATACTATGGACTCTAAGAGAAGGGAAGGATGGGGGAAGAGGAGAAAGAGAGGGAAGAGAGGAAAAGGTTATAAGGTAAATGTGCTTCTCTTTTCACTATCTTTTGCTGTTATTGCCTCACTTGCTCACCTCTTCTCTCCAGTGTCGCCTCTGGCTGTACTTTGCTCTGGCCTCAATGCTTGTGGGATGGGAGTGGACATGAATAGAGGCTTATGGGATTTCTGTGTGTGTTAAGAAGGTAGATAGATGGTGGCTGAGAGGGGACATTTTGACTTGTTCTATATTGATCCATATGTTCAGCAATGATTTGTTTTTAAGACAAACAAAATCACTTACATAGGATTGTTTTCCATTCCATCCCTTCACATGTCTACGTTCAAGTAGCGTCTCTATTTTGTCAAAAAGCCCAAAGAAGAAAACAAATCCTGATGATTATACTGGTGATAATTATGAGTTATCATTAATTGACTCGAAATATTTTAAGTTCATGATGAGAAGTGTATTCTTTCCTCTCACCGTCAGCTAAAAAGGAACGTCTGTGGCCCGTCTCAGTATTGACCATGGACAGCCCTGCAGTGGCGCCCTCTGGTGGCTGGCTGAGAGACCTGATGGCTGTGGCGTGTGGCACAGCAGAAGGTGAAATGTCAGCAGACTGCCTGACCTCCGGGGTTGCATCCTGGGAGGAGGAATGTCCACTCTGACCCCTGAAATGACAAGAATGTTATGCTCCAACTAACAAGACAAAATCACATTTATTCACGCAAAGTTACACACAACAATAGGCTCTCTTGTAATAAAACACAGGCTGCGTATACAAAACGACAAGATAACCTTCCTAATATTGATTTGCACACCCAGCCTCCTTTTGCCCTCAGAACAGCCTCAATTCTTCGAGGCATGGACTCTACAAGGTGTCGAAAGCTTTTCACAGAGATGCTGGCCTATGTTGACTCCCACAGTTGCTTCCCACAGTTGTGTCAAGTTGGCTGGATGTCCTTTGGGTGTTGGCCCATTCTTGATACAAACGGGAAACTGTTGAGCGTGGAAAAACTCTGAAGTATTGCAGCTCTTGACACAAACCGGTGCGCCTGGCACCTACTACCTACCGTACCCCGTTCAAAGGCACTTAAATCTTTTATCTTGCCCATTCACCCTCTCACAAACAGTGTGTTCAGAAAGTATTCACACACTTTAAACTTTTCCACATTTTGTTGTGTTACAGCAAGATTTTAAAATAAATGGATTAAATTGAGATGTTGTGTCACTGGTCTACACACGATACTCCATAATGTCAAAGTGGAATTATGTTTTTAGAATGTTTTACAAATTAATTTTAAACGAAATGCTGAAATGTCTTGAGTCAATAAGTATTCAACCCCTTTGTTATGGCAAGCCAAAATTAGTTCAGGAGTACAAATGTGCTTAACAAGTCACATAATAAGTTGCATGGACTGCATGGACTCTGTGTGCAATAATAGTGTTTAACATGATTTTTTAGTGACTACTTCATGTATGTACCACACACATAATTATCTGTAAGGTCCCTCAGTCAAGCAGTGAAATTCAAACACAGATTTAACCACAAAGACCAGTGAGGTTTTGCAATGCCTTGCAAAGAAGGGCTACCTATTGGTAGACGGGTAAAACATTTAAAAGCAGACACTGAATATCCCTTTGAGCATAGTGATGTTATTAATTACACTTAGGATGGTGTATCAATACATCCAGTCACTACAGAGATACAGGTGTCCTTCTTAACTCAGTTGCCAGAGAGGAAGGAAACCACTCAGGGATTTCACTGTGAGGCCAATGGTGACTTTAAAACAATTACATTGTTTAATGGCTGTGACAGGAGAAAACTGAAGATGGATCAGCAACACTGTAGTTACTCCACAATAATAACCTAAATGACAGAGTGAAATGAAGGAAGCCTGTACAGAATACAAATATTCCAAAACATGCATCCTGTTTGCAAAAGTAATAATGCAAAAAATGCAAATAAATGTACTTTATGTACACAACACAAAGCATTATGTTTGGGGAAAATCCAACAACACAAATCACTGAGTACCACTCTTCATATTGTCAAGGATGGTGGTGGCTGCATCATGTTATGCGTATGCTTGTCATCGACAAGGACTAGGGAGCTTTTTAGGACAACAAGAACTGGAATGGAGCTAAGCACAGGCAAAATCCTAGAGGAATACCTGTTTCAGTCTGCTTTCCAATAGACACTGGGAGAAAAATCCACCTTTCAGCAGGACAATAAACTAAAACGCAAGACCAAATCTAAACTGGAATTGCTTACCAAGACAAAATTGAATGTTCCTGAGTGACTTAGTTAAGGTTTTGACTTCAGCTTAAAAATCTATGGCAAGACTTGAAAATGGCTGTCTGGCAATGATCAACCACCAAGTAGACAGAGCTTGAAGAACTTAAAAAATAATAATGTAAATATTTGACAATCCAGGTGTGTAAAACTCAGAAAGACCCAGAAAGACTCACAGCTGTAATTGCTGCCAAAGGTGATTCTAACATGTACAGCTGTGAATACTTATGTAAATCAGACATTTCTGTATTTTGTTTTCAATACAATTCTCCAAAATGTCTATAAACATGTTTTAACTTTGTTATTATGGGGTATTGTGTGTAGATGGATGAGATTGTTTTTATTTTTTTGTTGATGTAACACAACAAAATGTGGAACAAGTCAAGGGGTGTGAATACAAATCCTTCTTTAACCCGTCTCCTCCCCTGCACCGACACTGATTGAAGTGGATTTATCAAGTGACATCAGTAAAGGATCATAGCTTTCACCTGGATTCACCTGGTCAGTCTATGTCATGGAAAGAGCAGGTGTTCATAATATTTGGGTCACTCGGTGCATATAACTCACTCTTGTGCTCCTCTCAGATGACTGACTTCTTCTTGCAGTCTCTGGTTCTCCGTTTTCATTTTGTTCATCTTTCCCACTACAAAATAACCCACAGTCCATGGCTAATGTTTAAGTACTATACTGTAGCTATAAAATAAGCATTATTGTTGGATCTTTACACAATGCTTGAGATGCATGTGAAGGAGGGGTTGATGTGTTAGCTAGCTACCCAGGATGGAAATATGATGGAGGCTCTGGATCTGGGAGGTCTCATACTCCTGCTGCCTGCGCTTGGCCACGTCCTGAGTGACAGTACACCTGTCACAGAGCCCCGCCCTCAACCTGCAGCACAGCGGTCACCAGGGGGTCAAACATTGACACACATTCAGCAACAAATTGTGTTAAGACAGCACACCCTAAAACACCCTATTTTAATATTTATTGTGGTTTAAAAAATATACTCTCCAATTAGTTAGTATACTTTTTTGATATTGTATACTGCACTGTTGGGTAGGGCTTGCAAGTTAAGAATTTCACTGTACATGTGCATGTGAAAAATAAAACGTTCAGCTAAAAATACTAATAGAGAATACCCAAACACAGAGACACACAGAGGGACCCACCTATTTTCCAGCTGTTTGATGTTTTCTGTAAGTAACCTCTGGTGCTCTTTCAGCTGTTGGTTCTTGTTAAACAGCTCCTCCATTTGCTTTGTTTCACTACTCAGAGTAACACACCAAGAACTGCCATCACTACATCTCCCATATATCAACATGTCACCTTTAATGAAGTGCTTTACTCACCAGCTGTTTTTATTGTTCAGCTCCTGAAATGTCTCTTGCCATTCTAGAGAGAGAGAGAGAGAGAGAGAGAAAGATAAATAGAACGAGACATAGAAATAGAAATATAGAGAGAGAAATAGAGAGAGAGAGAAACATGTGAAATAGCTGTTTTCACATGTTGAGCTTCAATTTTACTTGTGAAACCACATTTTTAACATGTATTCAATTTAGTGTTCACATGTTAACACCACCTTTCCATATGAGGAGTATAACATGTTTTTCACCTCACATGTAGAATTGCACGTTCACAAGCGAAAAACAATCAAATGTAAAAATGTAATTTGCAGTTTCATATGTGGAAAATGTTCAAGTGAACTTGCAATTCCAGACATCAAAGTGAAAATCTAATTGAAAGTTCCACATGTAAAAAAAACTCCACATTTATTCCAATGTTTTAAATTAAGTAAATGTAAACAAACACTGTAAAGTCTAAAAACATTGTTAAACAATCATTTTGATATCATGGATGGTTAGTCCGTTAATTGTAGTCTATGGATTTGAGTTGTTGCGTTTTTCAGCCCCATTGCTTTTTACCGAAACTGTGGCGGGGAGGGCACTTTGTTAATGTTTCAATTAAGGATTGACACTTTAAACACCTTTAATAGAGTAATAGTGTTATTATATTGTGCAATCCTCAAGTGAGTGAGTAACATTTGTGCCATTAATATCCAGTGTTGGGGAGTTGTAGATCAACTAGCAGTATTTTCGGTAGTTAATTAAAAACAATTGCCATGTAGTGGTGTAGCTAACTACTGGAACTTCACACTACTTTTCTTTGCTAAAATAAACTAAAACATGGGTGAAGACGGCATCAGACCTGCCTAATTCTCATTTGAAACATCGTTTTGTGTTTAATAGGCTAAATAACACATCCTGTTAACATCTGACTCCAGAGTGATCTATTCTTGCAATGTGAAGTCTATGAAATTTCACATTTAGATATGATCATTTTTCACTAAGTAGTTTGGATGTAGTGAACTACTCTTTCAAAGTAACTTTAGTTAGGTAGCTATATTTTTCTAAAGGGTAGCTTTAGTGTAGTTGAACCTTTTCCAGTGTGAAATAATAGCTTGGTAAACCATATTTTCAGAGTGGCTTCCCCAACACTGTAAATAGAAAACCAAACTTCTGATGTCGAGATCAACATTCTTAGTGTTGCAAACAAAAATAATGATGATATTGAAAGCAAAACATAAACTCAAAAGTTACATTTTTTTGTTCCAGTTGTAAGTTTTGACTCATTCATTCTAGCAACATAGAAACATACCACCCTTCATCCCACTGCTGATTTGCCTAAGCAGGTTTGGTCCTGGATTGGAGACCAGATATTGCTGGAAGTGGTGACAAATAAATGTGTGTTTGTTTGTTTTTCATGTACATGTGAAACTTCACGTGTCAAAAAAACACATCTGACTTGTGAAAATTTCACGGGGAAAAAATGAAAAAAAACAATTCACAGGGGGAAATCTTTGCGTGATTTCCCGAAAACCACACGTGCATAATTAAGTGCTACACATTACAGACACTCAGCTTCCAGTATTACAAAGACATTATTTGCTGTTACAAAGACGTAATAAAGTTTTTGATTTAAAAAAATAATAATTTACCCCTTTTTCTCCCCAATTTCGTGGTATCCAATTGTTGTAGTAGCGACAAAGGTTGAAAGTCATGCGTCCTCCGATACACAACCCAACCAGCCGCACTGCAGCGCCTCCAACCCGGAAGCCAGCCGCACCAATGTGTCGGAGGCTACACCGTGCACCTGGCAACCTTGGTTAGCCACAGGAATCGCTGGTGCGCGATGAGACAAGGACATCCCTACCGACGCTAGGCCAATTGTGCGTCGCCCCACGGACCTCCCGGTCGCGGCCGGTTACGACAGAGCCTGGGCGCAAACCCAGGGACTCTGATGGCACAGCTGGCGCTGCAGTACAGCGCCCTTAACCACTGCGCCACCCGGGAGGCCAAGACGTAATAAAGTTGTTAGTCCATTCACTCTTTTGTTTTGACTCACGTTTCAGAGTATCAGTGACACTGATACTGTTGGAGGAATGCTCACTCACCTTTGACCTCTCTCTCATGGGCCTCCCTCAGTTTGTGGAAGAGCTTGTTGAAACCCTCCAGAGCCATGGTAACACTAGGCTGTCACAGCTGACCTGGACACAGAGCCCCTCTTTCGCTCAGCTGTCATCCACTACAGTCAGCAATGTCATCAACTGGGGAAGATATTCCAACCAAAATAGTTAACTGTACATTCAGATCTACAGAAGAGCATGCTAGTGTGCATTCTGCACAGCAGCCCTTATGGCCTTGCCCCGCACAAACGTGAGGGTAAAATTGTACAGAGATACGGGAAACTATAACGTTTTCAGAGGACTGCGCCGAAGGCCTCAATTTGTGTGTGTGTGTGTGTGTGTGTGTGTGTGTGTGTGTGTGTGTGTGTGTGTGTGTGTGAGAGAGAGAGGGAGAGAGAGAGAGAGAGAAGCACTTGATAGCTGTATACTTCCCTCTCCTATGTTCTAGAATCTAGACTAGAGGTCAATATATAAGTCATAGAATAAGAAACATTCTTGGTGAAATCTCATTATTGCTGTAAGGTGACAATGCAATCCTGTCATGTGATATCCTTACAATTGGGCCATGAAACATAACATGTCTGAGGGAAGCAGTATTCCTAGGACATTCATAGGGCATGTGAAGTTGTTGTTGAGATATTGAAGCGGGCACAACTCTAAAGTGACACACATTATTATAATATAAAATATTTGTATTGAGTCCTGACTACTTCCCTCTTTTCTTTGTACTTATTTTCACCCATATGACCAAGAATCTCAGTCCAAAAATGAGATGTTTGAGGGTGTGTCTACACATTCGAAAACACTATTTTGCATTTTGATCAGAGTCGTTCTCTCGGCATGTTGGGATACGTTGACTAAATGTCCCGAACGTTGCAGCGAAGCAAGAGAAGACCTGCCTGTCTTCCACTGCTGGCTGGCTTTCATGGTTCTCTACTGTACGTCACAAACTCTCAGTTCAACTGTAACATACACACTTATACAACACTGTATCTACAAGAACATTATAAACACGGTATATTACACACACCTATATTAGGATTTAGACTAAAATCGCTTGTTTGATCTAAGTAAAAGTACATTTGCTCTTATTGATCATTCAGAAAATTCACAGAACAATAGGCCTGATTTGCTCATACCAAAGTACATGTATCTAATGAAATGCCCTGTAAATACCTGTTTGTTTGCTGTAAATGAATACTGACGAGCTGTATTACTGTGTAACTGTGCACTGCATTATGGTGTTAACACAACAAAGTAGGAATTGCAGAGCTCTAGACACTTGGAGAAGAGAATGTCGGTATACAGTATAAGGATACAGCGAGGTGGCTAAAGAGTCTGTGACACACATCAAGAAATGCAGTCTCAAAGTGTCAATGAAGCCTGAAAAATCAAAGACTTAGCATGCATTTACTGAAATGAGACACAATGGCACTCACACATAGACACAAATACATGCATGCAAACTGCAGGTGGCAGTAACAAGGCTACATTTTCTATATCAATAGAAATATAGACTCAGCTATATGGTACCTACTAGTGACGTACGGGTTGACTCATAACCCCCAGTCCCTGCGGCTATATCCTCGTGGCGGACCGGTTTAAGGTCATTAAATAGTGTGTGGCTGAAGGGCGGGTGGGCTGGTTAAATAAAAAGAAACAATACCTTAAAAAAAACATAAGTGTATAATTCTTGTGCAATTTATATAGGCTACATTGAGTTTTTTTCTGGTATTAGTGCTTAAGCCAAAACTTTAGGGCTTAACTGTAGGCAAGCCACATAGCCCACACAGCCAATCGCGAAATAACGCTTTTGGGAAAGGGCAGAAAAAGCTAACGTCAAACCACCGAGAAAAAAGGACATTGTCGAAGTTTAATTCAATATGACAAAAGCTGCAAAAGAAAAGTGATGTTTGGAAAATATTTGTTGAAGTGGTAAAATAGGATGATAGCAGTGCCGGCTACATTATGTAAGATGATTGTGATGATTATGTGATGATTGTGAAGCGCTATACAAGACGGGACTTCAAATAGGCCTATGGCATATCAAGGGAACTGTGGCCTACTGTTTTGATGAGTAGTCGTGGCCAAAAGTTTTGAGAATGACACAAATATACATTTTCACAAAGTCTGCTGCCTCAGTTTGTATGGCAATTTGCATATACTCCAGAATGTTATGAAGAGTGATCAGATGAATTGCAATTAATTGCAAACGTCCCTCTTTGTCATGCAAATGAACTTGAACTCCCAAAAAACATTTCCACTGCATTTCAGCCCTACCACAAAAGGACCAGCTGACATCATGTCAGTGACTCTCTCGTTAACACAGGTGTGAGTGTTGATGAGGACAGGGCTGGGGATCACTCTGTCATGCTGATTGAGATCTAATAACAGACTGGAAGCTTCAAAAGGAGGGTGGTGCTTGGAATCATTGTTCTTCCTCTGTCAACCATGGTTACCTGCAAGGAAACATGTGCCGCCATCATTGTTTTGCACAAAAAAGGCTTCACAGGCCAGGATATTGCTGCCAGTAAGATTGCACCCCAATCAACCATTTATCGGATCATCAAGAACTTCAAGGAGAGCTTTTCAATTGTTGTGAAGAAGGCTTCAGGGCACCCAAGAAAGTCAAGCAAGCGCCAGGACCGTCTCCTAAAGTTGATTCAACTGCAGGATCGGGGCACCACCAGTACAGAGCTTGCTCAGGAATGGCAGCAGGCAGGTGTGAGTGCATCTGCACGCACAGTGAGGCAAAGACTTTTGGAGGATGGCCTGGTGTCAAGAAGGGCAGCAAAGAAGCCACATCTCTCCAGAAAAAGCTTCAGGGACAGACTGATATTTTGCAAATGGTACAGGGATTGGACTGCTGAGGACTGGGGTAAAGTCATTTTCTCTGATGAATCACCTTTCTGATTGTTTGGGGCATCCGGAAAAAAGCTTGTCCGGAGAAGACAAGGTGAGCGCTACCATCAGTCCTGTGTCATCCCAACAGTAAAGCATCATGAGACCATTCATGTGTGGGGTTGCTTCTCAGCCAAGGGAGTGGGCTCACTCACAAATTTGCCTAAGAACACAACCATGAATAAAGAATGGTGCCAACACATCCTCCGAGAGCAACTTCTCCCAACCATCCAGGAACAGTTTGGTGACAAACAATGCCTTTTACAGCATGATGGAGCACCTTGCCATAAGGCAAAAGTGATAACTAAGTGGCTCGGGGAACAAAACATCGATATTTTGGGTCCATGGCCAGGAAACTCCCCAGACCTTAATCCCATTGAGAACTTGTGGTCAATCCTCAAGAGGCGGGTGGACAAACAAAACCCCACAAATTCTGACAAACTCCAAGCATTGATTATGCAAGAATGGGCTTCCATCAGTCAGGATGTGGCCCAGAAGTTAATTGACAGCATGTCAGGGCTGAATGCAGAGGTCTTGAAAAAGAAGGGTCAACACTGCAAATATTGACTCTTTGCATCAACTTCATGTAATTGTCAATAAAAGCCTTTGACACATATGAAATTATTTTAATTATACTTCAGTATTCCATCGTAACATCTGACAAAAATATCTAAAGACACTGAGGCAGCAGACTTTGTGAAAATGTATATTTGTGTCATTCTCAAAACCTTTGGCCAGGACTGCAGGTCTATAACCTCTCACATAGCCTTAATATTAACTCCTGCAGAATTTCAGCATTTCTTGCTGTAAAATGATACACCAAATGTAGGCTAAATGTGGACATGGGAACAGGAGTGGAGAATGATTTCTTTCTTTCTGCATCTTGAAGGAATGCAATGCTCAGTTAGATACCATCTGTAGAGGTGTTCACTTTGTCATAAAAGCTGATAGTATTTCAACCACATAGGCTTAAAATATGCATCCAAGCCGAACTGAAATCTTATCAGAAAAACATTGGGTCGTTTTCACAGGTTTATTTTCCTTTTCAACCGGTCAAACTGGTGTCATTTGTCATTTTGACAGAAAATCTTTCCAGTTTTTGTGTTGCACTATTGTGTTTTCTCCCCAGTCCCTTAACGTCTTTGCTCCGCGAAAGATGACAGAGAAACTTTACAGATGTCAACTAGATTGAAGCATTAATTCTAGCGATCTATTACATTATTCTGTTGACCAAGGTTTTGTTTAGTCTTCTAGGGCATCATATAATGACAGAACAGAAGCTGCAGGTATCTAATTATAGACAAGTTGACTAACAAATAGCCTACCAAAATGTCGGGAATTATAAGCAGAAACATGTTTAAATCAGGCAACAAAAAAGATCCTGCAACCCCTACATTTTCTATTTTTGAGGGTTAGTGGTTGGGTGTGGGCCTCAGATTTTCACTTTAACACACATAGTCGGGCGGTTGCCAACAGGTTATTAGCAATTGTGGGTAGGTGAACAAACAGCTGACACTCGCACCTGTAGTACCTACCACTAAAGGCGCATTTTAGGAATTTAAAAACAAGAAAATGGTAACCCCCCCATTTGTATTGGTAACAGCTGGGAATGGAGACAGAGAAATGTAATGTCATTCGAAAACATAATGTTGACTTTCCCTGCTATGCGGATGACACACAGCTGTACATTTCAATGAAACATGGTGAAGCCCCAAAATTGCCCTCGCTAGAAGCATGTGTTTCAGACATAAGGAAGTGGATGGCTGCAAACATTCTACTTTTAAACTCGGACAAAACAGAGATGCTTGTTCTAGGTCCCAAGAAACAAAGAGATCTTCTGTTGAATCTGACAATTAATCTTAATGGTTGTACAGTCTTCTCAAATACAACTGTGAAGGACCTCGGCGTTACTCTGGACCCTGATCTCTCTTTTGAAGAACATATCAAGACTGTTTCAAGGACAGCTTTTTTCCATCTACGTAACATTGCAAAAATCAGAAACTTTCTGTCCAAAAATGATGCAGAAAAATGTATCCATGCTTTTGTCACTTCTAGGTTAGACCACTGCAATGCTCTACTTTCCGGCTACCCGGATAAAGCACTAAATAAACTTCAGTTAGTGCTAAATACGGCTGCTAGAATCCTGACTAGAACCAAAAAATGTGATCATATTACTCCAGTGCTAGCCTCCCTACACTGGCTTCCTGTCAAGGCAAGGGCTGATTTCAAGGTTTTACTGCTAACCTACAAAGCATTACATGGGCTTGCTCCTACCTATCTCTCTGATTTGGTCCTGCCGTACATACCTACACGTACGCTACGGTCACAAGACGCAGGCCTCCTAATTGTCCCTAGAATTTCTAAGCAAACAGCTGGAGGCAGGGCTTTCTCCTATAGAGCTCCATTTTTATGGAATGGTCTGCCTACCCATGTGAGAGACGCAAACTCGGTCTCAACCTTTAAGTCTTTACTGACGACTCATCTCTTCAGTGGGTCATATGATTGAGTGTAGTCTAGCCCAGGAGTGTGAAGGTGAATGGAAAGGCTCTGGAGCAACGAACTGCCCTTGCTGTCTCTGCCTGGCCGGTTCCCCTCTTTCCACTGGGATTCTCTGCCTCTAACCCTATTACAGGGGCTGAGTCACTGGCTTACTAGGGCTCTTTCATACTGTCCCTAGGAGGGGTGCGTCACTTGAGTGGGTTGAGTCACTGATGTGATCTTCCTGTCTGAGTTGGCGCCCCCCCTTGGGTTGTGCGTTGCAGAGATCTTTGTGGGCCTTGTCTCGGGATGGTAAGTTGGTGATTGAAGATATCCCTCTAGTGGTGTGGGGGCTGTGCTTTGGCAAAGTGGGTGAGGTTATATTCTTCCTGTTTGGCCCTGTCTGGGGGTGTCATCGGATGGGGCCACAGTGTCTCCTGACCCCTCCTGTCTCAGCCTCCAGTGTTTATGCTGCAGTAGTTTATGTGTCGGGGGACTAGGGTCAGTTTGTTATATCTGGAGTACTTCTCCTGTCCTATCCGGTGTCCTGTGTGAATTTAAGTATGCTCTCTCTAATTCTCTCTTTCTTTCTGTCTTTCTTTCTCTCTCTCGGAGGACCTGAGCCCTAGGACCATGCCTCAGGACTAACTGACATGATGACTCCTTGCTGTCCCCAGTCCACCTGGCCGTGCTGCTACTCCAGTTTCAACTGTTCTGCCTGTGATTATTATTATTTGACCATGCTGGTAATTTATGAACATTTGAACATCTTGGCCATGTTCTGTTATAATCTCCACCCGGCACAGCCAGAAGAGGACTGGCCACCCCACATAGCCTGGTTCCTCTATAGGCTTCTTCCTAGGTTTTGGCCTTTCTAGGGAGTTTTTCCTAGCCACTGTGCTTCTACACCTGCATTGCTTGCTGTTTGGGGTTTTAGGCTGGGTTTCTGTACAGCACTTTGAGATATCAGCTGATGTACGAAGGTCTATATAAATACATTTGATTTGATTTGGTTTAAGCACTCTTATATTGATCAACAGACTATGGATGCAAGGACTGATCATCCATCACATAAAAATTATAGTTAACCAAGTTTTAACCAGTCCAAAAATGTATGAACCGATCCCTGCTTTCCCCTTTAATTGTGCAATGCTGTACAAAACAGTGTTGGGAAACAGACATAATCACAACAATGGGTTATGTTCACAAAATGTTATTATTTGTGCTCTGAGAAAGTGCACAGGCTACTGTGAGGTGGCAGGTAGCCTAGCAGTTCCGTTGGGCCAGTAAGTGAAAGGTCGATGTGCCCTTGAGCAAGGCAATTAACCCTAATTTGCTCCAGGGGCACCATTCTACTATGGCTGACCCTGTAAAACAACACCTTTCACTGCACACATCCAGTGTTTGTTGCCTTCATGCTCTGTCGCCTACTCTGTCCCAATCAACACATGGATCACTAGCTCACTGTCAATCCACAAACCATTATTCCATCATCTGACAAATTCAATGTGAACCCTGCCCACTTCCCTACACTGTGTTTGGTTCATTTAAAAACATATTATGTGGCCTCCTGAGTGGCGCAGCGGTCTAAGGCTCCGCATCACATTATTGCGATGTCACTGGGGTTTGATCCCAGGCTGTATCATTACCGGCCGTGACCAGGAGTCCCATAGAGCGCTGCACAATTGGCCCAGCGTCGGGAGGGTTTGGCCTGGGGGGCTTTACTTGGCTCACTGCGCTCTAGTGACTCCTTGTGGCGAGCCGGGTGCCTGCAGGCTGACCTCGGTTGTCAGTTGAACAGTGTTTCCTCCGACACATTGGTGCAGCTGGCTTCTGGGTTAAGCGAGCGGGTGTTAAGATACGAAGTTTGGTGGGTCATGTTTCGGAGGACGCATGACTAGACCTTCACCTCTCCCGAGCCCGTTGGGGAGTTGCAGCGTTGAGACAAAATCGTAATCACAAAAGAGGGGGTAAAAATTTAACACAAAAAATCATTGTGTTTGCATACAAGATGCAATTAGAGATACGTGTATTTTAACCATGAATAAACACTACTAGCCATTTGTCCTGTAAATCATGCAATTTAATATGGAGAACATCTTCCTCTTCTTCATTTTATAGATAATTCCTCATTCACCCATCCTTTCTCTAAATATTATATTTTTCTATTTCTAATGAGAATTTAATGAGGGTACATAAGGAAACAATTATTTCCTGCACAGTAAAATCGCAAGAGTTCCTTTAACTTCTATGGAGTCACTTGTAACACTATTTTTGAGGTTTATATGGTCCCACCCCTATTTGGTGTTTAAACTACTCTAGTTGGGCTGTTCATATTTTTGGAGTACAAAATTACACTAAAAGGAGTAAGTATCCACCTCTCAGAGAGTTGATTAAATTTAACTCCAAATGCCATTTACTCTTTTCAGTATAGTTTTTAATGAACTCCCTTGCCAATTATACCCTGCTCAAAACAAATAAAGGGAGCACTTAAACAACACAATGTAACTCCAAGTCAATCACACTTCTGTGAAATCAAACTGTCCACTTAGGAAGCAACACTGATTGACAATAAATTTCACATGCTGTTGTGCAAATGGAGTAGACAACAGGGGGAAATTATAGGCAATTAGCAAGACACCCCCAAAAAGGAGTGGTTCTGCAGGTGGGGACCACAGACCACTTCTCAGTTCCTATGCTTCCTGGCTGATGTTTTGGTCACTTTTGAATGCTGGTGGTGCTTTCACTCTAGTGGTAGCATGAGACGGAGTCTACAACCCACACAAGTGGCTCAGGTAGTGCAGCTCATCCAGGATGGCACATCAATGCGAGCTGTGGCAAGAAGGTTTGCTGTGTCTGTCAGCGTAGTGTCCAGAGCATGGAGGCGCTACCAGGAGACAGGCCAGTACATCAGGAGACATGGAGGAGGCCGTAGGAGGGCAACAACCCAGCAGCAGGACCGCTACCTCCGCCTTTGTGCAAGGAGGAGCAGGAGGAGCACTGCCAGAGCCCTGCAAAATGACCTCCAGCAGGCCACAAATGTGCATGTGTCTGCTCAAACGGTCAGAAACAGACTCCATGAGGGTGGTATGAGGGCCCGACGTCCACAGGTGGGGGTTGTGCTTACAGCCCAACACCGTGCAGGACGTTTTTCATTTGCCAGAGAACACCAAGATTGGCAAATTCGCCACTGGCGCCCTGTGCTCTTCACAGATGAAAGTAGGTTCACACTGAGCACATGTGACAGACGTGACAGTTGGGGAGACGCCGTGGAGAACGTTCTGCTGCCTGCAACATCCTCCAGCATGACCGGTTTGGCGGTGGGTCAGTCATGGTGTGGGGTGACATTTCTTTGGGGTGCCGCACAGCCCTCCATGTGCTCGCCAGAGGTAGCCTGACTGCTATTAGGTACCGAGATGAGATCCTCAGACCCCTTGTGAGACCATATGCTGGTGCGGTTGGCCCTGGGTTCCTCCTAATGCAAGACAATGCTAGACCTCATGTGGCTGGAGTGTGTCAGCAGTTCCTGCAAGAGGAAGGCATTGATGCTATGGACTGGCCAGCCCGTTCCCCAGACCTGAATCCAATTGAGCACATCTGGGACATCATGTCTCGCTCCATCCACCAACGCCACGTTGCACCACAGACTGTCCAGGAGTTGGCGGATGCTTTAGTCCAGGTCTGGGAGGAGATCCCTCAGGAGACCATCCGCCACCTCATCAGGAGCATGCCCAGGCATTGTAGGGAGGTCATACAGGCACGTGGAGGCCACACACACTACTGAGCCTCATTTTGACTTGTTTTAAGGACATTACATCAAAGTTGGATCAGCCTGTAGTGTGGTTTTCCACTTTAATTTTGAGTGTGACTCCAAATCCAGACCTCCATGGGTTGATCAATTTGATTTCCATTGATCATTTTCGTGTGATTTTTTTGTCAGCACATTCAACTATGTAAAGAAAAAATTATTTAATAAGAATATTTCATTCATTCAGATCTAGGATGTGTTATTTTAGTGTTCCCTTTATTTTTTTGAGCAGTGTACTTGTATGTCTTTTTAAAATTAACAATCAACTATAGCAGAGTACATTTCACTTTTAGTTTACTTCCTTTGAGTTATAACGATGTAAAGCCTTATTTGAATATTTCTTAATGTGTCACATTATGGTGGTTTGCAATGTGATTTCCAATCTCTGTTGGAAGCCAACTTCCAAGAAGATGGCCAGCACTAATATCACTCACAACTTGCATTTAGAATGGCTGTCAGTGTAGGGAAGAACTCACAATACATGAAGACTACCTACATCATGTAAACTAGAACAACTATAGCACTTGCTAATGGTTGCTATGAATCCGACTACTTATAGATTGTATTCGTTTAGAAAAAACGTATGTTTCTTATCTTTCAGTAGCATAAAATGAATGTACTGTACATGCGAAAACACAGATATTGAAACAAAACATTTTAAACTCAACCTGCAAAAGAGAATGCTGGGAAATATGACAATGATGCCCCTCCCACATCTGTGTATAACTCCGTAGATTTAACTCCCTGTCTCTGGTTACTCTTAATGTAGTTAAAAGTACTCCATCCCAATGAACTACAGTCATCAACACTAACTTCAGGGAGCGTATCATTCTCTTGAGGGTTCAGATAACTCCCAGTAGAGTCAATTTAACCCTAATTTCTTTAACACTGGGATTTCAACCATTCTTGATCTACTGTTTGTATGCTAATGAATGGACTCTCCTGCCCAGCCTTACTCCTGCCACCTGCCCACCTGCCAACCCGCCCAAACCTTACATGCCCCTGCTCCCCACTCACACTAACAGCAGGCTCACTCACCTCTTCCCAGTACCATCAACAACCCAATTGTCCCTTCTGCTCCAATCAGAATCAGAATCCCTCTCGTCCTTAGCCCTGGAGAGTTGGTTGATCAGTGCCAGAGAAGGATAGAGAAACAGAGAGAGAAAGCAAGAGAGGAAAAGGAGGCATGGAGAGCGCTCCCCCCTCCCCCCAATCTCCACCCTGGGAACAGGTTGGAGCGGTCCTCCTCCAGAGGACACAAACACAGACGCCTGGGCCAGTTCTTCCTTGATATTCCGGTTGTGCAGAAATCCCCAAAAACCGGCCCAACCGGCTTTATGAACCCTAGAAAAAAGAGAGAAACTCAAACACACAACAGAGAAACTCAAACACACAATGCCATGCATTAAATGTTTCACTCCTACAATTCTGAATTAAGAGAGGAGATCTTAAAAAAAAAAAAACATAAATCATGGTCTATAAATACTGAGTTATGATTGAGTGAATAGAGAATAGTAAATACATAATACTACTGAATAAACAATGATTTTGATGACTTTTTTCTACTTGAGCGGAGTACCCATATTATGTAATCTAAAAATGTAAGAGTGACTTTAAGAGACACTTGGTCAAATTGTGCAACATATTTTTGAGGTTTTAGATAGGAACATGCAATTATCTGACTGTGCGTTTCTCTGAATGCTAACGAATTAAAACAGGTATTTTTTATATATTTACAAATGGGGTGGACACAATTATCAAAAGTAAATCCGGGATACACAAATTATTATGATACACTATGTTATGCTAGGTATGTTTACATAAGACAGAAGGCCATTTAAGGCAAAAACAAAAAGAAGGGTGGTTGGTCAAGGTGGATGGGTAGGTGTACAACGCAAATGTCTAGCAACCCAAAGGTTGCGTGTTTGAATCTCATCACGGACAATTTTAGCTAATTAGTAACTTTCAACTGCTTACTACTTTTAGCTACTTTGCAACTGCTGCATGTTAGCTAACCCTTCCCCTTCCCCAACCCTAACCTTAACCCTTTAACCTGGCTCCTAACCTTAACCCTAATGCTGAACCCTAACCTCTAGCCTAGTTAACATTAGCCAGCTAATTAATGTTAGTGTTAACCCCCTAGTCACCTAGCTAATGTCTCAGTTCCAAAATCATGGGCATTAATATGAAGTTGGTCCCCCCCTTTGCTGCTGTAACAGCCTCCACTCTTCTGGGAAGGCTTTCCACTAGATGTTGGAACATTACTGAGGGGACTCGCTTCCATTCAGCCACAAGAGCCTTAGTGAGGTTGGGCAATGATGTTAGGTGATTAGGCCTAGTTCGCAGTCGCCGTTCCAATTCATCCCCAAAGGTGTTTGATGGGGATGAGGTCAGGGCTCAGTGCAGGCCAGTCAAGTTCTTCCACACCAACCTCGACAAAACGTTTCTGTATAGACCTAGCTTTGTGCATGGGTACATTGTCATGCAGAAACAGGAAAGGGCCTTCCCCAAACTGTTTCCACAAAGTTGGAAGCACAGAATCATCTAGAGAATGTCATTGTATACTGAAGCATTAAGATTTCCCTTCACTGTAACTAAGGGACCTAGCCCAAACCATGAAGCACAGCCCCAGACCATTAATCCTCCTCCACCAAACTTTAAAGTTGGCACTATGCATTGGGGGCAGCTAGCGTTCTCCTGTCATCCGCCAAACCCAAATTTGTCTGTCGAACTGCCAGAGTGTGAATCATGATTCATCACTCCAGAGAACACATTTCCACTGCTCCAGAGTCCAAAGGAGGCGAGCTTTACACCTCTCCAGCTTACGCTTGGCATTGCGCATGGTGAGCTTTGGCTTGTGTGCAGCTGGAAATGGAAACTAATTTCATGAAGCTACCTGACGAACAGTTCTTGTGCTGACATGCTTCTAGAGGCAGTTTGGAACTCAGTAGTGAGTGTTGCAACCGAGGACAGATGATTTTTTACGCGCTACGTGCTTCAGTACTCGGTGGTCCCATTCCGTAAGCTTGTGTGGCCTACCACTTCCTGGTTGAACCATTGTTGCTCCTAGATGTTTCCACTTCACAATAAAAGCACTTACAGTTGGCAAATTGACTTGTTGGAAAGGTGGCATCCTATGACGGTGCCACGTTGAAAGTCACTGAGCTCTTCAGTAAGGCCAGTAAGGCCATTCTAATGCCAATGTTTGTCTATGGACATTTTATAACTGTCTGCTCAATTTTACACACCTGTCAGCAACGGGCACTAACTACTAGATGGAGTGTCTCGGATTTACGTAAAGAATAATATGAAATGCTTTGACACCAGGTTGCTACAATTGAAGTCGGAAGTTTACATACACTTAGGTTGGAGTCATTTTTTCAACCACTCCACAAATGTCTTGTTAACAAACTATAGTTTTGGCAAGTCAGTTAGGACATCAACTTTGTGCATGACACAAGTAATTTTTCCAACAATTGTTTACAAACAGATTATTTCACCTATAATTCACTGTATCACAATTCCAGTGGGTCAGAAGTTTACATACACTAAGTTGACTGTGCCTTTAAACAGCTTGGAGAATTCCAGAAAATTATGTCATGGCTTTAGAAGCTTCTGATAGGCTAATTGACATAATTTGAGTCAATTGGAGGTGTACCTGTGGATGTATTTCAAGGCCTACCTTCAAACTCGGTGCCTCTTTGCTTGACATCATGGGAATATCAAAATAAATCAACCAAGACAGACAAAAAATTGTAGGCCTTCACAAGTCTGGTTCGTCCTTGGGAGCAATTTCCAAACGCCTGTAGGTACCACGCTCATCTGTACAAACAATAGTACGCAAGTATAAACACCATGGGAACACGCAGACGCCATACCGCTCAGGAAGGAGACACGTTCTGTCTCCCAGAGATGAACGTATCTTGGTGCGAAAAGTGCAAATCAATCCCAGAACAACAGCAAAGGACCTGGTGAAGATGCTGGAGGAAACAGGTACAAAGGTATCTATATTCACAGTAAAACAAGTCCTATATCGACATAACGTGAAAGGCCGCTCAGCAAGGAAGAAGCCTCTTCTCCAACCGCCATAAAAAAGCCAGACTACGGTTTGCAACTGCACATGGGGACAAAGATCGTACTCTTTGGAGAAATGTCCTCTGGTCTGATGAAACAAAAATAGAACTGTTTGGCCATAATGACCATTGTTATGTTTGGAGGTTAAAGGGGGAAGCTTGCAAGCCGAAGAACACCTTCCCAACCGTAAAGCACTGGGGTGGCAGCAGCATGTTTTGGGGGTGCTTGGCTGCAGGAGGGACTGGTGCACTTCACAAAATAGATGGCATCACGAGGAAGGAGAATTATGTGGATATATTGAAGCAACATTTCAAGACATCAGTCAGGAAGTTAATGGGTCTTCCAAATGGACAATGACCCCAAGCATACTTCCAAAGTTGTGGCAAAATGGCTTAAGGACAACAAGGTCAAGGTATTGGAGTGGCCATCACGAAGCCCTGACCTCAATCCTATAGAACATTTGTAGGCAAAACTGAAAAAGCGTGTGCGAGCAAGGAGGCCTACAAACCTGACTTAGTTACACCAGCTCTGTCAGGAGGATTGGGCCAAAATGTACCCAACTTATTGTGGGAAGCTTGTGGTAGGCTACCCGAAACATTTGACCCAAGTTAAACAATTTAAAGGCAATGCTACCAAATACTAATTGAGTGTATGTAAACTTCTGACCCACTGGGAATAAGAAATAAAAGCTGAAAAAATAATTCTCTCTACAATCATTCTGACATTTCACATTCTTAAAATAAAGTGGAGACCATAATAACTGACGTGAGACAGGGAATTTGTACTAGGATTAAATGTCAGGAATTGTGAAAAACTGAGTTTAAATGTATTTGGCTAAGGTGTATGTAAATTCCGATATCAACTGTATATCAGCTGTGCTGTGAATCACAATTGTGTGATAAACTGATTACAGAGATTGCTATAGGAAAAATATTTTCATCAAAATCGGTCTGTTTAAGCTAAAAATATCTAGTTTGTGATTTAGTGACCAAACAATTTGAGCTACACCCTAATTTGACCCCTCTACGGAAAGATGAGACTCACGAACACACAAACAGTACCAGAACCAGTTTAAAAAATGAATGGAAGTACATGTGGAAGAGGTTTAGTGCCAACTTCCTTTTGATTTAGGTTTTGTTTTTCCATATACAGTATGAATGTGTTATTCAATACGTTTCTATGGGCTAATAGCAGTAAGGCCAAATTCAATGTTTCATCAAATAATATCCTAAAATTCAAATTCAAATAGCTAAATGATCCTTGGTATGACCATCTTAAAACAATTACATATGCTAGCTTAGTAGAACATAGATATCTCTATCTTAAAAATACAGATTTTGTGCTACACACTAATATGACCACTCTATAGAAAGGTGAGACTCTCACAACACATACATGTTTTGCTCTAAGCCTCACAAGACTTGTCTGAAGGTAGCGTGGGACCAGTTTAAATTTTTTTATGGACGTGCAATACCAGTCAAAAGTTTGGACACACATACTCATTCCAGGGATTTTTCTTAATTTTTAGATTTTTTTTTTTACATTATAGATATGGAATCATGTAGTAACCAAAAAAGTGTTAAACAAATCAAAATATATAAAAAATACATTTGAGTTTCTTCAAAGTACCCACCCTTTGCCTTGATGACAGCTTTGCACACTCTTGACATTCTCTCAACTAGCTTATTATGTAATCACCTGGAATGCATTTCAATTAACAGGTGTGCCTTGTTCAAAGTTAATTTGTGGAATTTCTTCCCTTCTTAATGCGTTTGAGCCAATCAGTTGTCGTGTGACAAGGTAGGTGTGGTATACAGAAGATAGCCCTATTTGGTAAAAGACCAAGTCCATATTATGGCAAGAACAGCTCAAATAAGCAAAGCGAAATGATAACCAATCATTACTTTAAGGCATGAAGGTCGGTCAATCCAGAAAATGTCAGGAATTTTGAAAGTTTCTTAAAGTGCAGTCACATAAACCATCAAGCACTGTGATGAAACTGGCTCTCATGAGGACCACTACAGGAAAGGAAGACCCAGAGTTACCTCTGCCGCAGAGGATAAGTTAATTAGAGTTACAAGCCTCAGAAATTGCAGGCCAAATAAATGGTTCACAGAGTTCAACATCAACTGTTCAGAGGAGACTGCGTGAATCAGGTCGAATTGGTGCAAATAAACCACTACTAAAGGACACCAATCATAAGAAGAGACTTGCTTGGGCCAAGGAACATGAGCAATGGACATTAGACCGCTGGAAATCTGTCCTTTGGTCTGATGAGTCCACATTTGAGATGTTTGGTTCCAACCGCCGTCTCTTTGTGAGATGCAGAGTAGGTGATCGGATGATCTTTGCATGTGTAGTTCCCACGGTGAAGCATGGAAGAGGAGGTGTGATGGTGTGGGGGTGCTTTGCTGGTGACACTGTCTGTGATTTATTTAGAATTCAAGGCACTCTTAACCAGCATGGCAACCACATTCTGCAGCACAGCGCCATCCCATCTGGTCTGGACTTAGTGGGACTATCATTTGTTTTTCAACAGGACAATGACCCAACACACCTCCAGGCTGTGTAAGGGCTATTTGACCAAGAAGGAGGGTAATGGAGTGCTGCATCAGATGACCTGGCTTCTACAATCAACCGGCCTCAAGCCAAATGAGATGTTTTGGGTTTTAGGCTAGGTTTCTGTACAGCACTTTGTAACATCAACTAATGTAAGAAGGGTTCTATAAATACATTTGATTGATTGATTTGGGATGATTTGGACCGCAGAGTGAAGGAAAAGCAACCAACAAGTGCTCAGCATATGTGGGAACTCCTTCAAGACTGTTGGAAAAGCATTCCAGGTGAAGCTGGTTGAGAGAATGCAAAGAGTGTGCAAACTGTCATCAAGGCAAAGGGTGACTATTTGAAGAATCTCAAATATAAAATACATTTTGTTTTGTTGAACACTTTTTCTTTGGTTACTACATGATTCCATATGTGTTATTTCATAGTTTTGATTTCTTCACTATTATTCTACAATGTAGAAAATAGTAAAAATAAAGAAAAACCCTTGAATGAGTAAGTGTGTCCAATCTTTTGAATGGTACTGTATATATGGAAGTGGTTTAGTGCCCAGAAAAATGTGTTAAATATGGGGACCCCCCCCCCCCACTATCTGTTTTTCCATACATGAATCTGCTATTCAATGCATTTCTACGGGTTGATAGCAGTAAGGCCAAATTCAATGTTTCACCAAATACATAAAATATCAAATCAAATAGATAAATTATCCTTGGTATGACCATCTGAAATGAATTACATATGTTAGCTTAATAGTACCCCCCCCCCCCCCCCCCCCCCCCCCCCCCCCATAACAGCTGCTATGGTTATGACGTTCACATGATAGCTAACACAATGACATGACAGTCACCTTCGCCCAACAATTGCTGGTGGGCCACAAAACCTAGACAGACTGGACAGACCGGGTTGAACAACAACAAAAAACTTCTGTCGGTATGTTTCCACCCTGATGGATGCTGCAGACGTACAGGAACGCAATGAGAGCGTGACAGGAATGATCAAAATGCTGAATATTGCCAGTGCATAATTTACTCCTCCTCTTACAAAGGAGAAAAATAAGCCTCAAGGCTTTATTTTACTTGTTTCCTCAATAATTGTTTATGTATGTATTGTTGCCTCCGGCTGGCGCCGCCTAGCTCCTATTTTTAATTATCCAATAAATTCGATCAATCACCCGAGAGTATGTCGGACCTCATATACACTTGAATGTGCCCTGTGAAGGACCCTAATTAGTTATTGATAATTCATCTGTTGATTGGTTATTGATGCCTTGATCATAAATAAAAAGGAACCTGATCTCAGATTTGCGGCTAATCTCTGATTATGGGCACAATGTCGTCAGAGTCCATTCTAGTAACAATAGGTGCAAAATAAGTGAGGCACTTAAGCACTTCAACTCTTCACTAGAGGTCCCTGAGAGAGAGAGAGTGAGAGAGTGAGAGAGAGAGAGAGAGGTGTGTTTGAGGGAGAATGGGCCTACTCTTTTTGACCAGGACTGGAATAACAACTCAGTTTCCTCTTGTCCTGCTCACGCTAATCCAAATGTCATAGGAAAAGCATGCAATCTACTGCTGCCTCTCTCTCTCTCTTTCTGGGCTCGCTTGAGCGGTAAGGCGAAAGCAACCGACTAGATGAAAGTCAAGGAGTGAAGTCGGGGGGAGGTGCATCTGCGAGTCGGAGTTTTCCAACAGCAAGGCTTAGATCAACATGGCAGTGTTGCCATTGTTTCTAGAAGTTGTTCTTTATAATGTCAAAATAAACATGTCTCCAACCTCCATATCATACACTCACGAACAGAAAATATATCTGTGTACATTGTACAATCAATTAGTGAGAGAGAGCCTCAAATATCACATTCATTTGTACATATCCAGTATATACTGTACATGAATTGCGGCAAAGTTGGTTTCTGTTTCAGTCACGTCTCTGGTCAAGTTTGCGTGGGTCAAACAAAACCACCCTAATGATTGGTTGACAATGGAGCCTCCCGCAACGCAGGCAATGGCTGCAGGAGGAAGTTGGTGAAGAGCAACTGCAGAAACTTGCTACTGCAGTCAAAAATGAATGACCTTTGATCACATGATTTTTGTAAAGTTCATGCAGTCGACATGTAGGCCCAAGTCGTAAAAAGGCAGTGACCATAGACTTGATATGTGCCATCTCTATTTTCTATCTGCCACTTCCCCTCTCTAGCACACACATTCAACTGTGAGATTTTTCTAAATGTATATGAGGGCCTGATAACGTTCTTCCTCATGAAAATACACAGGATATGATATGCATAATATGGCTAATATGAAATGGCTCTCCAAATGAAGTGCCTTGGGTACTGTACCTTTAACTTGACAGAATATTTTCCTATTATTTATAGTAAATGGGACGTGGAGTCAATGAGGGAAAGGAGGAACATGACTTAACAGAGAGGTACAACGTCTTCACAATCATATCAGAATAAGTGTGCTTTATAGAGTGAGTCTGTCTCAAGGACTTCCTTTGCTAAAACAACAAAGAGCAGAAACTTCAGCCTACCTTTCAGTAACTGCCATGTAGCACTCTGTCTGCCTCCCTCTGTCTGCCTCCCTCTGTCTGAATCAGTTCGCAGAATCAATTCTCTCAGATTTTGAGAAGAGTTACAACATTTGTGGCCTCTAGGAATTTTAAAACCCATGCAGTCTTCAAACTCTGTTATGATGTTAAACTAAAATGAATGTCCTCTCCCACACACGTTATATATTATCATTACCTTGACCTACGTATGTGTCAATAAAACATTCACAAAGCCATACATCACACAACTGACTGTTTTACAATGTTTTCACATCGTAATACAGCCAGGACCAGATCTCAGATCAGTTGGTTTAGACCTACAGTACACAGAGCAGTAAAAAGGGAAGTGAGGGAGTAACACTAATCATATGGGCGTGGTCATTTTCACTTATATAACTCCTTTGTGAGATTCAAGAGAATATAAAGATGATATAGCCTAACAACAATCTCTCACATGAAAAGACAGAACCTTTCCATAACTCTTCTATCTGCAGGTTGGCTGGTGATTCAGACACAAACCCTGGTTTGTTCTCTTCAGGCCGGGGTACAAATCACAGTGCTAAGTATGCCCAGTCTGACAGCCACCCCCAGAGACCAGCTCACCCCTGGAGCCTAAATCACTGGTAGTAGTGACACCACTCCATACACTCCTCTCTCCTCTCCCCACTCACCTCTGAGCTGCAGCTATGCCTACAGGAGTGGATAGAGTGATGGTCTTTTACAATGTCCATTATTATTAATTTCATGCAACATTAGTTTGCTTGAAGATACACGGTGTAAGGGCTGCACTTCTCAAATGATCTATGTTGTAAAGATGACATAATATTTTCCACCCTGGACAGGTTAGAGCGCACGGATGAACGCAGGCATGAATACACACACACACACACACACACACACACACACACACACACACACACACACACACACACACACACACACACACACACACACACACACACACACACACACACACACACACACACACACACACACACACACACACAATCACAATCCAGAGTCTCCCGGCAAAGATAAGACATCAAAGAAGCAGGCAGATTTACAAGACACCACAGACGGCCTTTAAAAAATACTGCTGTTTAAATGTTTATGCAACATCATCTATGTCAGACACATGGGGGTGGAAAACACTGCCTCTCAGTGCAGAACTGGACACTCTGGAGATGAATTGATACCTATGAATCTATGAGACAGTTTGTTTTCTCTAGAAGAACTTTCATGGGGAGGTATGTTTATATCAGTTCTGGTTAGTCTGGACTCAGGAGTTGTCAGGTGCGCTTTGGACATCTTAAGCATTCAACTTCACTGAGGCTTACGCTGACACTGTAAGTCATTCAAAGGTGATTTCAATCCGGAACTGAACACCCTGTTTAAGAACAATGTTAGAAAACAAATCTGATTGCCAATATAGATGAAAGGGGTTGGATGTTGGGACAAATCCTGTACAGTATGAACAACATAAACGAGATATTACCCAGACTCCAGTTCTCCAGTACCCAGTGGGTATTTTGACTTTTCTGATTGGGGTGAATGCAGTCTGCCTTCCACCCAGAGTGAAGGCTCTCCTCTCCTCTGAGAGTGTGTTGATCTACTGATAAGGTGGTTGGACACAGACATGACGTGGGTGTGAAACACAAAGGACAGAGAAGGCGGTGCTCTGTTACTGTACGTC